>NC_080186.1:231153733-231456764 GCF_030028045.1 Hippopotamus amphibius kiboko
AGCACCTATTTTATTTTGGACACACTCTGTCTTTTTATTCCTTCCAAGTCTCCATATTTATCATCAGTCTTTGCTAGGACCATTTCCTTGTAAATTCAGGGAGTAATTCAAAGATTAATACTAATATTAATACCATTTACTGAATGCCTATCATATGACAGGTATCATATTCAGGATTTTGCTACACTATCTCAATCTATCTGCACAGCAAACCCAGGACATAGAAATAGTGTTTCCATTTTACAAACGATAAATAAGCTCAAAGACATTTAGTGATCTGCCCAAGGTCCTACAGCTAGTGAGAAACCTAGCTGGGATTAAATCCAAACTAGCACTCTGAAGCACTGAGCTGTTTTGTCTCACTTGCCTAGGGAAATCACTAGGATTTTCTGTATTTACGGCACAGATTTGACCACAGGGATAATAAGTTCAAGCGTCTGGGCTGAAATTTTTCACTCCTAATAAGGATTTTATTAAATGATTCCATAAATTAGACAAGAAAAGTTTTGGAATGTATTCATGAGAAGAAAAATGTTGCTACACTTTGAAGGAAAAGTCATTTGAGTTAGAATCTCCAAATAAAACCCCCAAAGTAACCTAGAGAGGTGGTTCTGAGGTGAGACTGACCACCCAATGGAGAAATAGGTGTGACATAGTCAAGAGTATGGACTGCAGTCTATCCCAACTCTCTGAGCCACTTCATAGGATATAGGTTATTAATGCTGGGTAGTCAATTTCTAATTCTTATTATTTAAAGCAAATTAAATCAAGGCTACAGACTGTTCTTTTTCTAGTGATAAAATGCTACTTAGTGTACTAAAACTTTCTGCTACAGTATTGCATGGGGCACAGCAGGATAAGAAAATCAATAGGTAATTCAACCCCATTAGGTTAGTACTAACTTTCAACATTCATTCTCACTAGATATTTTTGCTAGGCTGAAGGTATAACATTAACTGATTTGAGCTTTAAAGCCTATGCCAAGCTCTATTTAATCACTGATGGAGGAGTTTGAAAAGCCAGAAAACCTTTCAAAAGTTAAGAACAGAAGTCAGTGGGAGAACAAAGGCACTAGATAAGCTAAGCACCGAAATGCCACTCTTGAATATTGGGAGTCAGTGAGACCTTCCATCTTTGAAATCATAGAGCGCTAATTAGCTCATTGACTGGGCCTTGGAAACACTAAATCCCCTTCTGACATTGACTCATTTTGTGTTCATGCTAGTCATATAACCTTGTTGAACCTCAGTTTCTTCACTTGCAAAATGGAAATAATAATATGTATGGTATAGGGTGTTGTGGAGTTTAATTAGTGCTTCTAAGATACTTTGAGATGATCAGATGAAAGGTGTACTTGAAATTTACAACATTAATTATTATTTTTATTATACATAACCATTTCAAAATAGGAGAAACTATTGGGTGTTATTTTACCATCACTTCACATATGTTTCTGAAAACCATGCTCTTGTGGTTGATATGATTTTCTCATTCATTGATTGTTCCCAAAGAAATCGAATTGGGAATAATATGCAAAATAGGATAATTAACAAGAATAGGTAAAGGCGTAACAGGTAAGTATTGGTTTGACCAGTTAGAGTGGACACACCTAACAGTTGAAGTAAACACAACAGCAGAAGGGATAATTGAAGGAAACAAAGATATAGCTTGACTGCAAAACAATGTAATGGTGCTTCTACTTGAAGTATGCTTTTCTTCTTAGGAACTCAAAGCAATTTACCAATATTATCTCCTTAATCCCCATAAGGAAGTAAGCAAAGAGGAGTCCAATTTAAAGATGGATAGATGGAGACTTAGTGACTAAGTGGCTTGCCCAAGATCACTGAGTCCATTGCTAGCAGGAGGATTTAGGCTGGCCTTTTTCTGGACCAGGTCAAAGAGTTTGCTAGAGGTGGGGCTGAGACTAGAACTCTGATGTTTTGTATCTAATAATTTTCTGATGTTACCTCTCCTCAAATAAATGGGTATAGTCTGAGGATCAGGGCATCTTACGAAAGAATCCTCTGCAATGTCTAAATAAAATCTCCATTAATGCTTAGAGGTTCTTAGCAAGGTGGAGTAGGTCTCTCCTAGTTTAACAGTGCCTGGTAAAGCATACTTCTTATTCTTCTTCTGTTCAGTTACTGCAATTTCTAATTCCACCAGTGATGGTGCATATTTCAAAGGAGTTTTATTTTTAAGGTGCCTTTCAGGACACTGGGGAGAAAACAGTCTCTTGCAGAGGGTCACTGGAACTTTAGAACATGTTTAGTAAATCATTTATTTCATATCAGGAAATTTTCAAAATGTTTGATTACAGCCTAAGTCTCAGGAAGCACCAGCATGTATTCACCTCAGATAAGCCTGACCTTAAAACTCTCTTTCCACATACGTCTACTTTTTGGCTTCATAAACATCCTAAATACAATTTTCATCCAAATTTACAAGATACAGAACATGGGAGAAATCCCATTCATGTTAGACTTGGGTGTCTTAGACTACCTGAGACCACTCGACTGCCAAAAATCATCAAAAATGCCATTACCAGTTTTTATCTTATGTTAACTTGACTGAGGTTGTTAGCAGAAGTCTTTTGTGTGAATAGGATCCATCATGAGAGCAAGCCTTAATGATATTTCTGCACATGGGACAAGTATTTCTCACTGATGTGCTATTTTTAAGTTTAAGGCATCCCCTCCACTCTTTTTTTAATAAAGGCATACTGTAAATTGTTTCCTGTAGAGACTCAGAAAATATATAAAATATAAAGACAATGGATAAAAAAGGAGGGGAAGCATAAAGTGCCAATTGGCTGAAAACCCACCAGAAAAAACACTGTATGAAAAACTTCTCTAATATGATCAAACACACTTGTTTGAGAAAAAAAATGAATTGATGACAGACTTGATAAGGTCTATGAAATTGTCACATTAAGGATGTGTTTACACACTTGCAAGTTGATACAAATAACTCCTAATCCCTTCTGTTTAATTCATTGGCATTTATTATTGTATAAATCTGTGAATAAAATTGTGAGTGGCAATGTCTTTCACCAGGAATCAGTTCTAAACTTTTGAATCATCTTTTCTTTTTTTCATTTCTTTTCCTTTCTTTGTTTAGCATCTAGATCCAAAATCATTGTTGCCTTTGATCGAGAACAATCTTACAGTCCTGTTTTACCTGGTTGGCTGTCTGTGACTCACTCCACTCAGGTTCACAAGATTCTGATTAATTAGTGGGGCAAGTTTCTACCCTGCATTATTTATCTCACCATCTCCAGCTTGAAGACTTGTATCAACTCTCCGGGCCAAACAATACAACATACAGAAACTTGTAAAGAGTTCTTTTCAAATAAACTCAGCTTCAAAATAAATCAACACCCACATTAGTCTACAACAGTTCATCCTCCAATGCCCAGACACATCATCAAACAGTGCAGTTATGATATAACCCAGAGTTAATAATCCAATAGCTTGATTTCCCTGGAGATAAGTAAAAAGTATCTTTGTGTGACTTGGATTTTCCCAGCAATATTCAGGAAACTGGAAAAGGTATTGCACTGTAGGTTTTTTTTTAAAAAATGTTTCTGTGGGTAAATTTTCTTGGCCAAAAGGTTAAGTTGTATTAATTGCCAAACACTAAGAATCTTCCTTCCCTCTGCCAGTTGGCATTGCTTTGGATTTTTCTGTAACAATGTCCACGCCAGCTACATTTCCTCCCCACTCATAATTCCATCCTGCGGTGAGGGAAGGGAGAATGGCCATGCTTATTTCTGCAGAGGAAAAAATTATACTCATGGAGAGACCCAATTAAAAACATAACTTATAGGAGAAAACCTAGATGACCTTAGGCAGGGTGGTAACTTTTTTAGATATAACATCACAGTCATGATTCATGAAAGAAGTAATAAATACCTGGATTCATTAAAATTAAAAACTTCTACTCTGCAAAAACAGTGAGAAAATAAGCCACACACTGGGAGAAAATATTTGCAATAGACCCATCTGAGAACTGTTATCTAAAATATATGAAGAACTCCTATATATGGAATCTAAAAAAAAAAATGATGCTGATGAACCCAGGGACAAGATAAGAATAAGGATGAAGATGCAGAGAATGGACTGGAGGACACGAGGATGCGGGGGCGGGGGGCGAAGGGGAAGCTGGGACGAAGTGAGAGAGTAGCATAGACATATATATACTACCAACTGTAAAATAGATAGCCATTGGGAAGTTGCTGTATAACAAAGGGAGATCAACTGGATGATGGATGATGCCTTAGAGGGCCGGGACGGGGAAGGTGGGGGGGGGGGAGTCGTGGGAGGGAGGGAATATGGGGATATGTGTATAAATACAGCTAACTGACTTTGATGTACCTCAAAAACTGGTATAAGAGTGTAAAGCAATTATATTCCAATAAAGAGCTTAAAAAAATAAAATAAAATAATATAAAATAAAATATACAAAGAACTCTTAAAACTCAAAAATAAGAAAACAAAGAAGGCAACTGAAAAATAGCGCAAATATCTCAACAGACATCTCACCAAAGAAAATACACAGATGGCAAATAAGTATATGAGAAGATGCTCCTCATCGTACGTCATCAGGGAAATGCCAATTAAACAATGAGATACTTCTAACACTTATTAAAATGGCCAAAATCCGGAACACTGACAACACCAAACGATAGTGAGGATATGGAGCAATAGGGATGCCCATTCATTGCTCATGGGAATGAAAAATGGTACAGCCACTCTGGAAGACAGTTTTGCAGTTTCTTGTAAAACTGAATATATCTTACCATACAAGCCAACAATTATGGCTCCTTGGTATTTACCCAAAGGAGTTGAAAACTCATATCTACATAAAAACCTACACACAGACATTTATAGCAGTTTTATTCATCATAATTGCCAAAACTTGGAAGGAATTAATATGTCCTTCAATAGGTAAACGGATACATTAACTGTGGTGCATTTCATTCTAGACAAAGGAATATTATTCAGTGCTAAAAAGAAATAAGCCATGAAGCCATGAAAAAGAGGAAACTGAAATGCATATTACTAAACAAAAGAAGCCAATTTTTAAAAGGCTATATACTATATGATTCCAACTATATGACATCCTGGAAAAGGCAGAACTATGGAGACAGTGAAAAGGTCAGTGGTTTCTAGGGCTTGGGGGTGGAAGGAGG
Source organism: Hippopotamus amphibius kiboko (assembly GCF_030028045.1). Lineage (NCBI taxonomy): Eukaryota > Metazoa > Chordata > Mammalia > Artiodactyla > Hippopotamidae > Hippopotamus > Hippopotamus amphibius. The sequence continues at coordinate 231,158,928 of NC_080186.1, forward strand.
GATGACTAGGCAGAGCACAGAGGATTTTTAGGGCAACAAAAATACTCTCTATGCTACTATAATGAGGAATATACGTCAATATACATTTGTCTAAACCATAAAATGCACAACACCAATACTGAACCCTAAGGTAAACTATAGACTTCAGGTGATTGATATGTGTCAGTGTAGGTTCATCAGCTGCAACAAATGTACCCCTCTGGGGAGGGATATTGATGGTGCGGGAGGCTGTGCACGTGTGGGGAATGGAGTACTTGGACAATCTCCATACCTCCCTCTCAATTTTGCCGTGATCTAAAACTGTTCTGGAAAAAAATGCAAGTCTTTACATCCACACACACATGCACACACACTCACATACATGTGCATTTATCCAGTTGAAAGTTAGAATCCAGTGGTTGAGAGCAGCATATATAAAAGCCAGAACTCAGTCCACATTTATGACAGTAAGAAACCCAGAAGTGCCACGCAAGATAAAATCAGCACAAGCATGCCACTATATTGGTAAAATCCTATGTGAGACACGATGTTCTGTTTTATCTGCCTGAAAACGTTACCCCAATATAATTTTAAGGGCCCTCATGTAAAGTCTTATACATGATCTGTTCTACCTGCAAAGTATTGCATGGACTGCTTCTGGGAACTACAGCTAAGATGTTTAAAAGTTATGAGTCAAGATATCTCTCCTTGGAGGTGATGAAACCTACCATATCGTAATATGAGGAGACAGGAGCACAGTTAGCATGTGTTTCCATTAAGGAACACTGCTGGATTACACCCTCGTGGGACCACAGCATGCCCTAAACGGGGGGATCCTTGGCTCCAGCCCTGACAGAGTGAATAGGGCCCCCCCAGGTCTCTTGGATAGTTACATAATGCTTCATTCTTAGTGTTTCACTCATTTCTTTAGTTTTGAAACACGGCTAGGGCCAGAGCCACAGCATGACTGCCTCTTTAGTTATAAAGGTCCCCTTCCTGGTTGAGGAGACTGCTGAGTGGTGCAGGATGGAGATCACACCCAGGTCTACACTAACTCAGCAACTCAAAAGCCAAGCAGAAGGAATCACAAGCCAATCTCTCCTCACTCCCTGCACATCTGCTTCAGCTCAGCTGGGTGTCCAGTGGACTGAGTCATGTAATTACCCCATGGGAAACAGACCCATGAAGATGGTACTGCATTTAAATGCCATGGACGGATCCTGTAAGCTTCATTATTTATTTTAATAAAACATGGTTATGCTTGTTTAGTGTTTGTATTTGTTTTAACAGTAATCAAAATTATATGGACTCGAATTTTCAATGAATGCCTCTTAAGCATACAGAAAGGTGAGATTAATTGGTTTAGCCGAGGAAGCCTTCAGTTCTCACAGATGTTCTGCCTCTCTTGCCTCCCTCATTTCCTCCCACGCTGCTCTTTTAGGCCACGGAGGCATTTAAATTATTTTAGGCTTTTCTTTTTTCTCTCAGTAAATATCAACCGGGCCTTTGATGGTCCTCCTACAAAGGGAGAACTCAGGTAAACACTGACCACTCTATCATTTGTACTCAATCAAAGATCCTAACATGAAAGCTCACAGCTCGCTCCATCCAAACACTGCAGAGGCTTCTTCCAAGGCCCGTTGCTGCATGTGTTCTTGATTTACTGTTACGTGGGCAGGAGCTTTCACTCTCTGAGGACTTCTTGGCTTAGGTATTCAATCATGATCAGATACACACCCTGAATGACATTTTTCTTGTCTTAATTCCCACATAAAACTCCCACTGAAGTGATGGAAAGGACTCATGTGTGTGGGAGACTGACTTGGTATTCGCAAAGGATCTTAACCAACAAGGAGGAGTTGCATTTTGTCCACTCACAATGGATCAACGCATGTCATAACCTCCCCTCCTGGCACTGACAGCCCAGTTTCAGTTCAGAAACTAGGATGGTAAGTATTGCACATGCTCCAGAATACAGGCATCCAGCCTCTATTAAAAGCATTTGGTTTTTCTAGAATTTCACAGCACGACTCTATTAACGTAAACCAAGCTCAATGTGGCAAAATCCTACGCAGCCTGACAGCTCAGCAGAGGAGCTGAAGTCAGCCTCCCAGTTGACTAGTGACTCAATACTGAAGTTTAATTGTCTTTGGTGTTTGCCAGTAACTGGATGCAGGTACTTAGCTGGGACTCACCATGCTGGTTCACCAGCATTTTTCAGTTGGGAAAGTAACTCTGTGAACTACAGTGGCTGTGCTAGATGAAAATAGGTGTATTATCATTGGCATTTTGGACAAGCCTTTGGCATCTTATTGCTCTGGCATGGCACACAAGAGCATTACACTGTGTGCAAAAAGATCAGCCAAGATGATGAAATGCTGGCCTTCCTCCAAAGTTTCAGGTGGTTTCAGTATCGGCTAGGAAGGCACTTGTTCACACCTAGGTTGACATTCTCAGCTTAGAAAAGCCTGGGAACTCACCTTCTTTCACTCTTATACACATTTATGAATACAAGACTTGATGTCTAAAACACCGTTTCCAACAGGAGTGTAAATCATGAACTAAACTCAGAGACTCAAGGTTAGGATTTATGTGATTGAATAAGATTAAACATTCAAATTCTGAGTCATGAAACATTGGGGTTTTGCAACATCAGTACCAATATATTTTTAGTTAAGCTCTCAATTTTTCTGTTATGTCATTAATATTTTAGGACAAATAAAATCCATAGGTTATCACCACAAATCACTTTAATCTTTCTGCCAACACTCTCTCCCCACAAACCCCCTATCAAACCACTAATAGGTGGAGAAATGACTATGTGTTTTACCTCCTTTATTTTTCTCTCCTCCCAAGAACTGACTATGAACAGGGAAACAAACCAGCAGATAATTGATCACCAGAATAATCCAGAGCAAGCAGTAGTTCTCAGAAGGAAATAGCTTCCCTGTGGTGAGGGAAGAGGATGTTTTGTTCTACACAACCTTCTTGATTCGAAGGAACACTGAACTATCAAACAATAAGCCTGACAACCCATTGTGTTACAGTATTGGGGACCACTTCAGGCCATCTATAGGCCTGGGCAAACCACTTGACCTTTCGGGGCTTCAATTTCTTCACCAGTAAAAGATTTAGTTTAAATACTTTTTAAGTACACTAATTACCGGAATTCATCACAACCTTCGGACTGCCATTTGTACAATGATTTTGCTACTGCACTTTACTAGAAGAACTGGGGAATTAAATTCTCTCATATTTTCCTCTGATTACCTACTTTTGGGAAAATGTCTTATTTGCAAATCCTGGGGTAAAGCAAAGATGGTACTTATGCCTCCCTATGCCCTTTTCAGAAGGAGAAATGCACTTTCTTTCCAGTCTTTCCACACTATTGAGTTCTCTTAGGGCTTTTAGAATTAGCACAGACTATCTGTAACATCAGAAACATGTAGAAATGTACTTGCCACCACCAATATATGACTGGACAGCACTGTCATTCCCTACCATTCCAGCTCTTCACAGCTTTTTAAGATGGCATGGCCCTATAGAAATACTCATATACTAAGTTTTGATGTGCTTTTTGGTGTGAAGGGACTCAGGAAGATAATTCTTAGTCCTTACCAACCTAGAAATGCCTTGATGTTCCTTGCTATGTTCAAGGCTCATGAAAGGAAAACTTGCTTCTATACTAAAGGACATGGAGAGAATCTCTCTACCTACTCTACTTCAACCACAATCACAAATAACTCATGATCATCTAACTACTTTTCAAAGCAGTCTTTAACTTTACAGTACATTTATCATATCATGAAACAATGGCCCTCTGGATCCTCTGAAGTCCTGATAAGACATCCTTATCTCCTATCACCAAAGTCTTAACATTTTCAGAATAAATCATATTTATAATAAGGAAAGAAAATTCACTGCAGGAGAATATTACCATCATGTAGTGGGTCCCCCAGTCCCAAGGATAAGGTACTAACTGAAGTAGATCAGAGGATCTCAGAACTGTAATGGCTATCATTTATTTACACAAACCCTACGCCTTTAACTCTGGCCAGCTAATTCTGTGGCCAATAAAAACAAGCTCTAGACAACCCAAGTTGATTCCCGGTCAGCGTCCTTGGGAGCCCTGGCTTCATTTCTACCTTGACCCTCACACCAACACTGGTCTTGCATTTGCCTGACTCAAGGACCCTAGATTTATTACAGAATTTTGGTCCCACACACTTATCTCTTGGATACACTCTCTGATGTTAACCCTCACCTCTGGACACAATTGGACACTCAAACTCAGGTCTTATTCTACCTCAGATCACAGAGGAAGTGACTTCCCTGATCTAAGTACAACCCCAGAGCCCGTGCCAATGGCAGGTCCTTTGTTTCAAGCTTTGACAATGTCTGACTGGGCCTGTTGCAGGAGGACTGGCCCCTGCTCAACAGTCCACAGGCTATGAGGCTGATCAGCCCATAACGTCTACGGCTGGACATTGGGCTAAATGTATGGAATCCGTACAACAAGACAGAAGAAAGAATGCAGTCTGGCTGGGGATTTATGAACCCGTTCTGTCAGTTCACCTCGTGTGCATTTGACATATTGTTAAAAAGAAGAGAAAAGAGAAGAGAAGAGAAGAGGGGGGGGGGGAGGAAAGAGATCCCAAAGATAAACAGATTCATATCTGCTCCTTTACTAAATACTTACCAGTCCAGAAATCATCCCATATTAGTGGTTCTCAACTTTTGTTACACATTGTGTTCACCTAAAAAGCTTTAAAAATGACTTAGGCCTGGTCCCCTCCTGCAGATTCTCATTTGTTTAGGGAGGAGCCCAAATGCAGGAACATTTAAATGTTCAAATTTAGAATTGAAACTCTCCTCGAAATTTAGTGTACATAAGAATCACCTGGGTATTTTGTTAAAATGCAGGTTCTGATACAGCAGGTCTCTGGCGGAGCCTGAGATTCTGCATGTCTAACAAGTTTCCTGGTGTTGCTGATGCTGTTGGTTCACGAACAACACTGAGGAGCAAGGTGGAAACTAACCCCTAACACCTGAGAAGCAACTTACCATACTGGCTCTGTTGATGTTTCCACCTGCATTTGGTTGGTGCACAACAACAAAAGCCAGTGGAGACCCCCTTCTCCATTTCCCATTGCAATTTTACAAGTTAACTTCAAAGGATGTGCAAGTTACAATGTTTAGACTCAACCCATCCATAATTACTGATACCTCCCTTCTTCCCCAGAGCCATCCTAACTGCTCCCCACATCCCTAGGCTGAGAGAATCCACAGCAGCACACCCTCTCACAGCTTCTCCACACACAGAAAGTCCATCAAAGCCAAATGGAAACAAATCACAAATATCTCTTGTGCAAAGGACTATGGGAAAATGCAAAGAAATATGACATTGCCCCATCCTTCCTCCTTGCCTGTTGACAAGGTCTGTATAGAAAGACAGAGTTGACAATTCAGAACAGAAGTACTCAGGGTCAAATGAGTGGCACTGGAAGGGAGTGCTTATGTGAGAAGAGAGCTGAAAGATGTCCCCGTAGGCTGGGCAATTAGGGATAGGGTGGGGAGTATAGGGGAGTCCATACAGGAGAACTTATACCACTCAAGGCAGATGGGGAGGGGGCAAGAGGGGAAGGTCCCAGAACCATTCCAGGGAGAGTTAACTTGGTACTAAAATTCCACAGGAAAGAGGGAGGAAAACCAAGGTGGGGACCAAGGACAGTGAGAAAACCAGTTCAATGAGGACAGAAAGAAAAACCAGAAAGTACTGAATTCTAATCATTTGAGGCCTATGATTTCTTTAGGCTGGTACTTTGAAATATGATGTCAAGTTGAAGGATAATGGATGGCCCACGAATACTCATAGCTTTTAAGACTATACATATCAGTTAGGTATATACTAGCAATCCCTAATAGTCATTATGTACTTCCTACGTGCCAGGCATTGTTCTAAGTCCTTTGCATATAAAGACCTAGTTAATTCTCACAATAAATCCACAAAATAGGTACTACTATCACCATCACTGGAACATAACCTAGGTAAAATCAGGAGTTTTGTAAATCAGTAAATCCTGATTCTGCAGATGAGAACTGGGAGCACAGACAGGTTAAATACTGTACATAAAATCACAGAGTCTACAGGCAGCAGAGCAGGGACTCACCCGCCAGTGCCTTTGCTTTGGTATCCACGGCTCTGCAACAGGCCTCCTGTTTAAGAGAAGATCTTTTGGATTCCATCATCTTTACCATGCCAAGTCTAGCTCTTGCCTCCACTGGTTACAACTACAATTAATTTAAAAAAATGCAATCGGAATTTGAGTTGGGGACCTGGGTCTAGGATAGAGAAAGCAGTGTCCTTGTGCACACGAGTTGTCTTATTCTTGCAATGACACTGAATGCTGAGTGTAATTGATCCCCTGAAGCTTCAGCAAGTTTCTCCACAGGTCCCAATTACACAACTAGAACTTCACTTTGAGAACCTGAACTCAAGTCTCACATTCTACTTCTGGTAATTTTTTACCCTAAACTTGTCTCTTTAAGCTATAAAAGTGCTCTCTCTTTAATTCCTGATGACTTGCTTACTTACTTAAAACTATTGCTAAGATACTACATCTTTTCATTCTTCTCTCAGTATACATGTATTGTGTGCCTGTTACCATTATGAGACCTGAGGACACAGAAAACCCCTAGGCCTAAAGGGCCCAAAGTCTAGGCTGAAGGACAGATATGAAAACAAACAACAACAAATGAGATGGTGCCCCATGGAGCTATAACTGATGCCCATGCAATAAAAGCAAGAATTCTTGCAGGATGTGGGAAGGTTCTTCAGAAGAAGATCTCATGTATAGCATGTGCATGATGCCTTCATGACAAAAAGTTGGGGGCCACATGTGGCTGCCTTCTCACTGCCCCCTCTATCCTATGTCCTGCTCACACAGTTTGGAGTCCTCCCGTTTTCTTACTCCTTAGTGCCTTTGCTCATCTTGGATGCCGTTCGGCTCCTTGCCTGCCTGGATCAGATCTCCTCTTTTACAGACTATGTAAGCTTCGCCTGTTTAATGGAGGCTCTTCTGATCGCCACCCGATCACTCCCTCCCTTGCACCTGAACTATACTCCAGCTCATACTTATGTCTATGAAATACTTACAATATTTTGTTTCTCTTAAATTGTTACATGTGGGTCTCCCTCTAGCAGACTATTAGTTTCCTGCAGTCAGAGACTGTATCTTCAGAGACCATATCTTAATCATATTTTTAGCCTCTGTGGCTAGACTTTGACTATGCCAGAGTGCTCTTTTAGAGGTGATAATTTTCAGTGGCTCATTTGTTCACCAGTTTCCAAATACACATATGGATCCATCGTACTTGACTGAAGACCGCACCATAACGACAGTAAAGAATCTGTGTCTGTGTTTAGCTACAGGGTTGTAATAGTAAAGGAAACATGTATAGGCAGCAAGGTCAGAGGTGAACATGAGAGTGATAAACAGTAATAATTCTTGGCATTTGCATAGCCCTTTTATTAACCCCAAATTCTTTCATGTATCTCATCTTCCTTTATCTTTATAATAATGATATAAAGCAGAAAGGAAACTTCTCTACAGTTTATGAAAGGTGAAACTGAGATATAGGAGATTGAGTGACATCTATTATCTGTTTATGACCAAATAAGAACTCAAATTGGATGCCTTGGCTCTAGATCTATGGCCTTATACTATGACATGAATGATGGTCCGATGCTTTTGTGCATGTTTGATGCATTCATGCATTTAATATATATGACACATGAAAGGTACCATACTTGTTCTGATACGTGAGTACAAACTAGTAAAAGAAAAAGTTATAACCCTCAAGAAATTCACAGTGCAAGTGACAATATAAGCAGGTAACTGCACAATTACACCTGAGTGTGATACGTGTTAATGTTATGGACTGAATGTTTGTACTCCCCTCCCCCCAACACGTCACACACTGAAACCTAGGCCCCAGTGTGATGGTATTTGGAGGTGGGGCCTTTGGGAGAGAACTAGGTCATGAGAGTGGACCCTCAAGAGTGGGGTTAGTGCCCTTCTAAAAACATACCCAGAGAGCTCCCTTTCCCCTTCAGCCACGTGAAGACACAGCAAGAAGATAACCAGCTATGAACCAGGAAGAGGGCCTTCACCAGACCCTGAATCAGCCGGCACCTTGATCTTGGACTTCCCAACCCACAGAACTGTGAGAAATAAACTTCTGTTGTTTATAAGCCACACAGTCTATGGTATTCATATTACAGCAGCCAGAATGGACTAAGATACTACACGAAGGCATGTTTAAAGTGTCATAGGGACCCACTGATGCATTTAATCAGCCAGGGAGTTAGTTAAGCAAGGAGACTTGGGATTGGGGGTGGTAAAAGAGGGAATTCGGTTAACAGAGGCTTCCCTGGGGAAACAATGCTTGAAGAACATGTTCTAGTGAGCTAAGAAAGGGATTAGGAGTAGAGGAAAGATCATTTCGGGCAGAAACAGAAGAATGTGTAAAGGCACAGAGTCATACCAAAGAATGGCATCCTCTTTCTGTAAGTTACCTCCGCAGCTCCTGAAATTGCTACCTCCCTCAAAAGATGAGCTCCAGTGTCCACACCCTTCTTCACTGGAAGACTTACTACCCCTGCTGTCTGGAGGGCTGTCAGCAGTCAGCTTTTAGCTATGAGCCCCTTCAAGAACTGTCTCAGCTGCAGAGCCCTCTCAGGCAAGGTCACGCCCTTTTCCATGAACACCCACATCCAATGCTGCATCAACGCAAGGACTATACCATCCTGCCCATCACGGCCCAACTCAAGACACCTGTGAAGGACCATTTTAGCTCCAAGGGTCCCGGTGGTGCTGGCTGAAGCTGTAGTTATGCTTGCATTTCAGCTCAACTTTTCCTTTTGCCCAATCCTGTTTCCTTCCCCTTCTTTCTATAGGTGTCAGTCCATGAGCTCTCTTTAATAAATACAGCAAGTTCTAATCTCCATCTCAGAGTCTGCTTCCTGGGAAACCTCACCCTGTGACAGTTGGTACCAGGCATGCTCTAAGAATGTAGGAAGGAAAATAGGGTTTTGGAGCTGGATCACTTACTGCTTTGCTTGGCAGTGAGAACTTCTTCCCTGATGGCAGGGGGAGCACACACAGCCCTGGCACCAGGTGAAGGCCAGTTGTTCACATTTTCACTGGTGAAATGAAATGGTATAAAGATGAGATGCACTAGCCAGTGCTATATATTGCATTTGACAAAGAGAGGTAATAGAAACTATAAAAACAATGGAATTGTATGGTTATTTTCTAAGCTCCTTGTCTGGAAGAAAGATAAAAGAAGCTGAGAGAAATTAACAGGTGATAAAAAGCAATTATGAAAGTAGAGCGCTTTCTTGGTAGCATACAGAAAGGATCCCTTTCTCTGCTGCAGGAAGGCATAGACATCCGAGGACCAGGACTGCAGTATAATCATCAGAGCAGCCAAGCTCTGAAGGAAGTTAAACTCCTAATCAAGACAGATCTTCTATGTTAAGATTAGGGCCCTGGCTAGGAAAAATAGGACCCGGATACACTGAATAGGTATCTAAGTGGAGGCCCACAAAAATCCAAAATCCTTAGATTCCACAAAATACCATAGACGGCAGAAGTGTCCATTCTCCACCCACCATCAAAAGCTGACGTCCTTCTCCTCTTGAAAGAGGAAAATGCCAAGGCCTTCCCGCTGCAAGACAAGGTATGCCTCCCTCCGGATACACGCCTGCCTCCCCTCCTGGCCAGCTGACTAATAGCTAAGGTCTGTGTTTGTTTAAATTACCACTCTTATTTGTCTTTCAATTGAAGTATATTTGATTTACAATATTATATCAGTTGCAGGTGTGCAGCAGAGTGATTCAGTATTTTCACAGATCACACTCTGGGAAAAGCTGTTCTAAGACAATGGCTATAATTCCCTGTGCTGTACAACATATCCCTGAGGCGTATCAATTTTACACACAGTAGCTTGAATCTGTTAATCCCCTACCCTTAATGTGTCCCTCTTCCTTCCCCTCTCCCCACTGGCAACCAGGTTGTTTTCTATCTCTGTGAGTCTGTTTCTGTTTTGCTATATACATTTATTTGTATTATTTTTCAGATTCCACATATAAGTGACATCATACAGTAATTATCTTTCTCTGCCAGACTTATTTCACGAAGCATAATATTCTCTAGGTCCATCTGCATTGCTGTAAATGGCAGAGTTTCCTTCTTTTTTTGTGGCTGACATTCCATGGTATAAATATAACCCATCGTCTTTAAGGTTAAGTTGCAGTATAACCAAGCGCGGGACATACCAAGCCTAATAAGGGCAGAAGGAGAGTATACGTTCTCCGTATACAGGATTTAGAATCCTGGCAAGGACTCCAAGAGGTACTGCAGACTCCCTTCCCTGTACCTGGCCATCTACTGGCCCACGGTTGGAATACATATATGAACTCATGGACAGTAGCATATGTCTCGGCTATTAGGGCCTGGAAAAAGAAAAATAGGAAGATGAGAGACAGGGAAATCTAGGGTAGAACTCTGTGACTGAATATGAGCGTGCACACACATTATAGAAATCTTCTATCACATGATCACACCCTTCACTAGCATCCGACACAGAGAAAGTACAAAACAACCACGCAGCCAAAATGACTCAGCCTGTTAACATCAGCCTTTGTCAGTGTCCATCCCAAAGCTAGCACAACGGGTGTATGAACAGAGTAGCTGAGGTAGTAAGAATGAAGGCTATGCGTACCCCCCAGAGCATGGATCTCCCCTTACCAAGCCTAACTTAGCTATTGCTGCTACTGAATGTCCAGCCTGCTGGAAACAGAGACCAATACTGACTCCCTGCTATGGTGTCATCCCTTGAGGAAGCCAACCTGCCACTTGGTTTGCCTTTCTTGCTAGCAGGGGCTTAGCCAGCACAACTACCCAAGGGCTGAGGAGTGTTTAACCAACTGGTATGGGATCTCATATAACACTGCATCAGAGGAACTCATGATAGAGAAGAGAGATGTGAAAATCAGCCTATAATCATGGGATCCTCTGGGCATATCATAGACCTCACTACACAGAAGCTAGCAGCCTGACAGAACACTGGAATATCTCTCTAAAGGCACAACTGATGTTTCAGCTCAGTGCCAATGATTTACCAGGATGGAGTGTCATCCTCTAGGACTAGTACGCTCTTCGAATCAAAGACCTTCATGTGGTACTATATCCCCCAAAGGAAAAATAGATGGTTATAAGTTTTGAGGAGTAGAAACAAAAGTGGTCCCACCTCTCATCTTTCCCAGTGACCTGCTTGAATAATTTGTTCATCCCTTCTCTGCAATTCTGGGTTCTGTGGGTTTACAGATCCTGATTCTTAAAAAGAGGACATTTTTGCCAACTGATACAGTAATAATCGCTTTGTATTATAAGCTCTGACTACAGCATGGGCATTCAGGCTCCTTGTGACAAGGAACCAGCCGGTGAGAGGAGGAGACGTTGTTTTGGCAGGGCAATCGACAAGTCATCAGATAGTAGGGCTGCGATCACACAGTGGGGCATGGAGGAATCAGTCCGGCACCAGGGGACCCAAGTGGGCATCTTTGGTCCTTCCTTCTCAATTATAATGCAAATGGACAGCACAGCCATCCTGGTTTGAGAAGGGCATGGTCACTGGGACTGAGACTACTCAAGGCTTAGGGTATCGGTTATGCCATCAGGTAAGCAACTGAGGCAGACAGACAAGGAAGATGAGAGGCAGAAAAATCTAGACTCAATAGTGGAGGAGGAAATGGGTGGGGGGCAGAGTCACGATGGTAGCATGGGAAGACACGGAGATGGAGTCTCCCCGCAAATAGAACAGTTACCGGAGGCCAGCAGGGGACCTGAGGCCCAAGCAGACTGCAGGAACCCCGGAGCAACTGGGTAGGACCTGGGGAAGTCAGGGGGGCGGGAAAGGGGAAGCGGGGCAGACCAGCACCCCTGGGGGTTGGCTGGGGGAGGGGGGAGGTTCCTGCCGGGAGGTGGGGGCTGGGGAGATCGGGGAAACCGCGACTGGGTTTCTCCCGCCCAGGAGGCCAGGAGGCCTGCTGAGCTCCCCAGCTAGGGGGCCTGCTGGGCTCCCCAGCGGGGTCCTCCACCCTCCAAGGCCCCCTCCGGGCTGTCTGCGTCCTGCGGGGTGTGGGAGGAGGGGCACAGAGGTGGAGAGGCCGACAGAAGGCGGTGGGGGCTTTGAGACTGGGGGACGCAGAGGCGAGAGGGTGTTTCGACTGCCCTCTTGGCCAGGAAAGCTGACTGGGCTCCCAGGCCTGGTCCTTCACTCTCCAGGCCCCCTCCAGCTGCTTAGAACCTAGGAGAGTGGGGGGCAAGGGAGAGGAAGAGAGGCAGACAGGGACCCTACCAGACTGCGAGATCTGGGGAAGTGCCACAGGCATTACCCTAGCCCAGTTGGCCCCGGGAAGCCTGTTGGGCATCAGAGTCTGGTCCCCTGCCTTTCAGTGCCCCCTGCAGCTGTGAGGGTGCTAGGGGAATAGGAGAGAGGGGGTGAGAAAGAAGAGAGCCCAAGATGGAGAGACCCTCCAAGACTGGAGGACTAGGGGAGGTGCCTAGCATCTCTCCCACCAACTCGGGCCCAGGGAGCCCACTGGGTACCCTAACCTGGTCCTTTGCTCCCAGGAACAGAGGCATTCCTGGGCATACCTCATTGGGCCTAAGCCCCATTCCCCACCACCCCCAGGGCCTTTTCTAAGCATAGGCCCTGCCCATTGCCTAACCCCCCCATCCCCACCCCCGCCCTTGTCTAAGCCCCATCCCCACAGCCAGGGCCTTTTCTGTTTGTTTGTTTGTTTTTTATTTTATTTATTTATTTATTTATTTTCTTCCCAGCTCCTCATTTAGGCTATTGCAGTTGTTTTACCTTCCAGTTGTTGCTCCATCTTTTTTTTTTTAATTTTTTCTAACACATCTGTTAGTTTCCTATTATCGTATTTTTTATCTTCCGATTGTTCTACTGTTCTCTCTTTTTTTTTTTTTTAATTTTTCCTCATTTTCCCTGCTCCACATGGCTTGTGAGATCTTGATAAACGAGCCCAGTGTCAGGCCTGAGCTCCTGAGGTGGGAGCTCTGAGTCCAAAACATTGGACTAACAGGGAAATCCAGCTCCCAGGGAATATTCTTTACAGTGAGGTCTCCCCGAGGTTCTCAACTCAACACCAAGACCCAGCTATACTCAACAGCCTACAAACTCCAGTGCTTGAAACCTCAGACCGAACATCCATTGGGATAGGAACACAATCCCGCCCATCCAAAGTAGGGGAAAAATGAGATGACAAAAAAATATGTCACAGATGAAGGAACAAGGTAAAAATACACAAGACCAAATAAATGAAGAGGAAATAGGAAAACTGCCTGAAAAAGAATTCAGAGTAATGATAGTAAACATGATCCAAAATCTTGATAACAAAATAGAGAAAATACAAGAAACAGTTAAGAAGGACTCAGAAGAAATAACGAGCAAACGAACAGTGATAGATAACAAGATAACTGAAATTAAAAATACTCTAGATGGTATAAACAGCAGAATAACTGAGGCAGAACGAATAAGTGAATTGGAAGATAGAATGGGGGAAATAACTGCCACAGAGCAGGAAAAAGAAAAAAGAATAAAAAGAATGGAAGACAGTCTCAGAGACCTTGGTGACAACATTAAGCACACCAACATTCGAATCATAGGCATCCCAGAAGAAGAAGAAAAAAGAAAGGGTCTGAGAAAATATTTGAAGAGGTTATAGTGGAAAACTTCCCCAACATGGGAAAGGAAATAATTAATCAAGTCCAAGAAGCGCAGAGAATGCCATACAAAATAAACCCAAGGAGAAATACACTGAGGCACATATTAATCAAACTAACGAAAATTAAACACAAAGAAAAAATATTAAAAGCAGCAAGAGAAAAGCAACAAATAACATATAAGGGAAAACCCATAAGGATAACAGCGGATCTTTTTGCAGAAACTCTGCAAGCCAGAAGGGAATGGCAGGATATACTGAAAATCCTGAGAGAGAAAAACCTGCAGCCAAGAATACTCTACCCAGCAAGAATCTCACTCAGATTCAATGGAGAAATCAAAAGCTTTCCAGACAAGCAAAAGTTAAGAGAATTCAGTGCCACCAAAGCAGCCTTACAACAAGTGCTAAAGGAACTTTTCTAAGCAGGAAACACAAGAGAAAGAAAAGACCTACACCCAAAACAATTAAGAAAATGGTAATAGGAACACATGTCAACAATCACCTTAAATGTAAATGGATTAAATGCTCCAACCAAAAGACACAGACTGGTTGAATGGATACAAAAACAAGACCCTTACATATGCTGTCTACAAGAAACCCACTTCAGACCTAGGGACACACACAGACTGAAAGTAAGGGGATGGAAAAAGATATTCCATGCAAATGGAAGTCAAAAGAAAGCTGGAGTAGCAATACTCATATCAGACAAATTAGACTTTAAAGTAAAGACTATCACAAGAGATAAGGAAGGACACTACATAATGATCAAGGGATCCATCCAAGAAGAACATATCACAATGGTAAATATCTATGCACCCAACATAGGAACACCTCAATACATAAGGCAAATGCTAACAGCCACAAAAGAGGAAATCGACAGTAACACAATAATAGTAGGAGACTTGAACACTCCACTTACATCAATGGACAGATCATCCAAAAAGAAAATAAATAAGGACACACAAGCTGTAAATGACACATTAGACCATCTCAACTTAATTGATAATTTATAGAACATTCCATCCAAAAACGACAGAATACACTTTCTTCTCAAGTGCACACGGAGCATTTTCAAGGATAGATCACATCTTGGGTCACAAATCAAGCCTCAGTAAATTCAGAAAAACTGAAATCATATCAAGCATTTTCTCAGACCACAATGCCATGAGACTAGATATCAATTACAGGAAAAAAACTGTAAAAAATGCAACCACATGGAGATTAAACAATACACTGTTAAACAGTCAAGAAATCACTAAAGAAATCACAGAGGAAATCAAAAAATACCTAGAAACAAATGACAATGAAAACACAAGGACCCAAAACCTATGGGACACGGCAAAAGCAGTTCTAAGAGGGAAGTTTATAGCAATACAGTACTACCTCAAGAAACAAGAAAAATATTCAATAAACAACCTAAACTTACACCTAAAACAATTAGAGAAAGAAGAACAAAAAAAAACCCAAAGTGAGCAGAAGGAAAGAAATCATAACGATCAGAGGAGAAATAAAGGAAAAAGAAAGGAAGGAAACAATAGCAAAGATCAATAAAACTAAAAGCTGGTTCTTTGAGAAGATAAAGAAATTTGATAAACCATTAGCCAAACTTATCACGAAGAAATAGAAGATGCAAATCAACAGAATTAGAAATGAAAAAGGAGAAGTAACAACGGACACCACAGAAATACAAAAGATCATCAGAGACTACTACAAACAACTATATGCCAATAAATTGGATAACCTGGAAGAAATGGATAAATTCTTAGAAAAATACAAACATCCAAGACTGAACCAGGAAGAAATAGAATATATGAACAGACCAATCACAAATACAGAAATTGAGACTGTGATTCAAAATCTCCCAACAAACAAAAGCCCAGGACCAGATGGCTTTACAGGCAAATTTTATCAAACATTTAGGGAAGAGCTAACACCTATCCTTCTCAAACTCTTCCAAATTATAGCAGAAGGAGGAACACTCCCAAACTCTTTCTACGAAGCCACCATCACCCTGATTCCAAAACCAGGCAAAGATGTCACAAAAAAAGAAAATTACAGGCCAATAACACTGATGAACATAGATGCAAAAATCCTCAACAAAATACTAGCTAACAGAATCCAACAGCACATTAAAAAGATCATACACCATGATCAAGTGGGGTTTATCCTTGGAATGCAAGCATTCTTCAATATACACAAATCAATCAATGTAATACACCATATTAACAAACTGAAGGATAAAAACCATATGATCATCTCAATACACGCGGAAAAAGCTTTTGACAAAGTTCAACATCCATTTATGATAAAAACTCTCCAGAAAATGGGCATCGAAGGAAATTACCTCAGCAAAATAAAAGCCATATATGACAAACCAAAAGCCAACATCATTCTAAATGGTGAAAAACTGAACGCATTCCCTCTAAGGACAGGAACAAGACAGGGGTGTCCACTCTCACCATTATTATTCAACAGAAGTTTTAGCCACAGCAATCAGAAAAGAAAATGAAATAAAAAGAATCCAAATTGGAAAAGAAGTAAAATTGTGACATGATATTATACATAGAAAACCCTAAAGATGCTACCAGAAAACTGCTAGCACTAATCGATGAATTTAGTAAAGTAGCAGGATACAAAATTAATGTGCAGAAATCTCTTGCATTCCTATACACTAACAATGAAAGAACAGAAAGAGAAATTAAGGAAACTCTTCCATTTACCATTGCAACAAAAAGAATAAAATACCTAGGAATAAACCTGCCTAAGGAGGCAAAAACCTGTATGCAAAAAACTATAAGACACTGATGAAAGAAATCAAAGACGATACAAACAGATGGAGGGACATACCATGGTCTTGGATTGGAACAATGAATATTGTAAAAATGACTATCTTACCCAAAGCAATTTACAGATTCAACGCAATCCCTATCAAATTACCAATGGCATTTTTCACAGAACTAGAACAAGAAATCTTACAATTTGTATGGAAACACAAAAGACCCCGAATAGCCAAAGCAATCTTGAGAAGGGAAGATGGAGTTGGTGGAATTAGGCTTCGTGACTTCCTGACAGTATGGTACTGGCACAAAAATAGAAAGGAAGATCAATGGAACAGGATAGAGAACTCAGAGATAAACCCAAGCATGTATGGGGAGCTTATCTTTGACAAAGGTGGCAAGAAAATACAATGGAAAAAAGACAGCCTCTTCAATAAGTCGTGCTGGGAAAATTGGACAGCAACATGTAAAAGAATGAAATTAGAACACTTCCTAACACCATACACAAAAATAAACTCCAAATGGATTAAAGACCTAAATGGAAGGGCAGACACTATAAAACTCCTGGAGGAAAACATAGGCAGAATACTCTATGACATACATCAAAGCAAGATCCTTTTTGACCCACCTCCTAGAATCATGGAAATAAAATCAAGAATAAACAAATGGGACCTAGTGACACTTAAAAGCTTTTGCACAGTGAAAGAAACCATAAACAAGACAAGAAGACAATCCTCAGAATGGGAAAAAATACTTGCCAATGAAGACATGGACAAAGGATTAATCTCCAAAATACATAAGCAGCTCATGCAGCTTATTGCCAAAAAAACAAATAACCCAATCCACAAATGGGCGGAAGACCTAAATAGACATTTCTCCGAAGAAGACATGCAGATGGCTAACAAACACATGAAGAGATGCTCAACATCACTAATCATTAGAGAAATGCAAGTCAAAGCCACAATGATGTATCATCTCACACCAGTCAGAATGGCCATCATCAGAACACCTAAAAACAATAAATGTTGGAGAGGGTGTAGAGAAAAGGGAACTCTCCTGCACTGTTGGTGGGAATGTAAGCTGGTACTGCCACTATGGAAAACAGTTTGGAGATTCCTTAGAAAAACTAAAAATGGAACTACCATATGACCCAGTAATCCCACTCCTGGGCATATACCCAGAGAAAACCATAATCCAAAAAGAAACATGTACCATAATGTTCATTGCAGCACTATTTACAATAGCCAGGGCATGGAAGCAACCTAAATGCCCATCAACAAATGAATGGATAAAGAAGATGTGGCACATATATACAATGGAATATTACTCAGCTGTAAAAAGGAATGAAATTGAACTATACGTAATGAGGTGGATAGACCTAGAGACTGTCATACAGAGTGAAGTAACCCAGAAAGAGAAAAACAAATACCGTATGCTAATACATATATATGGAATCTGAAGAAATGGTACTGATGATCCCAGTGACAGGGCAAGAGTGGAGATACAGAAGTAGAGAATGGACTTAAGGACACAGGACTGGGGTAGGGGGCGAAGGGGAAGCTGGGATGAAGTGAGAGAGTAGCATAGACATATTTACACTACCAGCTGTAATATAGATAGCTAATGGGAAGTTGCTGTATAACAAAAGGAGATCAACTTGATGATGGGAGAGGCCTTAGAGGGCCAGGACAGGGGTGGGGGCGGGGAGGGAGTTGCAGGAGGGAGGGGATATGGGGATATATGTATAAATACAGCTGATTCACTTTGGTGTACCTCAAAAACTGGTACAAGAGTGTAAAGCAAATATATTCCAATAAAGAGATTAAAAAAAAAATAGTGGAGGAGGGAGGCAATGGGTGTAAGTCATGACCTTGAGACCAGCTGTAGCATTGGGCTCTAGTTTGTCCCACTAACTTTCTCTCCTCAGTTTACCCCAAGAAAAGTTTAGCAGCATCCTAAAGAGTTGCTTCCTAAACATATATTAAGAAGCATTCTGAATGGAGCAAGGAGTAGACTGTGGTAGACTGTCTACTGTAGACACCACCCAGATCTTCCTTCAATAAGAGATTCATGACCCAGCTATGTGGAATGCTGCCCGCAGACAGCCATTGGCTGTCAATCCCTTTGTGGCTGCCTTAACTGCAGAGAAAGCTCTCACTCATGGTTATGCCCATGCTAGGTTACCCACATCTGATGACTCATTGATACAAGAACACAAAGGCCTGATCATCTCAGCCAAACTCAGGACAAATCTGAAGGGCCATTCTAGTTCCAGAGATCTTAAACTTGGTGGAGTTGACCAAGGCTGTTGTCGGGTCTGTGTCTGAGCTCAGCATCTTCTTCTCAATCCTGTTCCCTTTCCCAGCCATCCAGGCATGTTGGTCCCAAGGACACCCCGCAATAAATATTCCATACTCTAAACTCCATCTTAGAGTTTCTCAATGTACTCTCACCTGCAACAGATGAGAATGACTGTAGAAAGAAATAATAAATTCTGAGTCATTTGCCTATTAGGGAGAGAAAACACTTTTTATTTCTGAAAGCAATATAGCAGTAGGGTGTTAAAGAGCCAAGAATAGCTTTTTAATGGAAGTGAGGTGGGAGTAAAGCTGCCCGAGCTTTGTATTCCTCTCCTTCAGAAGTTCTGTCAAGATGCAAGGGATGAGGAGTGGCACGTGGGTAGCAGGAAAGAGAAGAACTGGCCATGTGACCAATCCTGTATATGGTACAGACCTATTGGTTGTCATGAAGAAAGATGCCCTGTAAAGGCTTCTGGGTTTCTGCTCAACTGAGATTTACATAAAGATTTTACTTGAGATCGAGAAGAGGCCCAGGGAGGCTACCCTGGGTCAACTCCAGAGGAAGCCCTGCCATTTAGATAGAAAAGACATAGGCATATCCTTTCCTCCATGCTGACAGTTCTCAGAGGTAGCACTTGACCCCAAAGACCCCAGAGACCCAGAAAATCACAGGATCATGAATAAGCAAGCACAGGAAAGAGTGCAGCCACCAATGCCTCAACAGAGATTATAACTGGCCAAATTTCCAGCTCAAATGACCTTCATCTTGGCAGACAAGTAGAATTCTGAGGACAGAAGGAAACCTTCAAATGTTTATGTAATTTTCTACAGGGGAAGAGTTTTCTGATTCTAGGAAGGGTGGGCCCCCCAAGGCTGGCTGCCCAACTCCGGTGATTACTCTGAGCCTTCACACTTTGGAAATTCACCTTTCAAATTTCTTGTCTGAGATTTAATGCACAATGGACAATTCATTCATTTCCTCCCAGAGGACCTAGCACACGTGACTGTCTCCTCAGAAAGGCATTTTTCACCTCAAGGTGGTCTGCCTAAAATGCTTCTCTAATACTGATTTAGAGGAAGTCAGCCCACGTGACTGTCTCAGGGGGCTCATCACAAACCTGGGAAACGAGCATCGTGAGAACTGTCACAGAGTACTTCTCAGTGTAGCACACACAACTTCAACACCCAGAAAATTATTTCCTAAATTCTTTGGTTTTCATTTATTTCCACTTGCAATTTCCAGGCTACCAGAATTTCTATCATTTTGTTATTATCATCTTTAAACGCATTTCTTTGAGGTCTGAAATCATGGTTGCTTTCTATTATAAACACACAGAGCTATCCATACTCAGGTGGCTCCTAGAAAAGGCATATCCTTGATTCGTAAGATGGGATCTTCAGAAGCTATATCCGTACTGGAAAGGGGATACTGAAATGATGGGCGAGGGATTGAGAGAGTATGGCTCCAAGTATTTTTTCTCTGGAGGTAGTGAGCCTGTGGCTGTGTATGGTTCTGTAGGGTTCCAGTCCAGGGCTGCCTCCTCCACGATGTACTCCACATCATCTCAATCTGATTAAACCTCTTGTGTGTCTGCGACCCAGGACACTTGTTTTTCTTCTATCATAGCACTTACTATAGGCTTCCTGTTCATGGCTCTCTCCCCACATCCTTAAGGACAAGGACCATGCATTCTATATCTTCAACTTAATTAGACTGCCTTGCATATATTAAGTATTGTTTATGTACAGTTGAAATAAATCCAAATGATGTGATCGTGCTATAGGAATGGTTCTTCCAAAAGATAGAAGCGTGCAGAATAGGGGAGCATACTACCCTTTGTTTACAAAAAAGATTTAAGCCAGCTCTCAGGATTTCTATATAATCACAGGATGTAAGCAATTGGCCTTTACTATAATTTTCCATCTCAAAATGAGATACTTATTTTCCACCTGTTTTTCAATAGAAATAATATGAAAGATGAAAGTGGTAATGTTTAAGTGATGCTCTAAGGTCTTTTTATAAAAGTCTTCAGATATTGTTTCTTTATTGGGAATAAAAATCAGCTTCTCCTGAAGGACATGCACATCCATAAAAGCGAATGGAAAGGGGAAGTCATGGGGGAGGTGATATATGGGCGATAAATCAAATAAGGCTGAACTCTACAAGTCAGGGAAATATCAAAAGCCAGGAGATTAGCTAAAGAAGCTTGTTGCATAGCTGTGTAGGTGGGAAGCACACCAATAGCAAAGGGCATCCTGGCGGAGAACAGGAAAGCGGTGTTGAATGTCATGTTATAGAACAAAGGGAAGCGCTCATGCTGAGAAATACAATCATCCTGGAAATGAAAACTGCACAAGGTGAGCCAAGAGCAGTTCTGAGGAAGCTGAGTTGTAGGTGAAAGCATCCAGGTTGGGAAAACAAGAAAAACAAATCTCAGAGAGAAAGAAGAGGCAGAGAGACGCTTAGGTAAATATTAGTCAAGTCAGGAGAATGAGCTCTGCCTGGGAACAAGGGCTGCTGTTCATCTACCCATGGGCTGAGTTCACACCAACGAGGATATAATATGGGAACCTGCCTTTCCTGCAAGTCAGCTGTCCGCAGCCATTGCAAACAATGCTAAGTCCTGGTGAGGGGCAAAGAAATACCATTCAGCTGTCTTTGGGAAAAAGAGTGGTTATTTTCATAAAAAGCAAAACTTATCGTGTGAAGAGGTAGAGGTGGAAAATATATGCCTTAACTTGAATTTGATTCCTAGCCAATTATATGAGAGGCAAAAAACCCATGTGATTGTGATATTTCCTGCATGATGTTATCGTTCAATCATTTTGTAATTTTCACCTGATGGTACAGATTCTTACTTTCCCACCGCATCTCACTGCAATTCATACTTCCGCTTATCGACCTTGCTGCCACAACAGTAAACGAGGCTCAGAAAACAGGGGCCCTCATGGTTTCTCCAGATCCTATCTTGTTGCTGTTCTCTTGGACATCAGAGGCAGCGGACCTGGAAGAAGGCAGCTATGCAGTGTTAGAACCTGAAACGCTCAAACAAAATTCTTCCCATTTTAAACTGCTGAGATCTATAGAGAGGTAATAATTTTCCATTGCACCAAAGTTCATGGTAATAAATTGGTGATTACAGAGAAGAACAAAATTAATGACTTTCAACTCCAGGTTCTATATTCCCCTTAGTTAACCCCTGGGCTTGACCTAACTGGAAAATCTCTCATGGAACTGAAAGCATGATGAGACTAATGTCAGAGAATATTTGGTATCCACTAAACTAAATCCACTAATGACACATTAGTGTTATAGGTTCAAGGACACTAAGAAAGACGTTTTCTTTCCAAAACAGTAGTGTCATTGTGCCTTTATATTTTTATCCAGATTTTTGTTCCATTGTTACCTCAAGCAAAGATCATAGTAGGTAAGGTGATTCACAGACTTACAATGATATTTTGATATGCCTGGGCCAGGAATTTACAAATTAAATGTTTAAACTGATTGGTGTAAAGTTTAAAAAAACCAAAAGTTGAAGACAAAGAATGGCAAAGTCTGGACTCTGAGATTTGCTATTTCATGCTTTACACGGTATATAAAAGTGATTTTACTTCCTCTTCTTAGATCTGGCACCCAGCTGGTCCTGTGTTAAGAATCTTAAGCATGTTAACCACACCACACATCAAAGAAATCATTATTCAGTATTGCAGGGCTCCTTCCCACTGACTCAGCAAGCTAATTACCACCTCCTATCTCACTACCCAGCTACTACCACGTTGAAGGCAAAGGGATTAAAGAGCAAAGCATCCCAAAAGTTGACCACCAACGATTTCACTCTCTGGAAATACACCACATAAAAATATGTCCAAAAAAATGTCAAATGTTGCAAGCTTTCTGATCCGATTTCAACAGATAATAACTTGAGCGGTTTTCCATGAAGTTATGCTCCTTAGTTTTCCACAATATCTCACAAGAGAATGCCTCATTAGTTTTGTAGATTTTTCAAAAGCGTACTTTAGTTTTTTGACTGCTTGAAATTAGAATGGAGTTCTCTCTCAAAAGTCGTATCCTTCTATTCTTTATTAAAAAAGCCTAATTATTGCTCAGATCTTCGGATTCAGGATTCACCAGAAATTAATGAAAAATAAAATCCTTTTAAACCCAAAACCTGATTCTGATTAAGCACCAAAATTGCATTCAAAACAATAATTATTAGCACATAAAATAAAAGCTTAGTTTTAATCAAAGGATCAATTAACAGAGAATAATTAATTAAACTTTAAACTACCATACGTAGAAGAAAAGGAAAGAATTACTTGGGGCATTGATTTCACCTCGGACCTTACTCTCTATAGCAAAAGGATGGAAAACCAACTGCCAAGGGGAAAACAGAATCTTGTGTCTTCCAAACCAGTTCTCATGGGCTGCAGTAATCAGCATTACAAGAGAACTGTATTTGGCTTACCAGTGTATTTCAGCTCCTAAATAGTAAATGTTCCACATCTTTTGAAAGTCTGTGTATCATTCTAGATGGTCCCTTTGTCAGGACACCAGTTGTATTTATGTTGTCAGTGGTGATACTTCCAAATAATTTATTCATGACTATATATATATATATATATTTATAGTACATTAATATATATAAATCTAAAAAGACCAAAAAGACTATTATTACCCTACTGAATTAAGTAACAACGAATCATATATATAATATGAATGATCCATTTCTTCATTCAACAAATATTTCTGAACTATCAGATATTAGAATCTCTCTATCTTCAGTGATAGATTAAATACCTGCCAAAAGCAAAATGCATGCAGCTCACAAGGTTGAAGTTAGCACCTTTGTTTAGTTTTCTGAGATTGAATTTAAAGCAGTTCAGCTGTGTTTGAAATGAGATATCTCTGAACAAAATTTGGTCTCTTCCAGGGACCAACGGCTAGGAAATTCCTAAATTGAACATTTGGGGTGAACGTTGTAAAGGACACCATCAGAAGGAAAGCTAATGCGTTGTGACCCCATTCCCCCGGGAAAGTAGTAAAGGGTCCTGAAAAACAACTGTAACCCTCACATTGGGCAGAAATATCCTCCTGGCAGAGACTCAAAAAGTTTTTCCAATTGGATCATTAAGAAAATACTTGGCTCAAAAGTTGCCATTGAAGCTGCTCTTTAGAAGAGTTCTGCTATCAAGCATGACGAAATGGACCATGTAATGTCTGATGGTTTGGGACTTAAAAATAGCAAGACTAAAGTACCAGAGCATGTTGCAAAGGAAGAATTCTATAATATGGTTGAACTAGATGACCTGCTACATCTTCACCATCTCTCGTCTCTGTAATTCAACTCTACTACAGTTAAGAACACCATCAAAATAAAGCCATGTGGGAACATGACCAACAGTAACAACAAAAATAATAATACTCTGAGCTCCTTCCTTAGATGAAAGCCTTCATGTTTTTACAAAGCACTTTGCAAACATTATCTTTTTAATTCTCACAACACCCAAGGTGTGTGGGAGGTAAGTATTATTATCCCATTTTACAAATGGAGAAGTTGAGGTTCATGGAGTTTGACTTGCCCAGGGCCACAAAACAATCCAGTGAGGGAATCTAATCCAGTGACACTCATAAGTAAGCTGCTAGGAAACCAGACGCCCTGATGAAATATTGGGGGTCTGGATAAAGTTTGCCCCTGGTATGTAGCAATGATATAAACAAAAAAATGAATGAAATCACAATTCTATGTAAAGGAATTAGAGCAAGATGATATGAGGTTTAACAAATGTTAAAACACATCAAAAGAAAATGAATGAGGGCACCCTCCTGAGTGAAGGCTTTACAGAGGATAAAAAGAAGAGAAGCAAGATAGAGTCAGGCTTCTGAATCATGTGACATTATCTAGAGAAAGTTAAGAAGAAAATAAACAGAAGGAAAGCCAACTGCCTGCTGTTTCATTACAATGATAATTAGACGAACTGGAATTCTAGCACTCTAAATATCCAGCTCTAATTCTCAAACCATAGTCACTGCGCATGGTACCAGTTCTGTGCTTCAGCCTTAGAGCAACTACCAGCACTATCACGAAACAAAACAGTTACCGAACTATAAATGAATGAGCAAATGAATGAATGAATGGACAGATAAAATAATTTCTTAAAAAAAAAAAGAACATCTATGGCTCATCCACATCTCTGGGGCGTGATTAAGTCTTGCTGATATAGATAACAGCTAAATCAGACTTAACCCATCGTCCAAAAGGACAGGAAAGGACTCACGGAAGAAAATGTCAACAGTGAAGGGGCTCGTCGTTTTAGGAGGGCTGGCGTTTTCTAGACTGCCTCCGGCAGCTGTGTTTCTTAACTCAAAGCACAGCACAGCTCATGCTAGGCATGCACTCCATGCACTGCAGCTCCACCGGAACAGACTGAAGGCACTTGTCCTTTCCATCACTGTGAGCATGTTACACATACCCTTGGGGCACCAACTGTGAGGGCCTGTGCTTCAAGGAGCCACAGAGATCCTAAGTTCTCTGGACTTAGACTGCTGAGTCAGAGGCAGGCATGGGTGGAAGGAAGAGACAGCCTGGCAGAGTAAGCCTCTGTGCACCAACCCTAAAAGAGACAGTTACCTTGGCCTCTCCTTCTTTTCCCCTTGGGTGTATGGGGATTCTCCACATTTACTGTCTATGGTTAGAAAGCTGCCTTCTCAGACTTCCGGAATGTAATTATTAATTCATGAGAATGGCTAAAACAGGAAGAAGTTGACTAAGTAAACAGAGGCAGGGCCAGTGCAATTTCTGAGGAATGAATGTTTGTTTTTTTACAAAAACTTTTCACTACATGTTGATTTCATGTTTTTGTTTGTTTCCACTCATTATGTATTTGTCTTTAGAATCAGCAAACATGTAAAATCAAAGACAATAACCTAGCACCATTCTGTGTATGTAGGACACGATCACTCAGCAGACCGACGCACTCTTATTCCTGGCACAGCAACAGCATATCCTACGGCGGTAAGGAGCGTGAGAGCCTCCAGAAGTGCTGAGCCTCTGCTCCCTCTTGGACCCTGCACATTCAATCTGTAGTTACCTTGCAACTTTGCCATTTGTCTATACAATAAATACACATTGTATAATTATATACAGTAAACATTTGGGCTTCCCTGGTGGTGCAGTGGTTAAGAATCCGCCTGCCAATGCAGGGGACACAGGTTTGAGCCCTGGTCCAGGAAGATCCCACATGCCACAGAGCAACTAAGCCCATGCGCCACAACTACTGAGCCTGTGTGCCACAACTACTGAAGCCCCCGTGCCTAGAGTTCATGCTCCACAAGAGAAGCCACGGCAACGAGAAGCCCACGCACTGCAACGAAGAGGAGCCCCCACTCACCTCAACTAGAGAAAGGCCGCCCGCAGCAACAAAGACCCTACACAGCCAATAAATACATAAATAACATTTGTTTCCATATTGTATATATTTAGATATTTTACCATGTGTGGTATAGCAGCACATATGTACATATATTGTATACACATGGATTTTTTAAGAATTACATTTGTCATTGTGGTAAATGCTGTGGTGAATTCTGCTTCCTTGCCCTCTCTTCCGCAGGGCTGATTCCCAAGAGCACTACCTAAACACTTAACCTCCATCTCAGAATCTGCTTTCCGAAGATTTCTCCCATCATGCAACAATGATATTAATCAGTGTTTCATACTGAAAACTCAAATTGATAAGATAATAGGTATATCAGTCCAAAGCTTGAACATATCAAGGATGCCATGGTAATGCCTGGATTTTGAGAGATGTAGGTAGGGTGGTCTTTACAATTTGATAGGAAAATAAACTTTCAAAATGAATTCCATATTTTTCAGAAATCTGCACATAGGATTTTAGGGGAATCCTATTTGGAAATAAACCCAAATTTTATTTCCATGTTTTTGGTGAGAAAACTAAATTCAATACTAAATTATTCTTACTTGCACTCCATCATGAGTGTTGTTTACTAACAGATGAAAAACGTGGGGTAGTAGGGCACCAAGGTTTAAATGCCAATGCCTCCACTTGTTATGCAACCTCAGGCAAGTCACTGAAACTCTCTGAGGGTCATTCTCTCATCTGTCACACAAAAACTTATAACAAAATGAAATACGTTATGTAATCTATCCAGCTCAATGCTTGGCAAATTATGTTAGCTAAATAAAGCTTTCGTTTCCTTTGATGTTGAAGAGTAGTGTTACCTTTTAACTTCACAATAAGGGAGGTTCACATTACAGTAAGACTATCCGGGAATACAAAGAAGATTGGTATATATGTATGCTGTGACAAAATATTTCTAAGAATCTAGAAGGTATGGAAACTTCATTGATACTTTGCCAGATGTCCCAAACTCATACTTTCTACCTTCTGTTTGTCCTCACCATATCTTCCATGTATGTTAATTTCCTTCTTCATCTTAATCAAGGCCCCAAGACTAGATAGCTTCTAGTGCCTATCAGAAGTGCATGCTTCACATTCATTCATGCTGCTAGAGAGCTTCTGACTGATGGATTCATTTCAGTAACAATAGCCTGAGCAACATATTTGGACACTGAACTCTAGTCTCGTTCAAACATAATCTCAGTTTCCTCAAACGTAACCCACTTGATGGGTTTCATTAATAAGCACTCAAATCTCACTGACTCATGCCCTCATTAGCCGATATCCCAACAAGGCCCTTCCATTTCTCCTCCCATCGATTTCCCAGGAGTCCCTATAGAGTCTTTCGTGCTTTCACACGCTCTCACTACAAGTCCTCTCCTATTCTCCAGGCACCCTCACGGTGGCCCCAGAAGCCCCTTGAGCGTGCCACCTGCGACTGCTGTTCCCACCATCCTCCCATGATAACCTTGATCCTTGGGCCAGGGAGCCTCTTCGGAGGTCCACAAAGCAAGCACTTAAGTAGCCGACACCACTCAGTGTCTCCTGTAGTCTTCGTGCACTGCAGCTGTGCTGTGCGGGGAGCTGTGGAAGATGAGGCTGGAGGGCCGGGCAGGAGTCAGGCCCTGTCCCCCTGCTGAGAAGGCTGGGCCAAGCCTGCAGTTGGCAGGGACTCTGCGAAGGGTTGAAACAGGGGCTTCATGTATATATTTGTATTTTAGCAACACCCCTATCTGACACACAGAGGATGAAACGGAGGGAGACGGAGGTTGCAGAGTCAACAGAATGATTAGGAGGCTTCCGTAATGGTGCAGGGAAGAGACGGAGGAGGCCTCAGCCTAGGCAGTGGCCGTGTCCCTGTGCTGTGCGGAAGAGGGCTGACCTCTCTGGGCTGCGCTTACTGGCCTTCCACGTCAGCTGGTTTCTAATTAGCTTGGGCCACTGGTAGTTACTGGCAGGAGATCGGGAAGCAGGAGGAAAGGAAAACCCAGTGTATGTCCCCCTCCCTCTCTGGGTCTCAGGTGACACCTCCAGCAGCTGCTGCATCTCCTCCTTGGCACGTGCACAGGCCCCAGTTCTGGCTTCCGCCCAAGGATCCCGCCCTGGGCTCTGGGAACCCCACTTCCTCCTTTTGTCCCTCCAGCCCAGGGTTGATTGTGGCTTCCTGCTGTGGCTAACATCTGAGCTGCAGCTTCGTCTCCTGTTTGGCTTCTCATCTCTTCCACCATCTGCATAACTGATTTTCTGTATAAAATCTCTCTTTTAAAATATCTGGAGAGGTTTTTCTTCTCCTGGTTGGACTCTGACAGGAGGAGATCCTCTTGAGAAATATTTAGGTGGCAGCATCATTGGGACTTTATGAAGATTTCTTGCATCATCTAACTCAAAATTGTTCTCACTCTTTTGCACGTTCCTGAGCTGAGCACAGCTAGCTGGCTATGCTCTCGTCCACAGGAAGCTGCCACAAGAAGCTGTTTGCAGTATGGCAGAGGCTGAGTTGTCAAACTCCATGTGACAATCATAAAAGATCAAAAACAACGGGTGCTGCATGGGTGGGGCTCGCCTTCTACAGAAATGATCCACTGTGGGGTCCCCCAGGCTTCAGACTACCAGCCTCCACAAATGCAAATGTGAACCCTGCCAAACTGGATGCCCCAGACATCAGTACTTGATTTAGAACATGCTACATGAAGACCTAACAGAACGATGTTAAAATACTATTTTGTTGGATGGAATCAGAGCAAGAAATATAAGACACAAATGGCCAGGAAGGAAAAGAGCAAGGGGATGATGGTGAGCGCGTAGATACCCAGACTACAGAGGACGGCACAGCTTGAGTGAAGAGCTTACCTGGCCTGGCCAAAAAGAGGCCTGGAAACAAGCGGGCACAGAGGCCCTGTGCGATGCTGAAGATGCCGCCCTGCCTACGTGGTAGAGGGAGGACGTCAGGGAGGAGCCGCCTCTCTCCTAGAGAACTGGTCAGTTTGCAGCTAACAAGGGCTTGGGGGGGGTTGGCCAGACTGATGGGCATTTTATTTTAATTTTTGATTAAGTAAACTTTTTATTTCAGAGTAGTTTCAGATTCAGAGAGAAGTCACGAAGGTAGTACAGAGTCCCTATGTAACCTTCACCCATTTTCCGCTACTGTCACCATGTTGCGTTACTATGGTACCTTTGTCACCAACCCTGAAACCGACATTGGTATGTGACCACTACTAAACTCCACAGTTTACTTGAATTTCAGTTTTTTCCTAACATCCCCCACCTCGAGGACCCTAGTATATTACATCTAGGGGCATTTTATTTTTTATCTCCAATCTATCTTAATTCCTAAAGAGAAAAATATTTGCCCTCATTTTTTATTAAAGGGGTACTCAAGTAAACAAACAACAACAACAACAAATCATTAAAACCTTTACAAACTTCAGTATGTTTCCGCAAGGAAGACTAGGGTATACTCCCTTCCTTAGGAAAGTATACTTGGGCATACAACGCAGGAGCCAAACTACATGTGTTCAAGTCCCAGTCTACCCTTCCTTCTGGGCAACCTTGGAAAAGTACATAAGTGATTCACCCCTCTTGGCTCTAGTTCTCTCATCTATAAAATGGAAATGGTGATAATACAGGTGGGATGTGGGGATTAAAGTTAATAGTACCTGCACTTAAAACAGTGCCGGGGACACAGTCAGCACTGACTAGGTCTTAGCTGTTATTACTATTATTACAAATACCAGAGTATTCTATGTGTCTCTTTTCTTGACACTCATCATACTTTAAATTATACGCTTCACATCTGTCTTTATTTCTAGAAGACTATGTCTTCATGAGTTCAAAGACATTCCTGTCTAACTCAAAGTAGATGCTCAGGAAATAATCACTTAATTGTTTCACATGCTGAATGCACAGCCATCCACCAACCACATGAAATGTAACAGCATGAAGGAAGATTTAGTGAACGAGATGCAGTTAGATAGTGGACACACACACACACACACACACACACACACACGAAGGTCAGATAGGGGCCAAATATTTAGACGTTGTTTCTTGGCCACTGGTATATAACACCCTGTTCTCACTCATATTTGAACTCAATTTTTCCTTATGTACTACAATATACTACAAGAGAATGTATTTTTCTGAGATTAACAATTAAGTTCAGCAGGACACCACCCTTTCAAGCACTGGTAATAAAGAATGCAGAGGGAATTCTGGATTTAATTCCCAGCTATCGCTCTCTGGTGAAATCTGCATTAGAAGTACATACAAAGTGAACCAGTGTTATATTCGAATGGCTTCAATATTCAAGTTTCCTGCCAAAGGCCCTGAAAAGCTGAGTGTGCTTCATGTATAAATGCACACTTGGGCTCTGGGAACCCCAGGCACAGATGTCTGTAAAGCCATGTATATTTCTGCCATAAGTGAAGCTTTAAAATGTGCTCCACTCCTATCCAGACCTCCAGACAAGGAAGTTGTTAAATGCATTTTTTTTCTTCTTTCCTGTAAGTTGCCTTTGCCTTTGAAATATTGCGAAGCGGTTGTCCCACAGGGTGGAGATGGAATCAGCAGCTGCAGCACTTCTTACGCAGTCATCTCTTTGGTATGCTGCTTCCTTTCACTCTCATGTTGGGGAAGATCCCACCCATCCTTTGCATTCCTCCTGAGCAAGTTGTGTCAAGGAAAGGCAAGAGAGGAAGCTATTCCCATCCTCCAGGGTGTAAGCAAAAAGGAAGGTTTTAATTAGTTTCTCAGGATGTTCTCAGCTTCTGCACAGAACAGCCCTTCCCTTCTTTGGCATCAGAGCTCTTCTTGGATTATTCAAGAAACACACACAGACTCACAGACATAGAGAACAGACCTGTGGTTGCCAAGGGTGGTGGGGGGAGGGGGAGAGATTAATTGGGAGTTTGAGATTAGCAGATGTAAACTATTATATAGAGAATGAATAAACAACAAGGTCCTACTGCATAGCACTGGGAACTATATTCAATATCCTGTGATAAACCAAAATGGAAAAGAATATGAAAAATAATGTATATATTCCCTCTCTCTATATATATACACACATATGTATAAAACTGAATCACTTTGCTGTACAGCATAAATTAATACAACATTGTATAGCAACTATATGTCAATAAAAATAAGTTTTAAAAAGAGAAACACACAGTTTTGCTCTCTTAGGAGTTAAACTCTACCTTCAAATGTAATAAGGAGCCAGGTCTATCGTAGCACTTAGCAAGTTGTAATCTCATACTTATTTGTATAATTAGTTGATCTGTGACCATCTCTCCCATTATGCTGAGGATTCCATGAAGGCCGGGGCATGTCTGATTTTGGTCTCCATTACATCCTGAGCACCAAGCAGTGTGTCTGGCACATATTAGGTGCTCAACAGATGGTTGAAAAATAAAATAATAAACATTGGAGAAGTTTCCACTATAGCAAACAAAACAGCTCCTGAAGCATATGTAGCTCTCAGAGGCTGCTTCCTCACAAGGTTCCTAGAATGAGGATGGTTGATGACACAGTCTTTTCCATGCACCAGACACTCTTCTAAGTGCATCACATTTGTTGTGTCCAGTAACTCAAGTAATCCTCATAATAATACTATGAGCTAGATTCAGTCATTATCCCCATTTTACAGATGCGAAATCTGAGACAGAGAGAGAGCAGGTCAGTGAAATTCCCCAAGGTCAAATAGCAGCTAGTGCAGAGCCTGGAAGAGAACACAGCCCAGTTGGCTCCACAAACTATGCACCAACTCGCTATGGGACCCTGCCGCTGGGAAGCTCCGTGGATAGTGCTTTGGTTCCACAGAGTACGAGCGGCAGAAAGTGATAACAGTTCTAACTGGCAAAAAAAAAAAAAAAAAAAAATCAATTCGGGTCTGGAGAGATGTGGATAAACTTACAAACCATCTTCCACATTTAGGGCTCTCCATATATGATATAAACACACACTTCAAATTTAACAAGGTGAAATTGCATTATATATATTTTACCACAATAAAAAAAAATTTAAAAAATGGATCATAGACATAAAACCTAAATCTGTAAAGAAGAAAACCAAGCAAATCTTTTAAAAAAGAAAAAAAAAAAAAAAGGATGTGCACCATCAATGGCAAAAATAAAGAGATGCAAAAAAATAAAATAAAATAAAAAAATAGAGATGCAAAAATTCTCTCTTGAATGTCTTTAATATCAAGTATACTCACAGATATTTAGTGAGTCAAAAATCTGCCTTTTTTTCCCTCAAACATCATCTTAAGAATAGTTCTTATGTAAAAATACAAATTAACTATCTACCTCACTCCAAAGACTCCGTAGAATCCCAAATGATCAAAGAATAGAGGTTAAATCCCATCAAATTAAGATTTCTGTATGAAGAAATGTCCATACAGTACTACAAAACATATACTTCAATTCCAAATGGGGTTTCAGGCCCAAAGAAACGGGCAGGAAAGCATCTCTCTCCCCTCTGAATCCCCATCGCATGCCAGGCCATTCTTGTTCTTGACAGTTCACGCACTGCGGTCCTTAAAACAGGAACTGTGTCCCACAGTAAAAGGCAGTGTGCTGAAAAGAACAAGATTTTTATTAGTAAGTAGAATTGCCATTTACTACCTGTACAACCCTGGGCAAGTTATTTAACTTCTCCCATCCTTGTTTTATTCATCTATAAAATGAGGTTAATAATCGCATGGAGAACTATTAGCTAGACTTTTAAAAGAGTTCTTGAAACTCGAAACATAGAACATTGAAACATATATGCTTTATTCCAGAAACACGTTTAAATGTCAGTAAACAAAAGCTTCTTAAACTGATAGGGCAAAGAAAGCAAGGGAAAAGAGATAAGAGAGAGAGAAAAAGAAACAAAGAACAAAAAACATATGTATAGAAAGCAATGGACTGATTTGTGGTAACTGATTAGCCAGACCAGAAACGCTTCCGCAAATAAAGTCACTAAGAAGTTTCATTTGCACTTCAGGATGTCAGAAGGCTCAGGCGCTGGAGGCCGGAGGAATTTTGGAAGAGTGTTGGTTGGGTGAAAACAAGAACACTGACTGAAAGTCTTCATAAGGAGAGTAAAACCCTGGATACATTCTGTTCCCCACATACCCAGGAGTCTGCTTGGCTTAACTGTGAATAATGTCTATGTAAACCTAGCAATGTATAGACTGAGTAGTAATCTGACCAAAATTTATAATGTAGATTACAAAAGCAGAGAAAGTAGAAGTGTGTGTTTGAGGGACTTAAGAGAGTTGAGCCGTTGCCTTCCATTGTAGAATGTTCATAGGTAATATCTAAAATTGCAAAATAAATAGCAGAATAGCATGTTATGCAAAACTACAGAGGCGAATACCAGAAGATTAAAGGATTAAAAGTGGTTTCCGGAAGGAGATGAGATTGAGATGGGCCAGGTGAGACAGGGGCTGGTGTTTTGCGTTATACGCCTTGAGGAATGATTTGATTGTTATATCCATATACATTTTTAATCATAAAAAGTCTTTTTTAAAAAATGAGTGCTGGGCTGCAGAGGCAGTCAGTAAACATCGGTGGCAGCTCCCTTAATCCCTGCTCATTTTTCTTTCCCCCACATATCTATTAATGTTCATATTTATTGCCCTGTATGCTCTCATTCAGTGTTTACTAAGTGACTAAGCAAATGAGCCATCAGGTTCACGTACTGAATCACCAACAAAATCTTCGGAAGGGTATAAAGGAAGGAATGCATTTACCGCCTTAGATATTATAATGTAAGGGATGAACAGTCACCCAGCAACCAAGTTTTCAACAGTTACCGATTAGTCTTCTTGGCACTTTTTATGGAAGAGACAGAGAAAGAAGCTGCTTATAAATAAGAAATCAGGTACATGTTCCAAAGCTGTGGCCTGTGAAATATGAGAATTATGCTCAACTTGAAAAACTCCCTTAAAATACTATCAGCTACCTAAAAATGACAGGTAAATTAACCTGACAGCGTCAGCCCTGAAAACAACCTTCACTATCACCACTTTTACATGGGTCCACATTTCCTTGCACATGTCCCGCACCCCCGACAGATGTGGTGCTGATTGGTTTATCATTCATATTGATCAGGTGATGTAATCCCTGCGTCTGGGCATATTCACTCTTGGGGAGCCTGACACACAAGAGCATATTCGCAGATGTACTCAGAACTTATGCAGCGCAAACAAGCAACTATCACTTTTAAGAACCAGTTTCACATTTTGGTTTTGTACTTCGTACTGTCTTCTCTCAGGGGTTTTCCATCCCTGTAGTTTTCTCCTCCAGCATCCTTTCATTAGGATGAATGAGGACAAAGAGGTTAGGGTAGAAAGAGAAGAACAGATCCACATGGGCAAGTTGTTTACTCCCACAGTCCACTCAGCTGTTTCATTTATTTTGTGACCTCTGCCTGCCACGGTCACAACTTCTTCACTGCAGCACAGATCAATGGGGGTCAATGGGCTGGACCTTCACTAGGGAGAAATGCCATGGGTCCACTACTTAGTTTGCATGTTTGCTTATTTGTTGAAATGCATGAAAGAAAAACAGCATGCGGGGACCACACAGCAGATCTTTTCCCTTTGCCAAAAGAATTACTTTTGAAAATCCAGATGGCATACGCTTTTGAAGATTTTTTAAAATTATGTTTCCAATAGTAACAATAAATTAAACTCTCACTCCCAATAACCACACATACTGCTTAGCAGAGCTGGTGATGGATGATAAAAAAAAAATTCCCCTCAGAAATATAAAACCCAATCAAACAACAAAGGTTCAGATTAAATCCAAGCCAAAACAACAGATGCCTGGCACCATGTACTAAATGCCACCAAACAGAGGCTCCCGTGGAATGCATGAAGGAGGGAATTCCAGAGACACTGAGTCAGCCAGAGACACGGGAGCCAATTTGCCACTGTTGGGTGTGACAAGGGACATGGGAAAGTCCCAGGTGAAGAGTTCAAGTTTGCCAAATCTATTTTCTTATCGAAAATGGTCAATGCTAGGAGGTTTCTAATCTTGGGATAATAATCTAAATGCTGGGTTATATTGTTTAATCAGAATTAAATGTCCACATGAAACTAGTATTGTAAATCAACACACTGTAATAAAAAGAAAAATTTTTTAAGAGAGTAAGAACGGCAGTCCGAAAGAGACTAGAAGATGTGCAGTTATGAAAAAATGTTGGTGGATATGACCTGTGAATTGACCTAAGCCAATCTGGATGTTCATAATTATTAGGTTCTTTCTGGTAGGTACATCCTACAGTAAGAGGTATATGAGTGTTCTTGGTCTCCTTCCTTCAACCTTGCTACCATATATGATAGCAGGTCTCAAGCTGAATTCTGCTATACAAACCTTTATCATCAAGCAGTTGCAAAAAGTATCACACAACCAGTCTATAAGCATTATGTAATTCCAGCTTCCTAAACTTTTAGGTGCTTGGACCGCATCCTGTATGAGAAGTTCCCCCAAGCAAACGCAACAATATATTAGAGGCAGGATTTAGCTAAATTCAGGCAAATAATCACTGAGAATCAGCAAGCTAACTGAAGACTGTCAGATGGAAGCCTTGGGCACCATGCTGAAGGGTAGACACTAAATGGCTTTCTATATTTTTATGCCTCATTCATGCAAGACTGAGGATTGTTTAATATTTCTAGCCAGTCCACATATCCAAACATCAGTAATTTCATGAATGAAAACCTCTTTCTAGTATTTGCCATGCCACTTTACAAACTCTGACATTCATCGGGCAGCTGAATTTCTTGCAATAGCTAATGGTGGAGCAGGCTCTTCTAATTACATGCCAACTGGTAAATCATGTACTGGGTTGAAGAGTGTCCCCTCAAAATTCATGTCCACCAGGAATTTGTGAATGTGACTTTATTTGGAAATAGGATCTTTGCAGATGGAATCAAGTTAAGATGGGGTCATATTAGATTAAAGCCTCCTCATAAGAACTGGTATCCTTACAAGAAGAGGGAAATCTGGACACAGACACATACAGAGGGAAGGATACTTTGTGAAGACTGAGGCAGAGACTGGATTGATGCACCTAGAAGCCAAAGAATGTCAAGGACTGTGGGTAACCACTAGAAGCCAGGAGGGAGGAATGGAATATATTCTCTCTCAGAGCCTCCAGAAGGAATCAGCTTTGCTGACACCTCAGTTTTGGTCTTCTAGCTTCCAGGACTGTGAGAGAATAATTTTCTGTTGTTTTAAGTCTGTGTGTGGTAATTTGTTAGGACAGCCTTAGGAAATTAACATACCATGAAATATGCATTTCCAACAAGGGCCACTAACCACCTCAGGGAGTAGATAGAAACTAACCATTATATATATCACAAAGTCAATGATGAAGTATTTCAAAGTAAATTATAGGCAACATCACAATATGCTAGTAGCACTGATATTTATATATTATATATATTTACATATTATATATTTATATATTATATATATGGATATATTATATATTGATATATTATATATTTTATATATATTATATATTATAAATATTTTAAACACATATATATATTTTTTAAACAGCTATATTTTGAACAGCTATATGAAGCAGCTAAGGGCACACATAAGATGTGGATAACCTTTACAAACTTAAGCCTGCAAATCCATCCCAAGTTTTCTTAGACTTAGAAGATAGAATGGTTTCTATCTCTTCTTTTCCAAAGAGTTCTGGAGCCTTTATAGGGCATGGGTCATTCACAGGCATAGTTTGCCATTGATCAACAGACACCATTTACACTGCCAAAGGAAGCCAAACCCAATATACAGAACATCACCTAGCTCCGCCAATTTTGTTTCTTGAGATGAAAAGATGAAGACTTATTTGAAAAAATCCTTTGTGATATTTTTTTCTATTGCAGAAACACCACAGAAGGAAATAAAGAGCATCAATTCATGAATAAAAAATGAGGAATACAGTTATTGTAATTTATCTACATTATTTATAATTTTTAGCACATACGCATTTTCATTTAAATCCTCATAATTTTTGTGCCAATTCAATCTTTGCACTTAAGTCACCCTAAGTATAAGTCCCAGCTCTGAAATTTCTTGTCTAGGTGACCCCAAGAACGCTGTCTGATATCATACAAGCGATGATCACGTGTGCCTCCCAAGCTTGTGGTGAGGATTCAGTGAGACCACGTGTCCTATGTGAATTTCATGTAGTGCACAATGTGAGATAAATACTGGCTTCTTTCCTCCACTGAGGAAACCTCTTCCATTTTTTTTGTCAGATCTCATTTGCCTCCATATGGAGGCCACCATTTTCTGTTACAGGATCTAGGACAAGTGGAGGCATAAGTGAAAGGCACGGAAGCTCGCTCCTGCGGGTTTGCCTTTAGCCTCCACAGCGCTGTGGAGCAAGGTACAGGCAGCGCCCTGCAGGGAGGAGGGTCTGTGCACTGCTTGCTCCCTCCCCTTCCCCGGCAGAGTGACAATGGCTGGACGAGTATTCAGTTGGAATACCTTCAGGACAAGCTCCGTTCCACCCCTACACCAGCGCTACCCCAACACCACCCCAGCACCTCCACTCTTAGGACTAAAACTAGAATGCGCTGAATGTGCTGCACACGTGTGGCTCCACAGTGCAAGTTAACCACCATAGCACAGCCTTGCCTCCGTGGAAAACTTGGGAGCTTAAGAGAATGGGTTCCAATCCAGGAGCCACATTTTACTACCTGTGTCATCTTAAGAAACATATTTGAAACTCTTTAGAATAAACGTCTCACCTGAAAAAACAGAGCTATTCTTTCCCCTGTTGTTGACCTGTAGTGAAGATTAAAGATAATATGCACAAAGGACTTTGCATAGTGCCTGACTCCTGGTTGGCTCTCAACAAGCAATAAACTTCCCCCACCTCTGACCCAATGTATACATCAATCTGTGTGCCTTTTCTCCTCTTCTACTCTCATAGAAATATCATTCTTCACTCAAAGGCTGGCTTCTTACAAATTCTCTGTTTCTTTATCCCTCCTGCTCAGTGAAGTCCTCCTATACCACTTCTTCTGGTCTCACTTGTAATGGTATTTAGAAATCCCAGGCTGTTGAGCCTTACTATTGCTAAGATCTCCATAACTGTTCGTAGATTCTCACTGCCACTCTCCAATAGAGGTCATACTTTCCTTAACTTGCATTAAAAAAAAAAAAATCAAGGTGAGGAGAGATTAAACTTGCGAAGCTAACAAGTGAGTGAATCAAAATCCAAACCCACTGTGTCCAGCTCCACAGCCCCGACACTGCAGTGTTGGTAAGACTTCCTCAGTCCACACTGCCTTTCATGTATGTCACATTTGAGGTACGTGACCCGTATGCCAACCGATACTATACATGAGGACAGGCTTAGCACAATGTTTAATCCACAGTAAATGCCAGATAAATGCTAATGATTATTACAAACAATCACTAACTAACTAGCTGATGAGGACTAGATAACAGTTAATGTATTTATTATCCTGTACACACTTTCAGGCCAAAGAAAATCCTGAAGCAAGGGAGGACTGACTTCCCAGTTCTTCAGGAAAGAAAATTTCTTAAAGATTGTAGATTAAACCAGAAACCAGTCACATTTGTTATAAAACCAGGTGTTTCAAAGAAAACTAGGAAGACACGGGTGCATTCCAGAAGTGTAAGAAGGCTCTCCCTCAGCATAGCCTTCAGTAATCTTTCAAAAGGCGGTATGTTGATGAGTTGATACAACAGGTGTTAAGGCTATGATGAAAAGATATTACAGGAAGATGGGTGACAACAAGACCATGAGCTGCGTGAGATGGCGGCCCACGTAATCAAGGGGTGGCCCATCTTTATACACTTGCTCACCTCTCCAATCAACAGTGAAGGTTCCACCCCATCCTCACTCACCCTATGTTAGAATCCAGCTACTGAGTTAGAGTGACACAAGAGCAATTCTGTAGTGAATTCAGATTCCTTCAATCCTGGTCATAATGAAAGATTTCTTATTATCCATCAATTTCAACATGGCTGCTCCGAGCTGATTTTGTTATCTGTATCCTGACAACGTGACTTCATCTCCAAATGCAAGTAGAGGTTGCTAATTTTTCCCCATCAGTTTTAAAGACCAAGTGGCCAACAATGGAGGAAAGTCAGATCTCTGCCTCAGATCTTACCGAGGAGCCCGATTGGGTCAGTGCCCAGGACTCCTGCCGTCTCATGTAAGAAAAGCCCAAAGTAGTGTCTATGATCATGTGATGAAGGAGTTAGTCACTCTGATAAAAATCTTACCACTGATTTCCTGAGGATGGAAAAGTAAGATATAATGTGGCTGGCAGAGCTGCTGATGCTGAGTGGTCGTAGGTGGTTGTTATTGTTTTGTTTCCCCACTGGAGGAAGTAAACGGATGTTTTGGCTTTACGTCTGGCACTCAGCCCTCTCCCAGGGAAGGGCTCAGGACTCCTGCCAGCAATGGACTTGCTCTTGACCAGATTTTATTAATCTGGATGGTCTTGCATCCAAATCACAAGCACAGGAGAGTGAAGCCACAGCCAGGTGCGGAGTGCCCACACACCCACCTTCACTCTGGTGTGTGCTGACGACAGTCTGAAACAGCCTTGACTTTGGTCCCATGGGGAGCAATGTGCAACTCTATGTAATGTGGTCACAACTGGAGTTTCCCAGACTTCCAAAGTTTAGAAATCCAATAACATTAAAAATAATTCCTGGCAAGCATGAACATTAAAAACAAGAAAATGAAATCTCAAAAACCTACCATGACCTAATCACCATCATTTTATACAATAAGGACATTTTAACAACAAAAAAGATAGGAAGATCATAATCTCAGAATAAAGGATAGTCCTTTAAATTACTAATTGAATATTACACCAAAAATTTTTTTAAAAAGGGTTCAGATTACCCTTATGAAACTACAAACCTGTGAAAATACAAAAACCATAGAGTGGTGTCTCTCATATTCTGGGAAATCCTTAAATATTACCAGTGAGTGATCCTGGATGAGGGTATCTTATCTTTCATACACATGTATGGTATACATACAGGAATTTGGTTGTGGAATTCATAAACTTGTAAATTTGAATTAATGAAATCCCGGAAATAACAAGGAAACCCTAGAGGTGGATTTGTCTCCTACAGCCGAGACCACAGCTGACCGCAGCCCTCCCATGCGCCTCCAGCCACAGTGCTCACCTCTGCCTTTAAACTCCCCTGTGGAGCCATGATTAGCCAGCGCTCAGCACTTAATCCCACAGCACCGCGAACCACCTCTGATACTGAGGGCGTACAGTACTCACTTACCCACTCTATGTTCCATAACATAGTTTCTAGATGAGTAGAATCTCTGAGATTCATATTATTTACCCAAGGGCAGGAAACTCCCTGGCAAAATACAAAGCGGAAACGTAAATATGGCAGCCTCTGTAATAAGATTCGTCATTTCAAATACTTACCCGGGGAGGAACATAATGTGAATATAGAAATTTTGTAGGCATATAAATCCAAGTTGTAAAAAAGAATGTCATGGCATCTAAAAATAAAATCTGGAAGTCAAAACCAGGTTTTACAGGTATCATGTCTTTTCTTAAAGCCACTCTTTCTACCACTCTTCCGCTCAAGCCTTTCTTTCTCGAAGTCCAGCCTCTGTCCTTAGAAGCCTTCCCAACCGTTCCAACTTTCAGTGATTTTTCCCTCCTGTGAGTTTCTGGAATAGCCACTACCTCTTCTCTTCTCCCTCAAAGCAAGAAGTTAAGCTTTTTATAGCCACAATAAGAACTGAATAATAGACCCTTTCCCTTCCTGCCTCCATTTCTCTGTACACTAACCAAGATATTCCCACCCCTACCTTCTACATCCCGGGAAAATCCTACTTATTCTTCAAGGTCAGATCAGCACAGTTGCTTCCTCCTTTTTTATACCTGCCTGGGCTCCCTTCCTTCTACTTCAGTTAATTACTTCCTCCTCCATGCCCCCATGTAAATTTTTCCATTGAGCAAAAATAGCACTTACATTATTGTGAAATTGTTGAGATTAAAACTCAAATGGGACACTAATACTGCCTGACACTTTCTTCAGTTGTTCAATCCAATCCACAATGACAAATTAAACTGTCTCCTCTTCCTTCAAATCTCTGAAACGGTCTTGTTCCTTTTGGTATTTAGCACATGAACTTGCCTCTTAGTTTAAAGGGAAGATAGAGACCAGCAGATGAGAATTCCCATACACCAACTGTTTCCCTAATAGTAAATACACAACACAACACACATGGAACCCTTATTAGCCTCCTGTCTTGTTACAGTGGAGGATGTGCCCCTTCTTCTAGCTAAGTTTAATCTCTTTGGATACCATCATTTTTCATCTTCTTGTGAGCTATAAGTATTTGTCATCCCTCTTTTCTTCCCTTGTATAATCAAACTCTCAATGGGATCCTATCATTTGTCTCTTGCCGCGGTCGGAATGTTTGTGTCCCCCACAAGATTCGTATGTTGAAATCCTAATCTCAGTGTGATGGTATTAGAAGGTGGGGCCTTTGGGAGGTGCTTAGGTCATGAGCATCGAATGGACTAAGACAGCTCTTAAACATACATAAATCGCTTCCATTTCAGAAACAAAAATGTTGAGCCTCACTCAACCCTCCATTTCTCCATTCCTACCCCAGTTCCCCAGCATCTCTCTTAGACCTTTTACAGCTAAACAGCTGTAGGGTTGCCTATACCTGCTGTCACCATTTCCTCATCTCCCACAAACTCAGTCTACTTCACTCTAACATAGAGTGGCCTTTCCATATCTCTTTCCCGTTACCTTCCGCCATGTGCCCTCTCCTTAGGATTGCAAAGTTTAGCAAATAAAACTATACAATGCCGAGTTAAATTTGAATTTCAGATAAATAATTTTTAGCAGATATTTAGATGTAATATGGAACACATTTACATGAAAAAAGCATTTGTTATTTATCTGAAATTCAAATTAGTTGACCTGTATTTTACCCAGCAATCCTACCTCTTCTATACAGTATAGTCTATCCATCCTGAATGTCTTCTGGTAGTATGAACTTAGAATGTTTTTCATTGCCACAGGACTCTCACAGTTGTTGGTTGTATTAGCTTCCTAGGGTTGCTGTAACAAAGACCTACAAACTAGGTGGCTTAAAACAAAAGAAATTTATTATCTCACAATTCTGGCTGTTAGAAGTCTGAAGTCAAGGTGTTGGCAGGGCTATGCTCTCTCTGGAACCTCTAAGGAAGGATCCTTCATTTTGTACCTTCCTTCTGGTAGCCACAGATAACCCTTGGCTTGTAGCAGCATAACTTCAGCCTCTGGTTCAGTCTTCACGTGGCCGTCTTCCCTCTCTGTGTCTTCTCCTCTTCTTATAAGGACACCAGTCGATTTGAATTAACAATCCACCCTTCTCCAGTATGACCTCATCTTAATTTAATTAATTCCATTGGCAATGACTATACTTCCAAGTACAATCACATTCTGACATTTTGGGGCTTCTGACTTCAACATATATTCCAGGGGGGGACAAACATCAACCCATTACCCTAGTCCTGTTAGGAATGTGCTGTTTTCTCCTATTTCCCAAGGCACATCTCCTCACTACTACCCACTCTTTAGATGTCCACTTAATTAACAATTCCGATTTTTTTGACTAAATCCTATCCCCCAATTTTGTACTTTTATAGGACCACATACTTCTCCTCACTGCACTTGCAGATTCTATATGACGAGTCTATATACACCTGGCTGATAATCTGACAAATGTGTTCTCCACAGGACTGTACATTCCATGAAAGCAAGAATAAGGCCTGTTTGACTCATTCATACATCCTTGGCTCTGAGCATAGTGTCTTGTATTGAGTAGGTAGGTGCTTAAGGAAGACTTGTCCTATGAACGAAGAAATCAATGGACAAACTGTTTTACATAACAAACGTCTTGAGGGCAGAACAGAACCTTCATATTCACAAAGCCTGGCAGAGCCCTGACAGGAAATCAGTGTCCAATAAGAGATCTCTGAATAAGTAACTAGTTGCTCTCATCCCTGCTCTTTTGTTGCTCTTATCCTGAAAAGAATATCAGAAAGACAATTACTCAGCCAAGACAAAGAATATATGTTTACTAAATGCATAAAATACCTAATTCATTTTCCTCTGAATTTCTTTCGTTATATTGAGGTATAATTGGCGTATAACATCACATTAGTCTCAAGAGTACAAGATAATGATTCAATGTTTATCTACCTTGTGAAATGTGTATACATTTTGAACTGAGTTTCTTAGATAGATTCAGATTATGTCCCCCCCAAAAGACCATATTTGACCTCTGTTTAAATACCAAATTGACTCATTTTTGACCACTTATAGGACAATTTATGGCCAAAAAGTTAGTGAAAACATGTTTACTAAGCTTTATAATATTTTCCAATTTTATAGGATTATATTAAGTTTTTGAAATGGCAAATATAAAAATGTCTCCAGATATCTGGACTTTTACTTTTTCTCTTAGAAGTTATGAAATGACAGGCAGTGTCAGAGTCCCAAAAAGGATGCTTCGGAGGCATTCTTCGGATTTTATGGGTGCTTAAAAAGGCAAAACGAGGTCTGCAAACTAAGAAGCTTTTGAGATTGGACCCAGAAGGAAAGCTTATTTATTGTTTCCATCCTCCTCTGCTAACATCTTAGAGTAGGTAGTGGATCTCTATGTCTGAGTCAGTGGAATCTCTTAGCCATATATTTTAGTAATGGTGAACAAGAGGATTTTTCCAAAGTCTGTGTGAAGATAGAGGAAGAATATTGAAAACACACGTGGCATTAAGATTCCACTAGCTTGCAATTTAGGTTTGCTTCCATTGGCTCTTGTGTTCATTAGGAACCTATCTTTCATTGCTTCTTAGATGGCATAGAACTGAATTAAACTAAAATAGTGTCTTCTAAGAATCTGCACAGTTTAAGTAAATGAGTGCTAGAAGTTGAACTTATAAACAGAAGATGTAATCAATTTTTTCCCTAAAAGGACTAAAGTAGACTCTAAATATTTCTAATCTAGGCTGATTGTTTAATATGCTCCAGAGCTCTTGATTTCAAGTATGCTTAATAGATACTTGCTAGATTCATGTTATTTATGATAACATGTTACTGCATGCTCAGTAATTTAACAAATGAGTTGGAAAACCCCAGTTTTTCCTCCTGTGTTTTTTATTCTTACACTACTACTATATTCATAACACTTCTGACACCAGATGTATGGGTTTTCTCCACACTACCAAGCAATTCTGCGACACCAGCTGAGTATCCTACAAACTAACTCAACTCTGAAACTATTTACCAAGAGAT
The DNA here is from genome assembly GCF_030028045.1 of Hippopotamus amphibius kiboko. Taxonomy (NCBI): domain Eukaryota; kingdom Metazoa; phylum Chordata; class Mammalia; order Artiodactyla; family Hippopotamidae; genus Hippopotamus; species Hippopotamus amphibius. Next base: position 231,203,554 of record NC_080186.1, read on the forward strand.
AGCATCAGATCCCACCGGTTAAGCACTCAATCCCAGGAGACTGCCCCCCACTTCAGATGCCAATCGCAAGCAGTAAGTCCCTAAGTTACCCACAACTTCTGTCTGATTTGGCTACAAATCAGAGGTTCCCATGTTACTCCTCAAGTTTGGTTAATTTGCTCCAGCAGCTCACAAAACTCGGGGAAACACTTCTGTTTACCAGCTTATTAAAGGATACAGTAAGGGATACAGATGAGGAGCATGATGAAGATATACATCAGGTGAAGCTTGGGGGGGGGCGGTCCTGAGTGCAGGAGCTTCTATCCCTGTGGAGCTGGGCTGCATCACCCTCCCAGTCAGTGGACGTGTTCACCACCATGGAAGCTCCTGAATCCACACTTTGGGGATTTTATGGATGCTTCCTCACGTGGACATGTCAATTATTAACTCCATGTCCAGCCCTTCTCCCCTCTCTAGAAACAGAGGTGAAGGTGGGAGAAGGGGCTAAAAAATTCCAAGCTTCTAATTATAGCTTGGTCTTTCTGATGACCAGGCCCCATCCAGGAACCATCCAAGAACCCACCCAGAGTCCCCTCATTAGAACAAAAGACGCTCCTAGTGCTCTTATCACTGAGGGATTTACAAGGGTTTTAGGAGCTCTGGGTCCAAAATCATAGGCACAGACCAATACATCCATGTTCTATTATCTCATAATGGAGAAGTAAATTTTAGATGAATCTTCTTATCTAAGTATCTACCCTTATAATGGAATTGGCCTCGTCATTTTATCCCCCTACAAGTATCTTAGTGATGATTCAAGATTTCTTTCAAAGGCCTCACATAAAGAACACTATAGATGTGCTTTTCCTAACCTTTAATATCCATGTTCTAAAACAAATGTCACCACTTTGTCGGTGAAAGTTTCATGCATACTTTGTTACAAGTAATCTAGCACATTGATTTACAAATGTTGTCAATAAGTTCCAGGAGTACAAATTGTTTTCAGATAGACAAAATAAGTTACGTCAACCCTATCTTCTCTTTGTTTATAAGCAAGGTGTTTTAACTGTAAAGGCATTTAAAGTTTTAAAATCAGATGAAGCAAAATTTATCCAAGCCATATCAAAGGACAGGGGAAAAAAGAAATTGTCAACGATATTTGTCTGAAAATCTGACTTCTCTTTAGAAAGCCACTGGGTGAAGGCTAGGGTGGTGATGGTTGCTCTCAGCTGGGCATTACTAATTACTGGCATAGTCCCGCCCAGAGAGGGGGCCCAATACGTGTTTGTGGAAAGACTGTGTAAATCAAAGTGCAAATATCAGTAAATATGAGACTTTCCTGAATTAGAGGCTCTAAGAAGATAAAACCTTTAGCAAACAGGCAATACTATTTAATAAGACCTTCTACGGAAAGATGATGTTTTCATTTCAAATACTGTTCTACCCATTTCTATTTTTGGATAAAAAAATAAGTTATTGGTTGGAGAATAAAAAAGGGTATGACTAATCTAAAGGATGCAGAGATACTCCTGAAGAGTTTTAAGATGAGATCAAGTTATAAACTCACTTTCTCAGGTAATGTATACTATCTTAAATAATATAAAAAGCTGCAAATAGATACAGAGCTGATGATGGCATTCAACTCTTACCTAGGTGAAGAAAAATGGCAACAAGCAACCCAACTAATACCCATTTACCAAAGCACAGTAACCCAGTGCTGTCCAGGATACTAACCTTGTTCATTGCCTTATCAGCATCACAATACAATGACTTCAGGTTAAATTCAAACGCAACAAGCATTCCCATCCATGAACAGTACCACCAAGCTATGAATGAAGCCAGATGCTCTTCAGATTGTTACAGAAGCAAAAGCCTACAGCTACCCAGATAGAACCACCATTCCTTAATTCTCCTAAGACAGGACCCTACAGAGGGCCCCATGGTTCTCTTAATGCTGACTTTTTGATAATCCATAAGCATGGGACTCTATGTGAAGCATCTGAAGGTATAGTATGTTTGAACACTAAGCAGAGGTGTTGTCTCTGACACAGGCTAATGAACTCAATACAGACATGGATTTGCTCTCTTGTAGAGAAAGGAACAAATGACAAGAAAGCAAAGTGGTTATTTGAGAGCTTTCTCTGAAATAAAGGCAGAATGCACTAGTTCTCTGAGCTCAGAGGAAGAAGGGTTCTAACATATGCTTTGCTTCTAACCCTTTAATTTTACCGGAAATATTGATCATTAAATGTGATATTTTTTAAAGTAGTTATTAGGAAGCAACATATAGATGAGGTCATCAAGTTCATGAGTCACAGGATAAATAGGATAGGAAGGAAAGACCGTGGAAGCACTACTGGAACAGAAAAGTGTGAGCCAGGCAGTGAAAGAGAATTGGAGTCATGGTTCTACCACCTCCTAGTTCAATGGCCAACAGGTAATTGCTTAACTGTCTGACTTTTCCTTTCTATGTCTATCAAATTGAGGTAAAATTACCTACTGTAAAGAGTAGTTACACTGTAGCAATAAGGTAAAGTATGCCAGTTGCCTGGCATACAGAGCAGGGATCTACCCATGTGAAGAGGAATGCTGTTGATGAAGCAGGCAAACGTGCAGTGTTTGGACTAAATGTCTATGTCAGTCCCCGAGAGTGCAAATAGCTGTAAAATGAACCATTTCAGCAGACTCACCAGCAACTGGTTTTCAACTTCTAAAAACTATATTCTGTTACGTACTCATGAAATTTGCTAAAATTATTAGCAACCATACCCCACCGGTAACTGTGGGGATGAGGAGTTGGTGAGAAAGGGCTTTTGTATCTATGCTTTCATCTTTTTCCAGGTGTTTTACCACCAGTAACAATGACTTTTTCATATTCTCTTTGTCTGTGATCACATTTATCAGTGTTGAACTGACACCAAGTGGAGGGGGAGAGGTGACAGGAGTATGGTTTTTCCTCATGCTCTGTCCTTTCTATGTGTACAGATACACACAAACACAGACACATAACCCCCTCAGAGACATGCACAGTCACACACACACACACACACACACACACACACAGAGCTGCTGCTGCCTATGAGACTGTCTTAACCAACACATAATCTCATTTAAATTATAAGGAACTACAGGAGCTTTCAAATGATTTCCATAAGAATATCAGATATACTTGATTTTAAAAAATCCATAGAACAGGGAGAAGAAAGTTGACGGTGAAGTAGAAGGACGTGGAATGCATCCCTCTCCACAGATGCATCAGGAATATACCAAAAGACGCAATAATTCCCACAGAGAACCAGCTGAACACCAGCAAATGAACTCAGACACCAGAAAGGACTGCAAAGATCCCAACATAACTGGGTAGGACAGAGGGGAAAAAAAAAAAGAAGAAAGAGGAGGAGAAGAAAGGAAAGGGACGGGTCCCACATCCTGGAGCGGGGGGATCTGAAACAGAGGGGAGATTGCCAAATTCAGGGAAACATCCCTTATCTGACAGGGATACCCCTTCTCCAACAGGGAATTTCCCTGGGTCAGAAGGGAGGCATTGGGTACCGCTCAAAGAGGATGAGGCAGCTGATCTGTGGCAGACGGGAAAGAGTGAGAAACATATGGAGGGTCCACACCACAGCTCAGCGTGTCCGGACTGAGACGTTGGTTCACAGCTGAACAGGGGGTCTGGGAGCTGGAACGTGGGAACCAGAGAACTGGTTCAGAGAGAGAGACATTGTTGGCAGTAGGGAGATGGACTGAGAAGATAGGAGGGAAGAAATCCACAGCAAAGACTGCCTACCGTGGAAAGCTGGGCAGCCAGGGCAGCGGCTCAATACTGCTGACTCACAAGTGGGGAGAGGAGCCACGGGTGTAGCCTCTCTCTCAGCACCCATGAGGGACAAAGGAAGGACCCCTCTGGGCCTGGCTAACACACTCAGGGATAACAAAGGCCCCTGGACGGGGCTGGCCTAGAGTGCCTGCAGCCGAGAGCCAAAAGTCCACAGAGTGGCCCAGCTCTGGAGACATTCTGTCTACACCTGAGCCACCGGCATCCCTCTGCAACAAGCACCACCATGGCCAACTGAGCCACTGTGATCCAGGCCAGGTGTCCTGGCAGAGTCGTAGCAGGGGGGAGGGGCTGCAGTTGCAGTCGCTCTCTCAGCCCAAGCTGCCAGAGCCACCGTGACCCAGGCAGGGCGCGACTGCTCACTCACTCCCAGGGGTAGGAGCCACTATTGTACCCTCTCTCTTCCCACACACCAGCGCTTACAGACAAACAATAAAGGAAGCTCTACTGGTCACAGAGTAATACAAAAAGCCCAAGGTGTGTAGAAGGACACTTACAGCTGAGACCCCAAGGAAATAGAAATATTATTATTAATTCTATTGATCTGGTCCATTCTGGGGTCAGTTCCAGGTTTTTTTTTTTTTTTTAAATTATGATCTACATGTTTTATAATATTTTTATTCTATTTTTATTTTTAACCTTTTTTATATATTTCTGTTTCTAGCTAAGTTTCTTGTAGGGCTGAATGTATCTCTTCTACCTTCTTTTCATCTCTATCTTTTACACATTTCTATTTCTTTCTTTTTCTTTTCATATTTCCAGTCACACTATGCTCTTGTGTTGCCCTGTCTTCTATTCTTTTTTAGTTTATTTTATCTTAATATACTTATAAGCAATATTATCGGTCTGCTCTATTTCCTTGCTTTATTCTCCAGATGACACACTGCTTTGGTTTTTATTATTAGGTTTTGTCTTTATCTTAGGTCTAGGTATAATTGTCTGATTTCGTTCTAAGAATCTTCAGTCTGTCTGGTGGTACTCTCACTCTTTATTATATTTGATCCTAGCTTTCAGAATCTGACTGGATTTGTGTTTGTGTGTGTGTGTGGTTTTTTTTTGGGGGGGGGTTGAATTTCTGTTGGTTTTTTCTTTGATTGTCTGATGGCATACTGGGATTCTTCTGTCAGGTATTTCTAGTGACTTCTGTTCTATTGGATTCATTATTTGTGTGTCTTATACATGTATGTGTTTATTTGATTTAGTATTTGTTTGACTCAACACTCTGCCATTACTCTGGGGCTGGGCTAGTCTTCTTCAAACCCCTTTATTGCCAGGACAAGCAACCTCTGAAGTCTGGACTACTCCATCAGAAGTCAAGTAGGGGGCTCTGGGGAGGGCACACTGAATTCAGGATGCTGGACTACTAGGGAGTCCTCAGACACAGGGAAGATCAACTGCAGAGAACTCTCACAGGGCCTTGTATCAGAGTCTAAGACTTGGCTTCGTCTGACTGTCTACAACTGCCAGTGCTGGACACCTAACACCAAACTACAAACAAGACATGAACATAAACCCACCCATCAGCATACAGACTACCTAAAGCCATATTAACCTCACACATACCCTAAAACACACCTCCTGACATGGTCCTGCTCATCAGAGAGAAAAGATACAGAGCCACACACCAGAAAGGAGACACCAGACCCCCCCACCACCAGGAAGCCTACTCAAGACACTGGACAAATTCCACCACAGGGGGCAGAGGGCAGACACAAGAGGATTTACTACTAGGCAGCATAGGGAAAGAAGACAGCAAATCCTATAAATTAGACAGAATGAGAAAACAAAGAAACACCATGCAGGCAAAGGAGCAGGAGAAAAACCCACAAGACCAAATGAATGAAGAGGAAATAGGAAAATTGCCTGAAAAAGAATTCAGAGTAATGATAGTAAAGATGATCCAAAATCTCAAAAACAAAATAGAGAAAATACAAGAAACAGTTAAGAAGGACTCAGAAGAACTAAAGAGCAAACAAACAGTAACGGACAACAAAATAATCGAAATTAAAAATACTCTAGATGGTATAAACAGCAGAATAACTGAGGCAGAAGAATAAATAAGTGAGTTGGAAGATAGAATGGGGGAAATAACTGCCACAGAGCAGGAAAGAGAAAAAAGAATAAAAAGAGTGGAAGACAGTCTCAGAGTGCTTGGTGACAACATTAAGCACACCAACATTCGAGTCATAGGCATCCCAGAAGAAAAAGAAAGGAAGAAAGGGTCTGAGAAAATATTTGAAGAGGTTATAGTGGAAAATTTCCCCAACATGGAAAAGGAAATAATTCATCAAGTCCAAGAAGCACAGAGAATCCCATACAGAATAAATGCAAGGAGAAATACACTGAGGCACATATTAATCAAACTAATGAAAATTAAACATAAATTAAAAGCTGCAAGAGAAAAGCAACAAATAACATATAAGGGAAAACCCATAAGGATAACAGCTGATCTTTCTGCAGAAACGCTGCAGGCCAGAAGGGAATGGCAGGATATACTGAAAGTCCTGAAAGAGAAAAACCTACAGGCAAGAACACTCTACCCAGCAAGAATCTCATTCAGATTTGATGGAGAAATCAAAAGCTTTACAAACGAGCAAAAGGGAATAGCATTCAGCACCACCAAACCAGTCTTACAACAAGTGCTAAAGGAACTTCTCTAAGTAGGAAACACAAGAAAAGGAAAACACCTACAAATACAAACCCAAAACAATCAAGAAAATGGTAATTGGAACACACATATCAATAATCACCTTAAATGTAAATGGATTAAATGCTCCAACCAAATACACAGACTTGCTGAATGGATAAAAACAAAACAAGACCCTTCTATATGCTACCTACAAGAAACCCACTTCAGACCAAGGGACACATATAGACTGAAAGTAAGGGGATGGAAAAAGATATTCCATGCAAATGGAAGTCAAAAGAAAGCTGGAGTAGCAATACTCATATCAAACAAATTAGACTTGAAAGTAAAGACTATTACAAGAGACAAGGAAGGACACTACATAATGATCAAGGGATCCATTCAAGAAGAACATGTAACAATTGTAAATATCTATGCCCCCAGCATAGGAGCACCTCAATACATAAGGAAAATGCTAACAGCCATAAAAGGGGACATCGACAGTAACACAATTATAGTGGGAGATTTTAACACCCCACTTACATCAATGGACAGATCATCCAAAAAGAAAATAAATAAGGACACACAAGCTGTAAATGACACATTAGACCATCTCAACTTAATTGATATTTATAGGACATTCCATCCAAAAACTACAGAATACACTTTTTTCTCAAGTGCACACTGAACATTCTCCAGGATAGATCACATCTTGGGTCACAAATCAAGCCTCGGTAAATTGAAGAAAATTGAAATTATATCAAGCATCTTCTCAGACCACAACGCCATAAGACTAGATATCAATTACAGGAAAAAAACTGCAAAAAATACAAACACATGGAGGCTAAAGAATACACTATTAAACAACCAAGAAATCACTAAAGAAATCAAAGAGGAAATCAAAAGATATCTAGAAACAAATGACAATGAAAACACAACAACCCAAAACCTATGGGATGCAGCAAAAGCAGTTCCAAGAGGGAAGTTTATAGCAATACAGTACTACCTCAAGAAACAAGAAAAATATTCAATAAACAACCTAAACTTACACCTAAAACAATTAGAGAAAGAAGAACAAAGAAACCCCAAAGTGAGCAGAAGGAAAGAAATCATAAAGATCAGATCAGAAATAAATGAAAAAGAAATGAAGGAAACAATAGCAAAGATCAATGAAACTAAAACCTGGTTCTTTGAGAAGATAAAGAAAATTGATAAACCATTAGCCAGACTCATAAGGAAAAAAAGGGAGAAAACGTAGATCAACAGAATTAGAAATGAAAAAGGAGAAGTAACAACGGACACCACAGAAATACAGAAGATCATCAGAGACTACTACAAGCAATTATATGCCAACAAGTTGGGTAACCTGGAAGAAATGGATAAATTCTTAGAAAAATACAAACATCCAAGACTGAACCAGGAAGAAACAGAAAATATGAACAGACTAATCACAAGTATGGAAATTGAGACTGTGATTCAAAATCTCCCAACAAACAAAAGCCCAGGGCCAAATGGCTTCACAGGCAAATTCTATCAAACATTTAGAGAAGAGTTAACACCTACCCTTCTCAAACTCTTCCAAAATACAGCAGAAGGAGGAACACTCCCAAACTCTTTCTACAAGGCCACCATCACCCTAATTCCAAAACCAGGCAAAGATGACACAAAAAAAGAAAATTACAGGCCAATATCACTGATGAATATAGATGCAAAAATCCTCAACAAAATACTAGCTAACAGAATCCAACAGCACATTAAAAAGATCATACACCATGATCAAGTGGGGTTTATCCCTGGAATGCAAGGATTCTTCAATATACACAAATCAATCAATGTGATACATCATATCAACAAATTGAAGGATAAAAACCATATGATCATCTCAATAGATGCAGGAAAAGCTTTTGGCAAAATTCAACATCCATTTATGATAAAAACTCTCCAGAAAATGGGCATCGAAGGAAATTACCTCAACATAATAAAAGCTATATTTGACAAACCAAAAGCCAGTATCGTTCTAAATGGTGAAAAACTGAAAGCATTCCCTCTAAGAACAGAAACAGGACAAGGGTACCCACTCTCACCATTATTATTCAACATAGTTTTGGAAGTTTTAGCCACAGCAGTCAGAGAAGAAAATGAAATCAAAGGAATTCAAATTGGAAAAGAAGAAGAAAAATTGTCAGTCTTTTCAGATGACAAGATATTATACATAGAAAACCCTAAAGATGCTACCAGAAAACTGCTAGCACTAATCGATGACTTTAGTAAAGTAGCAGATACAAAATTGATGCACAGAAATCTCTTGCATTCCTATACACTAACAACGAAAAAGCAGAAAGAGAAATTAAGGAAACTCTCCCATTTACCACTGCAACAAAGATAATAAAATACCTAGGAATAAACCCGCCTAAGGAGGCAAAAGACTTGTATGCAGAAAAGTATAAGACACCGATGAAAGAAATCAAAGACGATACAAACAGATGGAGAGACATACTATGTTCCTGGATTGGAAGAATCAACACTATGAAAATGACTGTACTACCCAAAGCAATTTACAGATTCAATGCAATCCTTATCAAATTACCAATGGCATTTTTCACAGAACTAGAACAAGAAATCTTACAAATTGTATAGAAACGCAAAAGACCCCGAATAGCCAAAGCAATCTTGAGAAGGAAAGATGGAGTTGGTGGAATCAGGCTTTCTGACCTCAAACTATACTACAAGGCCACAGTGATCAAGACAGTATGGTACTGGCACAAAAATAGAAAGGAAGATCAATGGAACAGAATAGAGAACTCAGAGGTAAACCCAAGCACATATGGGCAGCTTATCTTTGACAAAGGAGGCAAGGATATACAATGGAAAAAAGACAGCCTCTTCAATAAGTCGTGCTGGGAAAATTGGATAGCAACATGTAAAAGAATGAAATTAGAACACTTCCTAACACCATACATAAAAATAAACTCAAAATGGATTAAAGACCTAAATGGAAGGCCAGACATTATAAAACTCCTGGAGGAAAACATAGGCAGAATACTCTATGACATATATCAAAGCAAGATCCTTTTTGACCCACCTCCTAGAATAATGGAAATAAAATCAAGAATAAACAAATGGGACCTAGTGAAACTTAAATGCTTTTGCACAGCGAAAGAAACCATAAACAAGACAAGAAGACAACCCTCAGAATGGGAGAAAATATTTGCCAATGAAACAATGGACAAAGGATTAATCTCCAAAATATACAAGCAGCTTATGCAGCTTAATACCAAAAAAGCAAATAACCCAATCCACAAATGGAGGACAACCTAAATTGACATTTCTCCAAAGAAGACATACAGAAAGCCAACAAACACATGAAGAGATGCTCAAATTCACTAATCATTAGAGAAATGCAAGTCAAAGCCACAATGAGGTATCACCTCACACCCGTCAGAATGGGCATCATCAAAAAATCTAGAAAGAATGAATGTTGGAGACGGTGTGGAGAAAATGGAACTCTCCTACACTGTTGGTGGGAATATAAGTTAGTACAGCCACTATGGAAAACAGTTTGGAGGTTCCTTAAAAATCTCCAAATAGAACTACCATATGATCCAGTAATCCCACTACTGGGCATATACCCTGAGAAAACCATAATCCAAAAAATACATGTACCATAATGTTCATCGCAGCACTTTTTACAATAGCCAGAACATGGAAGCAACCTAAATACCTATCAACAGATGAATGGATAAAGAAGATGTAGCACATATATACAATGGAGTATTACTCCACCATAAAAAGGAATGAAATGGAGCTATATGTAATGTGGTGGATAGACCTAGAGTCTGTCATATAGAGTGAAGTAAGCCAGAAAGAGAAGAACCAATACTGTATGCTAACTCATATATATAGAATCTAAAAAAAAAAAAAAAAATGGTACTGATGAACTCGGTGACAGGGCAAGAATAAGGATGCAGATGCAGAGAATGGACCGGAGGACACAGGGTTGGGGGGCGGGGGATGAAGGGGAAGTTGGGACGAAGTGAGAGAGTAGCATAGACCTATATACACTACCAACTGTAAAATAGATAGCTAGTGGGAAGTTGCTGTATAACACAGGGAGATCAACTTGATCATTGGTGATGCCTTAGAGGGCCAGGACAGGGAGAGCCGGAGGGAGTCGCGGGAGGGAGGGGTATGGGGATATATGTATAAATATAGCTGATTCAGTTTGGTGTACCTCAAAAGCTGGTACAAGAGTGTAAAGCAATTATATTCCAATAAAGAGCTTAAAACAAACAAACAAACAAAAAACCATAAAGTCATAGGAAAAACTAGATCTATAGAATAAATCCTAAAACATATTTATGAAAAGTTTTGGCTATCCAGCTACACTTTTGTTTCTATTTGACATTAGATTGTGCTGCATTATACACAGATGCACATGAGGTATCCTGAAACTTACTTGATTTAATTTAATAATTTTGTTATCTATCAGGACTGTCAACATGAGAATGTTCTGTTCAAAACTGGACACTTGGCAACTCGTTTTAATAAAATAATAGATCTATATCTACATTCTATAGCTGGGTAGTAGTTGGACCATTGTAAGGGGGAGGAGGAAAATAAACCTACATTTCACCTATGATGCAAGCCAGTGAAATATGCAAGGAAACAAAGAAGACAGAGTACTCTCCTTACACAGGGCGCAGAGGCGATGGAATGAGGTGGAGCCGACAGTAACCGAGTGAGCAATGCTGCCGACAGTGACTCTGGCGCGAGTCACGCACAGCGTGATTGGAGGGCACCTCCTGAACCGCAGAGCTGCCATATTTCCATGGTGGGAAAGAATCAGGATGTGAGGGAGGAACTTTAAAACACTGGTACAAAGGCTCAAGAAGTAAATAAAGTTAGTCAAATGCCACCTATTCTACCTGATCCATGATTTTACAAACCTCTAAGGAAAGTCCTGTCCCTGCATCTGACTGCCATTGTATGTACACGGAGAAAAGAGCATGCTTGTGAACATTTTGGACAAAATATTTTCCTATTGACATATATTCTGTCAAGGATGCCCTGAAAATCCCTCACTGGCTCCTATTCTGTATACCCTCCACCCAGGGACTTCAGTGCCTGTAGCGCTTATATCCCCAGCATCGTGCATCCTGCCTTGTCTGGCGCATTGCTCTGCATACAAGTCTGCTCTCTAATGCTCCAGGGGGAAATTTATTCCACCTTCATTCAGTTCTTGAGTTACGTTGAAAACACCAGTGTCGATGGTAATACAGGAAAGACTGGCAACTGGGAATGATCTTACAGACCAAGCAGCAGTTACGAGCCAAAATCAGCATGCTGGGGGGATTAAATGAGATAATGTCTGTGAAAGTGCTTGTAAACTAGAGCACACCGACAACTGTTCCAGTGATATAGCTGGTGAAACTTCATAGATACAAATGCAAATTCTTGCATCCACGTTACAATAAATCCATTGTATGAGTGTCAGATGAGAGAGACCTGGCTGGAGAGCATTTCAATAGAAACCAGGAGTCTGACTTCGCTGCTGGAAAGACTTAGGTAATGTGCAATTACAAGTCGGCAGATCACATCTGGCTACAGTGTTTATTTCTGGAAGCCGCATTTTAAGAACATATCAGCAAACTGAATCCCAGCCCCCTCACAAAAGAGAGGGACCAAATTAATAGGCTGGAAACCTTATCACATGACGAATGGTTGAAAGAGAGAGAAATAAATACCTCTCCTCAAATATTTGAAGAGAAGAGAGTTAGAGTGAAATACAAGGCAGATTTCAGCTCAATACAAGAAAAAACTTTCTAACCATGAGCAGGTTTCGGGGTAATCTTTCAACTTCAAGGAGCCTAACACTGTAGTGATATGGTAGTACAGACGAGGAAAAAGAAAAAACAGAAAATCATCACGACACTACCCTAGGTAGAAAAACTGTTGCTATTTCGCATCTGTCCTTTCAGTTTTTATATGTGTGTGTGTCTCTGCTGCTTCACGCAAACACTCACACACACACACACACACACACACACACATGCATGCCCAAAAGAGTCGTATAACATATGCAGTCTGGAACCTGAAATCTTTTATTGGATTTACCATGATAATCATTCTGTACTTTGAGATGCACCTTTTAAAATAACTGCATGGTATTTCCTTACATTATAGTATCACTATATTTTTAAACATCCCTTTTTGAACATTCAGATTTTTTATAATTTTTCACCATTATAAGAAGCACTGTGTTAAGTGTTCTTACAGCTCAGCTTTGTACATCCATTGACAATTTTTTTTTATAATTTCCCAGAGGTTCATATCAAAAAAATGAGTTGTTTTAGACTTGGGTACAGATTGCCAAATTGCCTTCTAAAAGACTGTATCAACTTCCATTTCCATTTCCAGTTGTAGGTATTCTTCGAACTAGAAGAAAAAGAAGGGGCTAAAATAATAATCATCTTTTAGAGAAATTCTGGAAAGTTTTTCTGAATTTGCATGACGGTTGATATAATACATAGGCACTAAATATTATGTCACAAAATATCAAACAGCTAAAAATATGATCAATATATCTTCTTTCAGTTTATATCTGTTTTTTCAGGTAACATTCTTAGAAGTGTTGAACTTCAGTTTCATTACTCCAGAGTTCCCTTATAGATCCCTAAAGTTTCAACACTGTAATCATCTGAGAGTAGGATTCAGGTTAGATTGCCTATGTATCTGAAGGTACCCCTGAACGTTTCATAAAGACAATTCTAGTATAAGATAAATCTTCATAAAAGAAGTCTCCGCACAGATTCTGATTGACCTAAATACAGTTATGAACAATAATGAAAATGTATATCTAGCGTCACACGTGTATCACAGTAAATGATCAATGGGCACATCCTGAATGAATAAATAGATGGTCAAATTAATATTATTACCTGAGATCTGGAAACCTATGTTCATATGATTGCATTTTTTAAAAGTAAAACAATTTCTAGTGTATAAAATGAGATGAAATGTATTAGTATTTAATTTCATTCCATAAGAATCTAAGGAAGTCGTTTAGCTATCTAAGCAAATTTGAAAGACATTGATTTAACTATTTACTAACAGGCAACCAAAAGTTGTCCTTCTAGGTCCTTTAAGAGAGAATGAATGTTATAGATTTTAAAGAAGAAATCAAGGAACCAATTCATTTGGAGGGATAAAAGTAGATTTAAAAGGTTGTAGTCTCAAGGAAATGAAATTGAAGAGAGATCTTTTTCTTACACAGTAGCTATGATATCAGAGAATGTATATAGATAAGAAATGCTGTCTTTTATTCCTTAAAATCAAATTAATTGACTTCTCTTTCTGCATTTACTTTCCTTCTTGAAACATCCGGAAAAACTAGATAAAATACTTGAAATAATGATTTTCAAGACACTGGACACTAGGCAGCACAGGTCAGTGATTCCTAAGAGATGGGAAACAAGCATGATGAGCCTAGCTCAACATCTTCCAAGCCACAGGTGATACAGGTAGAGCGTGGGAGCCTGTATGTTGAAGAGATACAGCAGAGAACCCAGGGAGACAAGGAGACCAGAGTCACAGAACAGAATGCCAGAGAGGAGACAGCTGCATATAGAGCTCTGGAGACCTGCAGCCCTCACTCATGCATTCTGCAGAGCAATGATAAGAACCAAGTCTGGAGAAAGAATCATCCAAAGGATTAGAAGGACCAGTACTTGATGCTCACACAGGGTTGAGAAAATAAGCTTCTCCACAGTTAGAGTATTTGGAAGGATCTTGCCTCTGTATCGAGAAATAATTAGCCCTGGTCTCAATGCTGCTCCCTCACCACCACCCCTCCTCCCCCCAAAAATCAAATTTTTCCAAGTGACAAAGTTCAGGATTTATAGAAATATGGAAGTATATAGCACCCAGCAAGGTAAAATTCAAAAAATATGATATTCATCTAAAGATTATCAAGAATGAAAGAAGAAAGGATATATGACCAATAACAAGGGTGAAAAATAATCAGAACCAAGCTAGAACTGACACAGATGATAGAATTACAAGACAAAAGGATTAAAAAAGTAATTTTGGCTTACTGTTTATGTTTAAACCATTAAGTAGTGACAGAAGATATAGAAAGAGTCCCGAACTTCTAGAGGTGAAAACTATAATGCATAAGAAAAAACACACACCAGAAAGGACTAATAGCAATTAGCTTCCATAATAGCATTATAGACGAAAAAAATTAGGAAACTTGAAGACATAGCAATGGAAACTATTGCATCTGACAATCAGATAGAAAAACATTTTTGTTAATTGGAAAGATTGCCAGTGAATTTGGGGTGATTTTTAGTACTTAATGTAATGTAACTGGAGTTCCCAGAGAGAGATAAGAGGAAAAGAGGCAGAAAAAAATTAAAGAACTGATTTTCAAAAGTCTACAAATTTTATATAAATATTCCTGTTACTGATTTCTAATTGAATTCCACTGTGGTCAGAGAGCATACTTTGTGTGACTCAAACCTTTTACATTTATTGAGACATGTTATGGCTAAGATCCCACATGCCTCATGGCCAAAAAACCAAAAACCTAGAGTAGGTCTTTCTTGGTAAATGGTGTCTAAAAGAATATGTGTTCTGCTCTTTTGGGGTATACTGTTCCACGAATGTCAATTAGGTCAACTCTATTTTTGTTGGTTTCAAGTTATCTATTTTTATTTGTATATGACATGATCTCTTTGTAAAAAATCCAACAGAATCTACAAGAAAGCTACTAGAACTAATGCATGAATTTAGCAAGGTTGAATGATACAAGATCGATATAAACATAAAGCATATTTCTATACACTAGTAATGAACAATAAGATATTTAAACTAAAAACAATACTATCTGCAATAGCATCAAAAAGATGAAATATTTAAAGATAAATTGGACTAAAGATTATGAGACCTATACACTGAAACTGCAAAACATTGCTGAGAGAAATTTTACAAGGCCTAAACAAATGGAGAGATATTTATAAGTTAAAGTACTCAGTATTGTTAAAATGCCAGTTCTCAAATATCTATAGGTTCAATGCAATCTTATCAGGCATTTCTGTAGAAATAGATAAGTTGATTCTAAAATTCATATGGAAATACCATATGGAAATTCACATGTAAATGCCAAAGGATCTAGAATAGCCAAACCAACCTTGAAAAAGAACAAAGTCAGAGGACTAAAACTGTCTGATTTCAAGACATTATATAGTTATAATAAAAAAGACAGTGTGAGGACTTCTCTGGAGGTTCAGTGGTTAAGACTTTGCCTTCCACTGCAGGGGATGTGGGTTCGATCCCTGGTCAGGAAGCTAAGATCCCACATGACTTGTGGCCAATAAAACAAAAAAAAAAAAAAAAAAAAAAAGACTGTGTGGCATTGGCATCTAAATGGCCAAATAGATCAATGAAACAGAACAGAGAGTCTAGAAATATGTTTGTTCATACATATGTGGACAAATGATTTTTGACCAAGGTGCAAAGGCAATTCTGTGAAGAATGAAGAGTCTTTTCAACAAATGATACTTGAACAACTGGATACCCATATGCAAAAAGGTACATAAAATAAACTTTGATAAATACCTTTCATCATATATACAATTAATTCAAAATGGATCACAGACCTATTTTTAAACCTAAAACTATGCAACTTCTAGAAAAAAAAAGGGAGAAAATCTTTGTGATGTTTGTGACCTTTTGTTAGTCAAAAATTTGTTAGATTTAACACCAAAAATAAAATTCATAAAAGAAAAAAATTATTTGGACCTCTTCAAAGTTAAAAATTGCTACTCTTTGAAAGATTCTGACAGGAGACTGAAAACACAAGCCATAGACTAGGAGGCGACATTTATAAATCACATTTCTGATAACAGATATTTCATCTACAAGATCTTCTGTAGTGTCCTGTTAAGAATATGACTGCTGGAGTTAGGCTGCCTATGTAGCATTGTTACTAGTTGCTGTATAAGACTTCATAGATTTTTAATCTTCTAAATGATTCAATTTTCTTACCTGTAAAAAGAGGAAATTTAGAATACCTACCTCAAAGATTGTTGTAAGAATTCAATGCATTAATTAATGTAGGGCTCATAGACTAGTACCTAGCACAGAGAGAACACTTAATACAAGAGAGACACAGAGAGAGAGGAAACAAACCTGTAATTGTTTACCTCCACAATACTGGAAAGATTAGAATTATAACCATCTCTAGTGATGGTTGTACTTTTAAACATTGACCTGAGAATTAGTATCTCTCAAAATATAAACAAGTACGCCTACTGTACTGACTCATTGGGCAGAAATGAAGTCTGCGTCCAAGAAGCATACTTAGTCTTACAAGAGTTAAAAAAAACAAATGGGGTCAAAAATTCTATATTCTGCTATGACCACTTTTCTAGGTGACTGAGAAATCACATAAGGCATTCCTAGTAAAGGGGGACTCAAACAGCGGCCTTCACATGAAGTTTAACCTATGGTGTAAGAGAGCACATCTTGGTCTCAAAAAAACAAATGCGTCAGGAAATGAATCTTGAACAGGAAAGCAAAATGTGATTCTATGATTTTCGGCTTTTGATAAGAGTTGACCAAGATACATTGTTATCTGTGCTTAAAAAAAAAAAAAAAAAACAGAAAAAACTCACAGTAAATAAAAATGTTGGATTGATCAACTTCTTAAACAATCTACTGACTTTCCTATTAGCAAAAGAGATCATGGATGTTTCAATGGCCTTATGGCTCCTGATTTTACAAGTGATACACAGGCTCGCAGTGCATTAGAGTTCTCCATATGGAAGCTGCAGGGACGAGATGTCTCACAGTGTGATACTCACCATGTTCTGAGTGCACCTCCCACATCCACCTCCAGGGCCCCTTTCAACTGAGCAGCCACATCACGTGTCATGGAAGAATTATCACTAGAGCGGGTCTCACCAGTTGTCTCTTTAGTTAGTGGGTTTCTAAAAGCACAAACACATTCATTTTGAGGAGCAGAGCTGTAAGTTGGATACAAACCAAGGAGACGTTTAAAAGGGAAGCAACAGAAGTCTATGTCACTTCCGGAGTCAATTTGGGAGAAGTATTAGATTGCCTTGGAAAACATGTGTTTCCATATGCAACTGACTGATTTTCAGGATGGCTACTGAATTTCAGCATGAGGCACTCTGCGGCTCAGAAGTGAAGACTGCTTCATACACTTCTGCACTGGAAGGCAATCCTCACCTTTATTCCCAAGCTGTTTTTCACAAATCTCCCTTATTTCTTACGGGTTAGTCCATATACAGCTCTTTAGAGCAGAAATGGAAACATTTTCAGGGACAGAGAATTTGTGAAACTCTTGTTTATCTTGGAAAACTGGTATTGCAATTTCTGAGCAAACGACACACACTACCCCTGGTCCTCTTTGAGACCATTCCATACTATGCTCTTAAAAGCTTTTACAGCAGTTTGGAGACAGGATGGTGAGCTTTACAGCTCAGACATGTAAAGAAAACACTCTCCTTCGGTATATAAAATGTCTAGACACAGAGGGATGATCTCGGTCATAACAGTCGCCTGGTTCTGCTAGGAAGTGTTTC
The DNA here is from genome assembly GCF_030028045.1 of Hippopotamus amphibius kiboko. NCBI lineage: Eukaryota > Metazoa > Chordata > Mammalia > Artiodactyla > Hippopotamidae > Hippopotamus > Hippopotamus amphibius. Next base: position 231,221,606 of record NC_080186.1, read on the forward strand.
TGCAGCAGAGGCTGTCCTGTAGATGACACAAAATCCCAAACCAAGCCTAGCCGTGTGAATCGCAAACCAACCACATTCTTTTAGCTCAGATCTGGCATATACACAACATACCAAATGTTTCTCATGTATCCATTAGATCGACAAATATTTATCAAGCACCTACTAAGTGCCAGGCACTATTATATACACAATGAATAACAGGACGCCAACTCTCAAGGAGTGCAGGATCTATGGCCATGATTCTTAAGGGTGGGGCTTTTTCTGACTGATGGGGGTTTATCTTATTTCTGAAGGTGTTTTAAAAAGAGAGAGAGAGAAAGAGAGACGTGTAGTGATGGACATCAATGTGCCAGGTTTATATCTTAGATCCCCAGAGAACGCTGGTGGGTCTTCAGATGATGAGTGAAGACTTGCTCCGATCTGTCCATTCTCTCTGTGAGAAATGCTGGAGAGAGTGAAGACAGGGAAGGGGCAGCACCAGGCCTCTTTGAAAACTTGCAGGTGGAAGAGTTGCTGCAGGGCCTCCCCACCTCCTTTGCATAAATATGCACAGAAGCCCTGTCCAGCTATAAACGTCCAGCCTCCCCTTATGTGGGTGTGAGGACGTACGTCAGCATCGCAGTGTCCCTGGTATTTCAAATTGGCAGAGGTGGCCAGGGAAACCCCACAGAGGTTTCACAGTTGCATGACTATGGCCAGTGAAGTGAGTCACTGGCCTCAGAATGCATTGCTAACCGTGAGGTCAGCTTCAGAGCAGGCCACGGCAATCAGCGAGAGCACCAAGAGTGGGAGATGAAGTCTTCAAACAGAGAGAGAATCTTTCCAGTCAAACAGTAAAAAGAGAAGTATGGCTAGAGAAGATGTATTGGACTTTTACTACAAGTTTATGAACAGAAACGACTTAACAAGTCTAGGCAAGTTCATACTGATTTTAGGAGCTTGAATAAAAATAAACACATTTGCTTTTTCTGCTAAGGATAGAAATAAGTTTATAAAAAAATAGTAAACAGAGACGATAAAAGAAACTGAATAAGCACTTTGATTTTCTCTAGTGATGCCCTTACATGCTATTTTTTTTCTTCCATTCTAGTGAGTGAAATGTCCACTAACCAGCTCCATGTGTTTTACCAGCGCCATCGTTAAGATGTGCCCTTCAGGTATTTCAGCTCACTAATTCTTCTGAATCATCACAACAAATGTTCAATGCTGCTTTGGGGTCAATCCAATTTTATGGACTACTGGATGACCCTCCTTACAGAAAATCAAGGCAGAATCTGACAAAAGACTGGACTAGGAGGACTCTTTTCCAACCTCATTTTTGAGTTACTTCTTTAATTGACAAATTACAGCTTCGGATAACCAAGATACAGAAAGGTTTTATAATAAAATATTTTCAAAAGAAGAATGAAAATAATGTTTCCTGAGCTGCCAGATTAGGGGGTGACATGCTAGTGAACACTAGGGACAGCAAACCTAAAAGAAGTAATAGTAATGACCTCTTTTATGGGAAGTCTGCCTTCCCAAACCCCACCCTGTTAGGAAAGGCTCTTTGCCTACCAAGCAGCATTACCAGGTGAGGACACAGAAAAGTGCTGAGTCTATGCTCCACCCTCCACAAGACAGATTTCATGTAGGCAGAAATTTTGATTGTTTTATTCACAGCCATACATCCAATATCAGAAACAATGCATATTACAGTGTGCACACAATACCTATTTATGAATGCATTGAATAGATGAAGTGGCAGTTTTTAGCTAAATAGGGATATTGTGATTCAATTTGCCAAAGAAGCTTACTTCTGTCTACTTACTGCCTCTTTGGCATTTGAAGGACTCACAGATCCAAGCTGCTTTGACACAGGGTTTTTCTGATAATTTATATATTTCTTTTTGGTCAAGTACATGTAGGATTATTATAACCAAGCTTGGTATGGGAAGTAGTGAAGGCACTGCTTAGGAATTTTAGATTGAATTCAGCAGGTCACCAAAGGTGGTGAGGTCAGAGGCAAAATCGAAGGGAAGGTCTTTAACAAGTCTAAGCTAGAAGGAGAGTCAGCAAAATCAAAACTGAGTCAGGATGTGGGTTGAAAGGTGAAGCGGGGTAACATCATTACTGAAGTCCTAGGTCATCTGGGTTTAGGATGAGAGAAGACTTCTGGTAGCTTCCCTCCTGAGAGTAGGAGAGGAGAGCAGAAGCCAGCCCCTAAAGATGGGGAGAGGAGATAGGGATCCCAGTAAAATAATCACTGGGTAGGAGCTGATATAAAATAATTCTGTGATTATAAGGTAAGCCTTTATTTTCCACGGTGATTGGAGCTTGGAAAAAATGGTCATGCATAAATTTCAAGTTTGCTACTAGAAATAAATTGCTTTAGAAATAGTATATTCCACCAAAGTAAATATTTTTATGGACTAAAATAAACATCAAACACACATGAAACCTCTAAATTTTATAAGGTGAGTGTATCTTTCCTTTCTAGTTTATGGCTATTACTAAGAGTGATCACCAAAAGCAAAACTAACTTGCAGGCAGAAGTTTCCAGCTATTGAATAATCAGTTTGGGGACTTCCAACTAAAAGTTCCCAGTACATTGTTTAAGCTGCCAGCTCATTTACTCCCTGTATGAAATCGTTCCTATTCTTCGGATCAAGCAAGATGTCTATTTAGCTGTGTTTATTCTTTCTTCCTTTTTTTTTTTTTTTTCCAGTTCACAGACCAACTCTCAAATCTTCTTTCTAAAACTTTGAGGTAGTAAGTTAAAAAAAAGGGGGAATAGATGAGAATTACTTAGACTGTTGTATATATCTGTGGTAATTCTACTAATTAAGGAATACTTTTTCAATTAAAAAAAAAACTACAAAATAGTCCAAATCAAAACTGTGCTCTCCCCCGCTCCTCACCCCCCATGGGGGCCTTTTCAAATAGGATCTATCTGAGGTATGTACTTATAACTACTTGTCAGTTATCAATTTTTAGTCTGTCCCCCTTAGTAACATTTCTGCTCTAGGTAGCTGGAAATATATCTTAAGCACATGATTAGTGAGTTGAACACTATACAAAGCAGCAAATTAAATAGGAAGTCACTTCAGCAAGCTTAGTTAAGTATTTTTTACAATTCTTGCAAATAACGTAGACCTCCTGGATAGTTTTTTAAAATTAAAGCAAAAAGCCATGCATTTAACCTATTGTCCTTTCTGAGCAAGAATAGCTAGTATTATACTTTAATTCTTTATACTCTATACTTTAATTTAAACTCTCTGGTTTTTATTTTTCATTCCCTTAAAAATTTGCATTCAAATAATACCTTTCTTAAAGATTCAATAGCAATTTTAATCCAACCTCAACCTATAATATTTCAAAATATTTTTGAGTTAATCTTTGACTTTCACTCATGGAGTGAGGAAAATAATCAAGAAATAGTATGAAGCTGTCTTAGAGATGGAAAAATGACATTTTCTTGTTCCCTTCTGAGCAATGGAACAGTCTGTAACAGTTTCAAATCCTTCTTTTCCACACAGCAGGCTCCGGACTAATATTTCTAATATATATATTCAACAGAAAACAGAATCACTCACAAAAGGATTTTTCAAAACTCTATTTTCTAACAGCCAGTGTTTCATTTTTCTATTCATGGAAATGACAACTGCTCAATTTTCTCAGGATTCCTGTGGTTTTTGCCAATATGTTTATTTCATTTAACGATGGGCATGTAGGGAAAAAAGTCTAGTTCATATTGTGACTGTAAAATCACACATAGCTTTTTAAAAAATTACTTAAGTGAGCAGATAGCCAGGAAGGAAGACATTGGTTAAATTTTCAATTGTGAACAAGAGCACCTACGGGTGAGAATTCTTTCCAAATCTCTCCCAACAAGACCTATAACAATAAGACTTTCTGGATCGCCTCATCATGTTTTCTGCTAAACTTTTTTTGATTTTAAGAAGAGTTATAGCATCACGTGAAACACGAGCCTGCTACTTTATATTTCAGGAAATGATAGGAAATGATTTCTAAGGCAATTTCAACAGACATAATAGGGTTCAAATGACTTCTCTTCTGACAATAACTCTTCCCTTATCCATACCCAGCACCTTATTTCTCTTGAAGACCAATTTCTCTCTTTGTCTTATTATTTTTTCTTTCAACTCAATTCAGTCCAATTCGCAATTCTTTATTATGCCCTTATTATGTGTAACACACACTAAGGATTTCAAATAATTGTAAAGCATGGCTCCTCGCGTGACCTGGAGACCCTTTAAAAGGTGAACTCGGTAAAGACCGTGTGAACAGAAACAGAAAGGAGGCTTGCAAGAAACTCTGCGAAGTTGGGAAGGTGGACCGTGAGTTCCTCATGGATGAGGCCAGTAACTTCTTGTTTATTTATAGAGCCCAGGGCAAGACTACGAATGGAAGCCCACGTGGCATATATGCCTTAATATATGTTATTAAGTTCATACATTATACTCTCAGATGGTGCTTTAATATGTGTTCCATCCTCTTACCTTGACAAATTTATCTTTAATTGAAAAATATATGCAAGTTATGTTTTTATATGACTGGAAGTCAGCAAAATTTAAAAAGACAACTAAATTTATTTATTGGATCAACAATGTTTTGATGAGTAATGAAGAAGTAAAAATATCTACACTTCATAAACTAGTACTGGCTTTCCTGGTGGCACAGTGGTTAAGAATCCACCTGCCAATGTAGGGGACATGAGTTCAATCCCTGGCCTGGGAAGATCCCACATACCTTGGAGCAACTAAGCCCATGGGCCACAACTACTGAGACTGAGCTCTAGAGTCCGTGAGCCACAACTACTGACCCACGTGCCACAATTACTGAAGCCTGCATGCTTAGAGCCTGTGCTTCGCAACAAGAGAAACCACTGCAGTGAGAATCCCATGCACCACAATGAAGAGTAGCCCCCTCCCTTCACAACTAGAGAGAGCCTGTGAGCAGCAACGAAGACCCAATGCAGCCAAAAATAAATAAATAAGAAAATAAATCTTAAAAAAAATAAACTAGCACGTATTTTTAATAGATTTGTTTTTCTTGCCTTTATTTCAAAAAGATCACTAATTATGTTGCTTAATCAAGATTTTTTTACATAATTTGCTTTCTATTGACATCAGTTATTGAAAGGATTAAAAATATAACCATGATAATTTCCACAATTTGAATGTATTTTTGTCAAAATTACCTATGAAAACAAATATAAATAAGTGAAGGTATTTTTCATATTTTTTTAAAAATAGTTACTTCACTTTTTAAATATTCAAAATTATAAGATAAAACATGTTATAATTAATGAATACCAAAAAATTGTTAGTTTAATAAAACTAAAGACTTTAATTTTGAAAAAAATTAATTTATTCTTATAAAGTATTTTTATAAAAATAAGACTATTAGGAATTTAGTGCTCAACCTCCACTTAGTTGCTAATATAAAGAACTGGCTTCACCATGTTATAGCTAGACCTGTAACTTTACTCATATAAGAGTAGCATGAATTATTTAATATTACAAAATGTTCTTTATTCTCCATGTGCAACTGTGATAAATAATGTGCTAACTTGAGTACCATCTGAACCATGAATTATAAATAATAAGCAGCAAAATATAATGATTGCTCAGCACTACTGGGAAAAAATAACTTGGCAATGTTGGAATTTATTGCACCCAGGCCATCTCAGAGAAAGAGCATGACAAGTTAGAATAATTTGTATTTTTCACTTTTGAGAGCTTCCACTGCTCAAATCCTTCCTACTCCAAAGTACTGTCCATATTCAACACAGCAGTGGCACAATCCACCAGTTTTTGTGGCTTTGAAGTACTTTTCCTTTCAATGAAATCGGTCAAGAGATGTGGAAAAGCATTTCTTTGGGCCACAAGAAGATGTGTACAAGGGCTGAGCTCCAGAGCCTAAGTGAAAGAGAGGCCTGTGAGTTTTTAAAATCATTTTGAATGTGGATCATGCGGTGTTCTCAAAAGCTTAAGGGCTCAAGGCAGAAATACCTTTAACCCAAATCCAAAGGCATTACTATCCATCACCCATCACACCGCCTCCTACATAGGAGGGTAGAATTAATGTTGCAGCTGCTACAGAAGTTGGTGACCAATTATACAGGTGTGGGGTGAGGAACACATAGACAAGGAAAGCACAGTGGTAACGTATGAGGCCTGCTGATGGCGAGGTTTAATAATTCCAGAAAAAAACAGTATTGTGAAAACAGAGGTGGAATTTATCTCTAACCATTGTAAATCTGAGAGGTATTGGGAGAATTCCTCTGAGGAAGTTTGTTAAGCAACCGGACATCTTGGGCTAAATCAACATAAAATAATTAATTAGGGCTGAAACATCAACAATCATACCTAATGTTTTGAAAAGTTTAAAAAGTTCCAAAGAATAATGCAAAGGATACCCAATCGAATGATGGCAGAGTGAAGTGGGCACTTACTTCTTCTCTTCCAAAGAATGAGAACTCAACATCAACATTAAAATTCCATTTTTGGTAAAAATGGAAACAGATAAAAGCTTCTACAACTGCAGGATAGGTTTGGGGGTTGTTCACACGTGGGAAAGAAGCAAGGGCGTGTGAAGAAGGAGTCAGCTAGGGGAGATCATGGCAGTAGGTCTCAGGGGAAAAACAAATGGTAAGAACAGCTTTTTAAGAGAGAGGAACATAACCTGTGTCCTGACTGCTCAAGCCTTTGTTTCTAACAGCAGGATGGCGGTATACACACTGGGGAAAGAGGTAAATGGGGGTGGAGCTAAAAAAAGGATCACACAAACAAGCAACATTTTCAGGAAGCTGTCTCTGTACCAACAAAGCCGAAGAGAGACCTCACATCATAAACAATGCCAAGGCTGGGAAAAGTAATTTCTAAATAAACTCCCTACAAGTTCACGGATCGTAAGGAATAGAGTGCCAACTCCACACAAATTTTCTGTCAATATCTGACCCAGAAGAACTTTACTTCCTTTATAAATGAAGCGTGAACATAAAAAGACCAGCACAGGATCTATACAAAAATGCTACAGGAATGGAGAAATAAAAATATGAAACAGAAGTCAAATAAAGAAGAGCCGCCAGAAAAAAATATCACAGGACAGACTGTTATGAGAAACTTGGCCTATGTCTATACAAACTTTAAATGCTTATCACCTAGACGTAGCAATTCTCCTTTCAGAAATTTGTGCTATAAATTTATCTTACAGTTTTGAAATGACATATGTGTAAGTTATTCTTTGCTGCATTATTTGTAACAGAAAACAATTAGATATAACATGTAAACACACACATACACACATACCCATGCAACAGAATACTATACAGTCTTCAGAATAAATGAGGAAGCTTTTTATATACTTAATATGGAATCATCTGCAAGATATACTGTGAAGCAAAAAAAATTAGGGAGTGGAACAACTAGTAAAATACGCTATTATTTAAGAGAAAAATAATGAAAGGAGATACTGCTTGTGTACATGAGTGTGCTATATCTATTCTTGTGAATCTCTGGAAGAATATACAAAACAACTGATAACATGAGTGGCTTCTGGAGAGAGGAGCAGGAACAGAGCTGAAGAATATATAAATGTGAGATACAAAATTCTGAAATGACATTAAAACTCTTATACACATTTATATGCTATTCAAGTCTGGAGACTGAAACCTGACTACGGGATCTGAACTTTCTCCCTTTATTTCCCCCATAATTATTATCTTGGCTGAAACAGAGTAATGTCTGCCTCCAGATATCGATTTGAAGGTGGTAATTTACATACCGCACTGAGCTTTCATCTAACCTAGAGTGGATGCACAGTAAATCTTAGTTCCTCTGCCCACGTGGATGTGGCTGTTATGTACATTAAAAAGAAACTAAACTTATGAATTTGTCGATTGCCACCTGGATGTTAGGTGAAGTGTATACAAGTCTATAATGGAAGTACCCTGGAAGTAGAACCTGAAAAAAACTAGGAAGTGTGTGAGTATACATGTATGTAAATCTGGGGGTATAGTTTGTCGACTAGATTTAACCATAATACATGTTCCAACACCTTTGAGTTTCCTATTTAGCCAATTACACCAAAAAATTTCCATCAACATATGTGATGTATTTTCCTGAACTCGGTGCCATGTTCAAATTAGTCTCATTTTAAAGATGAGAAATTAAGGCTCAAATATTTTAACTGATTGCCTCAAATCACACAACTTGAGGCAGAGGCCAGTTCTCGTCACTCTAAGTCAAGGTTTCTTTTGACCAAACTCCAGTTGTCTAAATGCAATATGCCAGTAATAACATTTGTCTGTCACAATTAATACTACTGACCCAAAGTAAATTAGGGAAGAAAGTTTGCTTATGACTTGATTATTCACCAAACTCACCTCATTAGATTTATTTGGAGGCAAATGTTCACCCTCACAGACCTTCTGGGCTCAGAGTAGAAGAGGTCATGAAACCCACGCTCCTCAATTTACATGAGTTGTAGTGATTCATCCAGATTGAGTCATTATTTCCCTCCCCAGCCTTTCTAATGACCAATTTCACCCATGAGAAGTAACTGGGCAAGCTACAGTTAAGAAGTATTTCTCTACAGGACAAATAGGAGATAAAATGAATTTCTTAGAGGATTAAATCCTTGGACCTTTGACTCATTTGCAAGAAAGGAAAGATATATTTTTCTACCTATTCCATTAATACCCAATTCAACCAATAAAGCCACAAACACAGCATACCCACTATTTGGTAATACATATGTAAATTCTTATTTTGGTCTCTTCTGACTCAAGAGGGAACTAAGAAGGGGGTCTGATCTATTTCAGGTCTCAAATTAAATATAACCAACTTAAAATTAATCAACACGGCATTTATAAATAAAACAAGACTCAGTTGAGCTGGTAACACTTCCTCCCTGTCTCCCACTCTCTGAAGTGTTGCAAGCTAACCTTTAGGCCTAAAAATAGGGCAGCCTTGCTGAGTCACTAATAAATTTCAGTCCTACACCTCGCAAGAAGATAAAATGCTCTACAACAATACTTAACACCTCATCTTCCTAAGCCCATGCTCTGGTCATGAAAACAGACCAAATTCCATGATGGTTCCAGAAAGCTATTTCTGGCATATTAGGCCATTGCCAGTGACTTAGAGGCACCCACTCACTTTGGTACAGAGAGGGGACTTTCTACCATACAGAAGGAGAAATGAGATTATCTACCTTATCTCCATCAGTCACCAGATTCCCCTTATTAGTGGTTTATTTTGAGAAGAGCCTTCATGCTCACGGTTAGTCAGAGATCCAGGTAGACTCACCAAGTAGGGAAGGCACTCAGATGTCACAAAACCCAGGTTCTTCATTGTACACCTGAAAACAACAACAAACACAGGACTGTCAGAAACAGTCACGTGCAGCTGGTAAAAAAAAATAAACAAATAAATAAAGTTAACTCCAGAGTTCCACAGCATGGCAAAATGAAATCCAGTGAATAATATAAAATGACTTTGTATAGGAGGTTGGGATTAACATATACACACTACTATATATAAAATAGGTAACTGGGCTTCCCTGGTGGCTCAGTGGTTAAGAATCTGCCTGCCAATGCAGGGGACACTGGTTCCATTCCCTGGTCCAGGAGGATCCCACCCACCCAGAGCGACTAAGCCTGTGAGCCACAACTACTGAGCCTGCTCTAGAGCCTGTGAGCCACAACTATTGAGCCCACATGCCACAACTACTAAAGCCTGTGCGTCTAGAGCCTGTGTTCTGCAAGAAGAGAAGCCACCGCAATGAGAAGCCCATTCAACCCAGTGAAGAGTGGCCTCCACTAGCCACAACTAGAGAAAAGCCCACATGCAGCAATGAAGACCCAATGCTTTCAATAAATTAATTAATTAATTAATTTAATTACATAGGTAACCAACAAGGACCTACTCTATAGCATATGGAACTCTACTCAGTATTTTGTAAAAATCTATCAGGGAAGAGAATCTGAAGAAGAATATATATATATATGTGTGTATATATATATACATATATATATATATATGTATAATTGAATCTCTTTGCTGCACACCTGAAACCAACATAGTATTGTAAATCAATTATGCTTCAATAAAAAAATAAAAGATAAAATGGCTTTATATTCACACATTCATTCATTCAATAAATATTCAGCACCAATTTGTTCAAGTTTCTGTACTAGGTGCTGAGGATACAACAAGGAACACAGCTGACATGGTCTCTGCCTTCTCAGGACTTAGTTTAGTAGGTTACCAAAACAGTAAGAAAAGCAATTATGGCAATGTGATATTATATAAGAGGGAAGTTCAGGAGTGTCACAGGAGACTACAGGCAGAAAAACTGGTAGAGAAGGAGACAGAAAAGATTTCTAACCTGGATTCAGACATCAAGGAAGATTTTTTGGAGGAAGTAACACCTAAGCTATGACCTGCATGGCGAGTCCAGAGTTAGCTTGGAAATGAGGATGGGTGTAAAAAGGATGAGTGTCCCCAGCAAGTCCAAAGACCCAGAAGCAAGTGAAATAAAGCAGGTCGAATGAACCAAAAACCTTTCAGCCTAGCAGCAGCCCAGATGGGCCAAGATGGCATGGTAAGCCATGGGTTGGAGAAATAAGCAAGGATCAGATCATAAAATGCAATTATTATAATCTGCATCAAGGAGCTTGGACTTTTGTCTAAGAGCTTTGGAACCCAATAAAGAATTTTAGCATCTGAGAAAGATTACTGAGGTTACACTATATGCGGAAAAAGAATTAGAAGAGACAAGACTTAAGGCAAAGATACCAGTTATGGAGGGTCTGCTCAGGCACCCAGGCAAGCACTGCGGTAGTCTGGATCTAAAATACTGAACACATTTCAGAAATATTTGTGCAGTTGAATAAACAGAATTGTGTGCTTACCAGTGCACACAAGAACGTACCCAAGGGCTTATCCCTCTCTACATTCGCCTTGCCCCACAGTCCATAAATCTGAGAGATCACAGATCAAGCCAGCAATAAAGCTCCCAAAATAAACCACTCAACCTCCACTGCTGCCAGGTTGGAGTCTTCCGGATTTACAGGATGAAGGCTAACAAAAGCCTTCCTCTCCCACTAGCATTCATCCTACAGATATTTATTGAGGGTCTGTTATGTTTCAACCATTAGTCCGGGTCTTGGGAATAGAAATAAAAAGGACACGGTATCCAAACTTAAAGATTCCTATATTGTAGGGGAGACAGATATGTAAACAGGCCATTATAAAACAATGACATAAGTGAAGTAACAGTGACTCTGAGTGTTTGGAAGCACATAATTCAACTAAGGAAATCATTAAAAGCCTTCATGGTGGCTCCTAGAAGGCTTCTAGGTTTGATTCATAGAAAATAAGTAGGTAGAACAAGGGAGAAGGAAGAGGTGGCATCAGTAAAGGCATGAAAGTGAAGAGCAGCATGGTTTCCGGATGAGAGTTATAAGCAATGAACATGTAGCTGAAGCATGAAGCGAGACACAGTGTTATAAGATAAAGCTTAAGAGGTTCATAAGGAAGGCCTGGTGGCACATGGTAAGGAGGTTAGATTTGTTTTATCCACTGGAAAATGGAGTCATTGAAAATGGAAAGAAAAAAGAATAGAATCAGACATGTTTCAGATACTGATATTGTGGTATCTGTACAGAGAATGGGATTTGAGGGAGCATATCTAAAAGCAAGGATGCAGATTAGAAGGCTCTTGAAGTAACCACAAAGAGAAATGACGAAAATATCGCCAGGGCTGATAATAAGGATGGAGAACAAAATGAAAGCAAGAACTTCTTAAAAGAAAACATTGGCAGAAATTTGTAATAGATTGGATTGGAATTGGTAAGGGAGCAGGAGAAGAAAAAGGGTGATTGGTTTCTAACTTGGGGGATGGGTAGGTCCTACAACTGAGACAGAGAATAGTGAAGGTGAGTTCATTTTGCATATTGAGGTAGAAGTGTTTAGGTAACATATACATGAAGATCTAGCATACTGATACACATGTGTGTGTGAGAGAGTCCAGATCATCAAGATGATACAGAATTTGGAGTTATCAGCATATAGGTGGCAATAAAAACCTTAAGAATAAATGGAATCATCGATTTGCTTGTCTAATGGATCAAATGCATACTAAGTATTTTGTGTGCACATAGAAACATTACATAGAGTGAGAAGAACTAGAACAAGAATAGAACCTGACAGCTAAAAAAACTAACATGCAAAGGACCTCCCTGGTGGTCCAGTGGTTAAGAATCTGCCTTCCAACTCAGGGGACGCAGGTTCTATCCATGGTCAGGGAACTGAGATCCCACGTGCCACAACTACAGAGCCCGGGTGCCACAACTACAGATCCTGTGCACCACAACTAGTGAAGCCCTTGAGCTGCAACAAAGAGCCCATGCGCCGCAAGTAAGACTCAACACAGCCAAATAAATTTTTTTTAAAAGAAAGAAAGAAAAAGCAAAAAACTAACGTTCAAGAGGTGAAAGAAGTCAGAGGAGTCTACAAATGAAACAGAGGATAAACCATCAGTTTCAAGGAGAACCAAAGAGTGTGGGTAGCACAGAAGTCAAGACAGTAGAGATTAAGATTAATAAATCACAGTAAGATAAGGAGCAAAAATGATCTTTGATTTGATGTTATAAAATTTTTAGATGATAGTACTGAGAACAATGTCACCAGAAGCAGTCATTGACAGAAAAAGGCCATTCAAGTCAGCCTATGTGTACACCAATGGCCAATTACCTTAGAGCTTCCAGATGTCTTCTTCAGAAAAAATATGTGTTTGAACTAGATGGTCTTTGGTATTCCTTAAACCTCAGAGATGCTATGATTGTTGAGATGCATAATCTTCCCAGATTTGTCCTATTGCAAATCTAAGTAATCCTATTATTAAATGTAGTTGGTGCGTGAGGAAAAATTAGGAAAGTAAGTTCAGATATTGAGTGAATCTACAGTATATACCAGGGGGAGGAGTACAGATAGCAAGAGATACCAGTCCCATCTCAAAAATTTTTTCTGAATCTCTTCAGTTTCTGTGTTTGGGAAAGGAGAGTTCAGATAATAAGGGATATCTTAGCATATTATGTCTTCATTGTTGTCTTATACAATGCAGAAGCTTAAATGAATAATTTTATTTTTCCTTTGAAGCCAGTCAAAGCAAAGGAACTCTCCAAAATGATGTTTAGAAAACATAGATTCTTCTACAACATGGAAAGAGTGCTGGACCAGGAGTCAAGAGAATGAGTACTCCAGACAACAGTAATCTGCTTGATGGTCTTAGGGAGGCCAGTTAACTCTCTGGATCTTAGATTTCTCATCTGTAAAATCTGGTTGGACTAGATAACTTCTCAGAGGCCTCCCAATCATTAGTCTATGTGCTTAGAGGCATGATTACACACTATGCCTTGCTATGACCATTGACACACAAATCCATTATCTCAAAGGATACTCCAAGAGTTCCAAGAAGGCATGTGGTTTTACTCCCTGGCTTTGAAAGGTCCTATAATCCTTCCAAATAGGAAAGCTAAGTGAGAGGTGCAACTTCTGTTTTCCTGCAAGATGAGAAAACTCATTTATAAATCTGAGGCAATGCATGCCAGTCTCATAATAAACACCCTCCTAAGAATTTTCATCCAAAACTATTAAAGGTCCTCAGAGGGACACAGAACATGTATCAAAGTTTTGCTCTTAAATACCTACCAAGTTGCTGTCATATCGTTTGAAATGCGTATTCTCATTAAATCACAAACCTTGTGCTAGGCCCAAGAGAGATTTTCATGAGTGGAATTGCAATGTTCTGACAGCCCTCTCTGGAGACCTCAGAGAGTTTCAAATAATTAAAACATTTATACTTCAGAAGCAGGAAATAGAGTGAAAGACTTTCAAACATATCTTGTTTTTGCAGGCCTATTGGAAGGTTGACACAAACAATGGAAGAACAAAGAGATAATTATCTAGAAACACTTGGGCATGAAATTTTAAAAACCCAATCATCTAGCACCTGAAAATTCTATTTTAAATTTTCATTTTCTTTTAAAAGTAACATAGGTACATTTTAAAATACTGAAAAATAGAAAACAAGGGGAAATTTTTACCTTCCCTTTCCCCCAAATCAATGACATGAGGGAATAGGCAAGAAAAGAAAACTTTAATTTACTTGAAAATAAACTGAGGCTGTGTATAGTAACAGATAGATACCATTTACTGAACACATATTTGTGCCTGGGACTGGGGAAAAAAAAAAAAAAACTATCATAACCCTTTGTAGATACAACCTAAAATAGTCCTAAGATCAAGTCAAGTTAGGGCTTCAGTGACTCCCCAAAATGTAAAAGAAAGATCAGGATAGAAATAAGAAAACCCAACATGCATCTATTAGGAATTCTATAAGAGGGAAAGCATTGGAAGATGGCACTATTCAAGCACAAACAGGTGGTTAATTTTCTATAACTGATTTAAGGAATATTTGTCAGATTATAAAGTATACTGAATACCAACAAAAAGAAATAAATATAAATCCACACCTAGACACGTCTACAATTAAACTGCGGAACACCAATGATGAAGAGATTTTTAAAATAACCTGAGATCTAAGGCAGAAAACCTTAAAAGGGACAAGAATTAGACTGATGGCAGGCTTCCCGAGAACAATCACAGAAGTCACAGGCAAAGTGATATTTCAAAGTGCTGAGAGGAAATAACTGTCGACTTAGAATTGTCTGCCCAGCTAAATTGTCATTTAAGAGTGAGGGGGGAAATCAAGGTATCTGCAAAGAAGGAAGGAAGGAAAGAAGGAAGGAAGGAATGAAGGAAGTGGGGGGAGGGAGGGAGAAAGGAAGGGAGGGAGGGAGGAAAAAGGAATATTAATGACTAAGTGACCCTCTGTGAAAAAAATATTAAAAGAAGTAAAAAAAAATTTTGTGATATTCACTTTTTAAAATTTTTATTGGAGTATAGTTGCTTTAACAATGTTGTGTTAATTTCTACTGTGCAGCAAAGTAAATCAGCAGAACATACACATATATCCCCTTGTTTTTGGATTTCCTTCCCATTTAGGTCACCTCAGAGCATTGAGTAGCGATTCCTGTGCTATACAGTAGGTTTCCATTAATTATCTATTTTATACATAGTATCAATAGCGTATATATGTCAATCCCAATATCCCAGTTCATCCTACCCACCCCCTACCCCCTTGGTATCCACACATTTGTTCTCTACATCTGTGTCTCTATTTCTGCTTTGCAAATAAGATCATCTATACCATTTTTCTAGATTCCAAATATATGCATTAATATATGATATTTGCTTTTCTCTCTTACTTTACTCTGTATGACACTCTCCAGGTCCATCCATGTCTCTACAAATGACCCAATTTCGTTCCTTTTTATGGTTAAATAATATTCCATTATATATATTTACCACATCTTCTTTTTTTTTAAGCTCTTTATTGGAATACAATTGCTTTACACTGTTGTGCCAGTTTTTTTCTGTGTACCAAAGTGAATCAGCTGTATTTATACATATATCCCCATATCCCCTCCCTCCTGTGACTCCCTCCCTCCCTCCCTATCCTGGCCCTCTAATTCATCACCCATCATCAAGTTGATCACCCTATGTTACGTGGCAACTTCCCACTAGCTATCTATTTTACATTTGGTAGTGTATATATGTCAATGCTAATCTCTCACTTCGTCCCAGCTCTTCCTTCACTCTCCAGCCCACCCCATGTCCTCAAGTCCATTCTCTACCTCTCCATCTTTATTGTTGCCCTGTCAATAGGTTCATCAGTACCACTTTTTTTAGATTCCATATATATGAGCTGGCATACGGTATTTGTTTTTCTCTTTCTGGCTTACTTCGCTCTGTATGACAGTCTCTAGGTCCACCCACCTCACTACAAATAACTCAATTTCATTCCTTTTTATAGCTGAGTAATATTCCATTGTATGTATGTGCTACATCTTCTTTATCCACTCATCAGTTGATGGGCATTTAGGTTGCTTCCACGTCCTGGCTGTCGTAAATACTGCTGCAGCGAATATTGTGGTACATGTTTCTTTTTGGATTATGGTTTTCTCAGGGTATATGCTTAGTAGTGGGATTGCTGGGTCATGTGGTAGCTCTATTTTTAGTTTTTAAGGAACCTCCATACTGTTTTCCATAGTGGCTGTACAAATTTACCTTCCCACCAACAGTGCAGGAGAGTTCCCTTTTCTCCACACCCTCTCCAGCATTTGTTGTTTCTAGTTTTTTTGATGATGGCCATTCTGACTGGTGTGAGGTGATACCTCATTGTGGCTTTGACTTGCATTTCTCTAATGATTAGTGATGTGGAGCATCTCTTCATGTGTTTGTTAGCCATCTGCATGTCTTCTTTAGATAAATGTCTATTTAGGTCTTCTGTCCGTTTGTGGATTGGGTTATTTGCTTTTTTGGTATTAAGCTTCATGAGCTGCTTGTATATTTTGGAGATTAATCCTTTGTCCATTGTTTCATTGGCAAATATTTTCTCCCATTCTGAGGGTTGTCTTCTTGTCTTGTTTATGGTCTCTTTCACTGTGCAAAAGCTTTTAAGTTTCATTAGGTCCCATTTGTTTATTCTTGATGTTATTTTCATTATTCTAGGAGGTGGGTCAAAAAGGATCTTGCTTTGATGTATGTCATAGAGTATTCTGCCTATGTTTTCCTCCAGGAGTTTTATAGTGTCTGGCCTTCCATTTAGGTCTTTAATCCATTTTGAGTTTATTTTTATGTATGGTGTTAGGAAGGGTTCTAATTTCATTCTTTTACATGTTGCTGTCCAATTTTCCCAGCACGACTCATTGAAGAGGCTGTCTTTTTTCCATTGTATATTCTTGCCTCCTTTGTCAAAAATAAGGTGCCCATATGTGCGGTACCACATCTTCTTTATCATTCCTCTGTTGATGAACATTTAGGTTGCTTCCATGTCCTGGCTATTGTAAATAGTGCTGCAATGAACACTGGGGTGCATGTGTCTTTTTGAATTATGGTTTTCTCTGGGTATATGCCCAGGATTGAAATTGCTGGATCATATGGTAATTCTATTTTTAGTCTTTTAAGGAACCTCCATACCATTCTCCATTGTGGCTATATCAATTTATATTCCACCAACAGTGCACACCCTCTCCAGCATTTATTGTTTGTAGATTTTTTGATGATGGCCATTCTGATTGGTGTGAAGTGATACCTCATTATAGATATGATTTTCATTTCTCTAATAATTAGTGAGTAAAAGAAGTAAAAAGAAATTAAGAGACTAAAAGAAGAAAATTTAACACATAAAGAAAGAATGAAATCCTAGAACAGACAAACAGACATTAGCAAACATTTTGATAAATCTAAGCTGCATTGAATGCATAAAAATAAACATGACAACTGATTTCGGGGATCAAAAATTTAGCAATTCCAAAATTCTTAACAATAACATAAAAGAAAAAAGGGGCGATAGGGTTAAAATATTAAGAGGAGCTATTGATTATTTCTAAGAAACAGAAAGAGAAAACTTCCAAATCATTGTTGTGTGTGTAGGAGGGGAGGAAGGAATAAAGGAAACTCAGTGAATCCAGTAAAATATTGGAAAGGGGGAGGCTCAAATAAATAAAACTGAAAGTATGGAGAGTAAGATAATGTGCATAATAACTAACAATCCGGGCATCTATGTGCCAGACAGCACGCTATGCATTTTACAAATATCTATTCCTTTATTCCTCACAACAACTCAGTCAAGTCCTATGATATTATTACCGTCATTTTACATACGAAAAAAGTGAAGCGAAGGGAGTTTAAGTAATTTGATCAACAGCTAAATCTTGTAGCTGACAGAGTGGAAAAGTACAAAGTATACACCAAAGTCTATACTAGTAACTACTATATTATGCTGCTTCTAGACATGAATCCAAAAACACAAGCAACCGCAATAAATGAACTATATGCATTAAACTCACAAGGTAATGACAGATTCTCAGAATATATTTTTTAAAGGCTGGTGAGATAAAAAGTCATTTGTAAAGATAATAGACAAATCTTAGTCAAGACTATTCAAGGACAGAGAATGGATAAAGAAAAGGTGACACACATACAAGATAAATTTCAGACAAACTATTAGAACTGATAAGGGGTTCAGCAAGTTTGATAGATGGATAAAAAGCATCAATATACAAAATCAATTGCCTTCATCCCCATATAACTATTGCAAGGCATTTGAAGTCATCTGAAATATACTTTATAAAAATATACTATTTCCAATCAACTTCCAAACTGTAAAGTGTCTAGAAATAAATATAATAAAATATTCATTAATTTTTAAGAATAAAATGTAGACACTACAAAAAAGGCATCCAAGACCACCTTTACATATGAAGAGACACAGTCTTTATGGGTGGGAGGCCTTTATGGTTGTAAAGATGACAATTATGCTCAACTTAGTCAATAATTCAATTTAATGTCAGTAAAAATAACAACCGGTGTATTTTGGTGAAACATTGAAAACCATCCTAAAAGTAATTGTAAAGGACAAGAATATTCAAGACAACTGTGAAGAAGACTCATTGTAAAGATAGCAAGGTCCATGAATAAAAATAATAACAGAATTGTAGACATCAGGCTTTAGTCGTAATTTAGCCATTAAAGAATTTTTTTGTCTTTGGGTAATTTATTTAATCATCTTGGACCTCAGGTTTCCCATGGACCTCATACAAAACAGGATAGTTGCCCATGTAGACACTAGATCTTTCCTAATTATCCGAATAATATAGCCCCTCCCCAGTAACTGATGACTGCACAGTCCTGCTTGTTTTTACAGCACTTGCTATTTCTTAAATACTAGTGGTCATGGAGCCATTGTTTCACTCTCTTACCCCCCCAACTAAAAAAATACTCCACTGCCTCTAGAACCTTGTCAGTCCTGAACATCAGTGCTTCTCATTCCTCAAATTATGCCTGGCACTTAGTAGAGTCTCAATAAAGATTTGCTATATAAATATAAGTGCTAATTTTCACCTATGATTGGTAATTCCCAATCAAGGTAATCTGGGAATTATATTCTGAAAACTCCGATGGTTTAAAAAAGTAAAAAGTCTGATGAAGGATATCCTCATTTGTTTTCTCCAAAGGCTAGATAAAGAGACAGTGGAAAAATAAACAAAGGGGATGTATAAACAAGACAAGCTTGAGACAAACTATTGAAACAGTCTAACAATCCCCAAAGGCCTAGGAGAATTTGGGTTTCCCCTCCAAACAGGGCACAGAATATTGAGCACTATCGCACGGCCTGTCACACAGCTTCCAGCTATAAAAGACCATACTCACCACATTAAGACTGTCCCATAATGGAACTGCTGAAAAATTGTTAAGATGAGTAAGCTTTTACTTTCAATAATTTGAAAGAGAGCCGGGTTGAAATCCCAGCTCCCCCAGTTATACATGTGCAAACATGTGTAAGTTACTTAATTTATCTGAGCCTCATTTTCTCATCTATAAAATGTGGTCAATAACAAACAATTCTTATGGCTAATATGATAGTTACATGAGATGATAAATTTATCACTGTAAAGACTCTAAAATAGTGCTTAGAATCTCTCGGGTGCTGAATAAATTGTCTCCTTTCCAAGAAACAACAGAAAGGAACTGGAGGAACCAGACGTAACACATCTCAAAAAAAAAAAAAAAAAAAAAAAAGCCAACACTAATATCATGTGTTTTAGAAATACAGTTGACCCTTGAACAGCACAGGGGCTAGTGGTGCCAACATTGCACAGCAGAAAACCCACGTATAACTTCACAATCGGTCCTCTGTATCTGCATCCATAGATTCAACCAACCATGTAGTTCAAACCTGTGTTGTTCAAGGGTCAACTATGTTATGATTGGGAAGAAGGAAGAAAGATGATCCTGACTAGGAACCTTCTTTATAAATGCAAACCTTCCACTCTCCATGGCCCATTGCTTCCACTGGCATGTGCGTGCGTGTGGTATGGGGTATAGATGAAGGTGAGGTCTTAGGCAGTTTCTACATGTACCTATTATTTCACAGGAGAACAGCAGAAAGCCTTCAAGGATTCCCAGTGATTTTTAGGTGTTGGATCAATGTTATCATCTGCTGAATTGTCAATGGAAATGGTAAGTTTGGGCGCTGTATATAGCCCTTTATTTTCAGGGAGAAAATGTAAATAGGGTTAGCAGTGAGGAGAATGCTTTGTTTTAGTATTTTAGACAGACTTGCTCACTCTAGGATCAGTCACAATGAAAACAAGTCAAAATGAATTTCCATGTCCTGTGAATGAAATGAAATGGAGTCTCCAGGCTAATGTTCTCCAACAGGAAGAGGGAGTATTGTGTATTGAAAGCCGCTATCAATTTTTGCCAATTCAACAATCATATATTGAGTATTAAGTCAGACACTCTGCTAAAGTTTAATGTTGTTTTACCATGCTATGTCCATTTCTGCTTTCCATATAAATCTACTTTATAGAGATACACCAGATAGTATATCAATTAATTCTATTCTCAGCTCCCTTTTTTAAAGTTAACCTTCTCCACATAGGTCTGACACATTAATTCTTTCAACCAACCAATTGTATTAATCTCAGCCCCCACAAACTAAGATATTCATCTCCTTAAATCATTAAGACTACCTGTCTCTATTTGGGTCCCCTTCTCAACAATATAGTTTGGAAATTGCTCCCGAGAGAGCCTGGATAATGACAGAGCCAAGTACTGTGCTAGACATTAGAAGGCCAAGGACAAGCAATATTGACAGGCTGGTCTCTGCCTTCTATTTGAGTGGGGAAGAAGAGCAAAAATAATAATAAAGATAATATAAATAATTTACAAATTACAAAAGAAAATAATGAATTTCAGGCAGGGCACAAACAAGGGACTTATACATGACAATAAAGTGCTTAGATGAAATGGTAGGGAAGATATCTCAGAGAAGATGGTATTTAAACTACAAGTTTAAGGGAGAACAGGGAAAGCGTACTCTCAGAAAAGAAATTCATATGCAAATACCTTGATATGACAAACAGCACATGAATAACTGCAAGGAGAACTATATGGTCATAACATAGTGAACTCTGCAGAGAGGGGTAAGGAATAAGGCTGGTAAGATGGACAAGAGCTTGGTCTCATGGGGCTTTGCAGGGTATATTACAGAGTCTAAATTTTATTCTGAGCAAAAAGGAAGCCACTGAAAGTTTTAAATAGGAGGATGTTATCACTCAAATTACATTATAGAGAAGATTACTCTTGCTATTGTACGGAGAATGAATAAGAATAGCACAATTCAAA
Source organism: Hippopotamus amphibius kiboko (assembly GCF_030028045.1). NCBI lineage: Eukaryota > Metazoa > Chordata > Mammalia > Artiodactyla > Hippopotamidae > Hippopotamus > Hippopotamus amphibius. The sequence goes on from NC_080186.1 coordinate 231,242,938, forward strand.
GTATAGAGGTTATCATAATTGGATGAGAGGTAATAGACCAAGTTGTTATCAGTGAAGATGATAAGAATTGGGTGGATATGAAGGAGACATATCTTAGAAACAAAACTGATAGGACTATTAATGAATTCAATATAGGTTGTGAAGGAAAGAGTAGAATCCACATGACTGCTGGGTTCTCGGCTTGAATAATCTGGTAGGTGTTGGTGCCACTTGCTGACATAGTAAGACCAAGTAAGGACACTTTGGGTGAGGGAATGCTGTGGAAATTAAGAGTTCTTTTAGGAAAATGTTAAGATTAGAATAGCTATTAGAGATCCAAGAGGAAATATGAATTAGTTGTATATGTCAAACTAGAATTAAAAGGTGAGTTCTAAATTTCTAACCCTCAGAACCAATTTTTGCTCATGTAAAAAATATAATCATTGACTTCTGCTTCTGGCTACCAGTGAGTAATAGGGGCTGGAATAACCTTCACATGATTAAAAACTATAAACTATGTAAAGATTATTTTTAGACATTGGAAACAGGTATCCCATGACTTTGATACCTGATAGAAGAGGAAAAACATGCGATAAACCCTACCACCACCTGCCTAGAGGCAATTTCCATACTATGGCGCAAGGAGGAGAAATCTAAATAGAGACAGTGATCTTACTGAGTTGAAGAGATAAATATCTGAGTTCAGGGAAGATGCAGCTTCTAGAACTGGTGGGAGAAAATTCCAGAGAGCAGAGAGGAACATGGAGAAAGGCTCAAATGTCTGAATAGGAGTTCTCTTGGGTCTTTGGCTGAATATCAATCAGCATATATCATGAGCAAGAAGAATTTTTGAGAAAAGAACAAATACCAAAGGAACTATAGCACAATTTCTAGGTTTTATTTTCCCCCCCGGGACTAGAAATTGTTTAGTTTTGCTTCATCCAAAGTAGGAAGACCTCATTGTATAAATATGGCAATCAACAGAAATATAAAAGGCCACACCCTAACAGAAGGTGTGAGTCAGTTCTAGTATAAAGGCTACTATAGAGTCACTCTCAAAGAGCCTGAAGAAAATATCTGTCATCCTGAAATTCTGAATCTAGTGAAAACACCTTCCAACATGAAAGCAAAGTGAAAACCTTTTCAAACTAAACGTAAGAAGATTTGTCAACTGCAGACCTTTACTACAAGGAATCTTAAAGGAAGTTCTTTAAGCAAAAAGAATAAAGGACAGATAGGACACATAGGAAACAAATCGTAGGATGGTGTATATAAACCAAATCATATCAATAATTGCATCAAATATTAAAGGCTTAACATTCCAACTAAATAACAAGATTATCAAATTTGATTTTTTGAAAAGTCCCTGGCAGTCCAGTGGTTAAGACTCAGCACTTTCACCGAGGTTCGATTCCTGGTTGGGGAACTAAGATCACACAAGCCACACAGTGCAGGCAAAAAATAAATAAATAAATAAATAAATAGTCCCAAAATACATACTGTCTACAAAAAACCCATTTTAGATACAAAGCCACAAGTACTTTAAAAGTGAAAGGATGGAAAACATACCATGAAAACATTAATACAAAGAAAGCTGGAGTAACTATATTAATATCAGAAAAACTAACCATCAGAACAAGGTATACTTCCAGGCATAAAGAAAGATATTTCATAATGATAGCAGGGTCAGTTTTTCAATAAGAAATAATCTTAACTGTATATTTAGCAAATAGCAAAGCTTCCAAATACATCAAATACTCACTGAAAGTGAAAAGAGATTTACTCAAAGAACTGAAAGGGAGTAACAGACAATGCACAATTACAGCTGGAGATTTCATCACCCCCTTCCTCAGTAATAGGAAAAATAGAGAGAAAATCAATACAGATGTAGAGGTTTGAACTATATTACCAGCTGACTCAACCTAATTGGCATTTATAGAGGACGCATCATAGAACAGTAGAATACACATCCTTTTCTAGTGTGTATGGCACATTCACTAAGATTGCCCATATTCTTTGCCGTAGTAATTAAGGTAAGGACCTCAGATGAGATCATGCTGGATGAGGATAGGCCCTAAATCCAGTGACAAGCGTCCCTATAAGGGAAAAAAAAGGGAGAAAGAGAAGAAAGCAATGTGAAAATGGAGGCAGAGATTGGAGATATGCAGCCCCAAGCCAAGAGATGTCTGGAGCCATCCAACGCTGGAAGAGACAAGGAAGGACTATACCACAGAGCCTTTGGGGGAAAGCGGCCCTGCTGATACCTTGATTTCACACTTCCGGCCTCCAGAGCTTTGAGAAAATAAATTTCTGCTTTCTAAACCACCAAGTTTGTGGTAATGTGTTATGACAGCCTTCAGGAACTAATGCAATGCTATTCATTGGACAGTGTAAGAAACACCCCGGGGAGTCTGCCTACAGCTGGCCCAACCCTGTCTGGGCGGTGACTGCCCCAGTCCGAATCCTCGGAATGCCCTGCTACTATGCCTACCTGAGCTGAGGCACCTGCTTCCTGTGGTCCCTTATTTATCTCAAATAGCCTTTCTTTCTATTTTTCCTATTGGTTTTTAAAGAGGATGGTGGAACAAAGACCAGATTTGGAATGTAACCTTGATTCTGCCACTGGCCAGTCATTTCACCTACCTGGGCCTTATTTTTCTCATGTATAAAGTGAAGAGGTTGGAGAAGATAATCTCAACAGTAGGTTATCAAGGCTTCCTCTTGTCAAGGTTGGTTAGAACACGGAAGCCCTATATCCCAGGAAACCCCTCAGTCCTGGAAACTGGATAGTTGGTCCCCTTATTTCAAAGATCCTCCCAGCTCTAACACTCCATTACCCAAAGCCTTCACTAACGTTTTACATTTACAGTATTTTTCTTTGCATCTCATCCTCCTGATTCCATTCTCATTGGAGTCTCAAGGCAAAAGCCCTTTGATGCATGTAAATGCTGATCTAGTTTCAAAAGCACATTATGCCTTTAGACCGTGGATTTGCCTGCGGACACACCTAACATTAACCTACCATTTAGAGGACCCAGAACCTTTCAGGTTTTCTTTAATTCTTAAAATCCTGTATTGGAAGTACAACACTTCCATGGAGTGGACTATTCTATTGTGGTTCTTGGGTTGTACACTGGGGTTACCGCAGATAAATGGCAGGGGAGCCAAAACCAGTAACTATTAGAATTAGTACAACTGATGATTCAGTACATCAATCAATAGTACTTTTCTTTCTTCAGGACTTTTGATTTCATTCTTCGGACCCTTTCATAATCTTTTCTTGCCATGCTAGTCAGTTGGGGGAGAAAAAAAATCAAATTTTAAAATGGTTAACCATCTCTTTGCCTTCCTTAGAGGGGATCATACAAAAAAGTAATTTTTTCAATATAATACACATAATTATATAATTAACTATGATTAATATAATAATTATTCCTGATGTCCATGGAAAACATACAAGGGAAGAGAATAGATGCCTATTTTGTTGCCTCGAAAGAATTGCCAAGAAGACAAGTTTATGACTTTTGCGCTTTACAGCATGAAGCCAGAACGTTAGCATGAATTAAATTATGTAATAAACCCATTGCAGTTTTTTTTTAAGGCAATGATTTTAAGGCAAGGATTTCTCTTTCAAACATGATACTTCAAGGAAATAAAGATTAAACAATATATGTGATACATTATAAATCACCCAATGAAAATTTCCTGTGATTTTTAAAGTTAGATGAGAAATGAAATAAGTATTTTGGAGGAATATGCAGCAATGCATCTAACTAATTATTATAACTAACTATATTAAGTGGCCTTTACCTGTGTCTTTTCCAGATTAGATTTCTGATACACTAGTCATCATTTTTTTTTTTTAATGGCGGTATTCCCTCTAAAAGCCCCCCCAGTGAGGAAAGCTTTGTATGTGATGATGGAGTTAGAAAAACCTCTCTGAAATTTAGATTATTCCATGCATTGGTCCCAAAACAGTGCTAATTTTTGTTTTCAAATCCTACAAGAGAACAACTCCTCCACTTTTTATTTGCAGCGTCCTCTGAACCTAGAACTCAGACATAAATCCACGGCGGCTGAGCTAATGACAGAGTGACAGCCCATATTGTATTCATACTCTCCCACTCTCCCCACCCCACTGCTGGAGAAAGTCCCTGCACCAGATATCATCTTGGTCCTTTATGCAAATGCACTCCTTGTCGCTGTTCCTTCCCATCTGTCAGATATGCCCAGGCATGTCCCGAGAGCCCAGAAAACACAGATTAGACTGAAAATAAGGCATTTGACAAGAGAAGAGTCTCCAGCCCCTGCCTCCCAAATTCCAGCACCGGGGCCTTGTGATTCCTTCCTTTGGCTTCGGGATGCCTCAGCTTTTACACCTACTCCTGCTTCATATCTCAGGGGCACCTGTGCAGCAGCTTCAGGGAGAGCATCTCAAGCCTCACCGCTAGTTGCTCTCAGCCTTTGTGCAGGGCCATGCTCCTGCAGCCAAGTCCCTACATTTTTACTGAGCTCAGGAAGCTGGACCTCAGGCTCTGCCTTAATAACCCCTATGGGGGTCTCTGCGCCCCCAGGAACTGTGTCTGCAGACACCTCTCCCACTTTAGTGAGCTCATCACATGGAGACCCTTCCTAGGATGGCCTTGCTCAGTACCTATAAAATTTTGAGCTTTTCTTCTGACATCATCCTTCACACAACTGCAGGAAACCAGGTTGGGTCCTTTTTTGGACAGCTGTGAAATTCCCCGAGAGAGAAGCTCAGACTTGATTCAGTGGACAATGGTGAGCCAGGCTAAGTGCTTAAGCAGGAATGCAACGCAAGAAAGACGAATGAATACAGAGGCCTGCCTCCTCTGCAGCCCAGGGAGCACATGTCACGCCGCCTTTGCCTCATCCCCTGTACTGTCACTTATACAGCTCTTTCCGCTCCACACTTTAAACCCAGAAAGCGAAACAGAAATGAGGGTTCTTGAAAGCTGGCTATTCTTATTCTCACCAAGTCTTCTCTTCTTTTTTACATCACTTTACATCTTCAAAACAAAAACCAAAAAAACAAAAACAAAAACTTTGCTGCTGTTGAGCCCAGAAAAATAAAACTGTGGTGAATCTCACGCGCTGAGAAAATATGCAGAGTAATACTGATACCATCTCGGCATTCTCACATATCTTAAGTTTGAGTTAATGTTTGAGTTCCAAAACAACTCAAGATGCACTTAGTAGGATGTTTTCCATTTCTTACTTAACCCACGTGGGCTTTAAGGAAAACAGAAGCCAAGCACTGCTTATTCCTTCACACTTCAGCAGGCCACATGTGACTTGGAAAGAGCTACTTGATATCCAAAGAAAAACTTTATACTTTTTACTGGTTTTTTTCCCCCTTAAGGGGTAATAGGAATTCTAATGCACACCAACTCAGAATTCTCCAAGTCTAACCAGAAACTTTAGCCGCAAATATCCAACTCAGTGTATTTCTTTGTTTGCTAGTAACGTGCCCATCTCCCTTGTACATTTTAAGAGACATTTCATCTCTTTGGTGTAATTCCCACTCTTAAATCTGGGTGTCCATTTTCATGGCCACAGCAGAGTTCAGCTAAGCCAGAGCACGACGGACTTCAAGAGATATTGTTGGCACATTGTTGTGGGTGTAGATTTTACCCTAGGTCCAAAACAGTGAAAGCAACAGCTGTGGAGGTGCCCAGGGCAGAATAGAGAAGCCTGAAACTCATTGAAGGAAGGCCATTTAAAAAAAAAAAAAAAAGGGCAGACTTAAAGTATAGCAGATAATACTGAGGGCTCCTAAGAAATAGCAGACACACAGAAGCATGTTCACCAATGGACCGTTTAGCAGCTATGCAATGCAACATTCCTGGATGCTTTTCTGTGCCTCTTTTGCTCACAGGAGTCTTCAGAACACTGAGTGCAAAGGACTAGCTTGGAGAGTGGGAGAGAGAAAAGGCTGAGTATCTGGCCACATATGGTTCAGGTGTTCATTTTTAAAGGCTGACGAATACCAGAGTAAAAATATACCTTTTTAGAAGCAAATAGTGGAATGTGAAAACATGGGTTTGAGTACTAGCCCTATAAATTTACTAGCTGAGAAAGCAGAGAGACTCACCAAACAACTCAAACACAGCTTCCTCAAGTGGTTAAAGGAGAGAATATATCTGACTTCACAGAACAGTCTAAGAACACGTCCTTCTGGAGATTTTCATCAGGCCCTTCCATGTGAAATCAGAGACCTACAGATATTCTCTCTCCAGTACTTTTATTAGAAAGGACTGAGATGATCTAAAACAGACTTTGAAACTGTAAAATGCAAACCCATTTTTTAAAAGGAAGACATTGCATTATTGAGGGAGATCTGATCACTGGGTGGGAAAATGAAATGAAGTCCCCCAGGGAGACAGAGACAAGACAGAACACACCCAGGCCAGCATGGTCTCCCTCACTCACCAGGTGAAAGCCTGCCTGGCTCAGGGATGTGAAACCACCCTGGGAGGCTGTTTCAGAGGAGCCATGAACCTGCAGACGTGTGAAGTTAGGTCATCTAAACGCCACCCAGCCTGCTGAGCTACATGGCTAGTTTGATTTTATAAGTGACCTGGCCTTCTGGAAGTTTCTGGACTAGGAATGACCCAGCCAGGTTTCTGCAAATTGCAATAAAGCTGGTCCCTATCCAGACTCTTCTAGACCAAATTATCACCTTGCATTTCTAGGAAAGTAATTCAGTCATTAAGAGTGGAGAGAGTTAGGATCCCTGCAGAAAAAAGATGGCCCACTCAAAGTGGGGAGTATGAAGAGAGTTTAATAAGAACATTGTTGAAGTATGGGTAGAGAAACCGAAGCAAGGTAGGGACTGGGGAGGGAGAGAGAATTACTGACTTTAAGCCTGAAGATATGCAGAAGCCCTTAAGGGTCCCCAGAGGTAAAGAAATCTGTGTGGACAGGGTTTCCTCATAGGACACAGCCAGATGTGGTGACACCTTCCCACCCTGAGGGGAATAAATACCCCACTCTTCCTTTGCATCCTGTCTCTTACCACTGGCTAATCCAACCGTAAGCCAGAGGACAAAGGGGTCTCCTGGTGTGATGCATGTAGGCCTCTCAGGGCACAAAGCAACATGAAGAATGGACCCAGAGGTCAAAGAGAAGATACGCAGCAGAGAGATCTTCTAGTGGCTTGCTGTCGTGGGTTGACTTGTGTCCTCCCAAGAGATATGTTGAAGTCTGAATCTCCCAGTATCTCAGAATGTGACCTTATTAGGAAATACGGTCTTCAAAGAAATAATCAAGCTAAAATAAGGTCATTACAGTGGGCCTTAACCCAGGATGCCTGGTGTCCTTATAAAAAGTGGAAATTTGGACACAGAGACAGACACACAGGGAGAAGACAGTGATAGGACTGGAGTGATGCATCTATAAGCCAAGGAAGCAAAATGCCAGAAGGTAAATGAGGCAAGGAAGTCTTCTCCCCTAGAGCCATCAGAGAGCATGGCCATCCTGACACCTTGATTTGGGATGCTAGCCTCTAGAACTGTGAGGAAGTTTGTTTTCCTTCAGCCACCCAGTTTGCAGTATGCTGTTACAGCAGCCCTGGGAGACTGATACACTTGCTAAGGTGCAACTGACCCTTGACTGAACAGCCTTAATCTCTGAGTAGATGTTAGCTTCAAAATGGACCTTAGAGGAGATTATGTCCAACCTTTCTATTTTACAAACAAGACAATTGAGAGGTAAGAGTTGCTCACAATTACACAACTGGTAACCACGATAGAAAAGCAGAGTCCCAGGAAAGCTCTCAGCTGGCCCCACGTTGACGGGGGCTCAGTGACACCATTCTCAACCTGGCTGAGCTACGATATGGTGCGACACTCTGCAATCCCCCTAGGGTATCATCTAGGCTAAAAAATTCTCCAGAATGATTGACAAGTGGCAACCTTTCCTCAACTCCCATCTCTGCACCATGTAAATGGGCACCGAGTTGAAGAACACAGTTCAGACTGGACTGTAAGGAAAATTTGCCTTTGTTCTTTTTTAGTGCTCAAGAAAAATATCTAATAGCCCTGAGAAATCACCATACCTTTCCAGGACAAAGTGTTTTCCTCCCTTGTGAATTAGCCATAAAGAATACCCAAACACAGTTCATTGTCTGAAGATTGACTGCTCCACACATCCTAAAGAAATGATAAGAAACTACACAGTCAGCGATGTAGACATTAAAATAAAAAAGAGAGAGAGAGAGAAAGAAAGCGAGCTCCACCCAGAACAAATAGATTTCCTATAGCTCTGTGATGTTTCTTATCTAGAGGAAGGCTTTGTTTTCTTGTCAATCAACCCCAGCAGATCATCTGAGGCTTGGCCACACCTTGGGCTGGGGACTGCTCAGGAAGGAGCGTGGGAAGCAAGAGGGGAGAGGCGGTTTCCTGATGGGTCAGCTGCTGGCAAGCATCTGGACCCTGGGAAAGTCTTGATGGAGGAATTCCTCTCCTTGGAGAGCAAGTAGAGCAGCAGGAACAATGCCGTGGTCCGCTGATGGCGACTCCCAGGTCACAGCTTACGCAACACAGGCCACCAGCAGTGCCTTATGTCACAACATGTCCCAGGCTCTCAGCAGCGTGGAGTTTACTCCCCTGATTCAATCCAGCAGCTGAGACGCAGTATTGTTCTCAAGGAAAGTTCTCTCCGAGGGAGGCAATTGGCTTCACGGGAGATTAAAGTATAAGAATAATGAAAAAGGCAAACCAGCTAAGAAAAGCCCCCTGAGGACCTCCAGAGCCTTCTTGCTCTTGGCTGATAGTTCTCCCAAAGGGAAGGTATGTTTTGACTATGGACAGGATCCCTGTATGTGCAGTTTCTGATTCATCTGCAGAGATGTGAGTACTTGAGACGGTGTCCTCCCACGGCAAGCAGCTCCGGGATTATATAACAGTTAAGTACAGGACCGCTTCCCGGGTCTCTCCCCTGGGTGTGCCCATGCCCTTTGAGGACAGCACGCCGTAGAGACACATGGAGGCTTTCCTCCTTGGCCAGAGCACCACTGAGAGTAACTCTCCCTTAATGGCGGCTAAAATAGTTTCTTTCTACATTGGTAGATGTAGAAAAATTTCTTCTCTGACTTTGAAAATTAAGCTATCAGTGAGGAAGCATTTAACCATTATAAAAATTTCCTCCAGTTAGATCAGTGCAGAGGAGGGCCAAAATAAACCAAGAAAAATCAATAGAAATGCTCTATTCACAACAAGATTTCCTATTTCTTAAGAGACTAGCTGGAGAGCCGCTGCTACCATAATTTATTTGCCTTAGTTTCTCTTTCCCTTAGATAGGAGTGGGACACCTGGCTCTTCCTAAGCATTTTGGAGGCCTCCATGGCCTTCAAATCTGGTACACTGGTGACCTCTAGAGGACACAGCTTTGGTCTAGGCTCGATGTTAAGATGAAAAACGCTTTCCTCTGGGGAAGCAAATGCATCATCAATTTTACAGCTGCTAAGTAGCTTTTAGCTCTTAAAGCAAAAAAATTTCAAGCAATTATCTCCCTTCAGGTAAAATCTCCAAGCTGTCAAATGATCCATTTTCCTTTAAATGATGGAGAAGTTCGTTGTTGATGAAAATCTGAGAAAAGTCGGACTTTTTTTCTCTCCCAAGATGGAACGCATTTTCCAAAGGATTTCAACTTGACTGAAACATGAGAGCCTGGCTTAAGTGGATGTCTTCAGCCATCCTTTGCCTGCTCCCCACCCCTCGGTGTCCTGCCTAATTCTCAACACAAGAACTTGTGGATGTCAGAAAAAGCATTCAGAGAAGTTACTATTAAATCCCTCTAAGCTGACAGGGCTTGTCATTTCCCAAAGTTGAGTGAAACCGCCAGCCATGCTTCTCCACATTTTCCCTCATCAGCAGAACATTTCAGTCAGCTAAGTGGGGTTGCGGAGGCACTCAGGGCCGTAGAGAATGGGTGGAGGCGAAATTGTGCAAAGGGGAACTAATGTCCCTTAGGGTTTCCCTGAGGTCCTGGGACAAAGCTGCCTTTCCATTCTCACAGGGAGCCAGGACCTTGACTCACTTCCTCTTTCAGGCAGTAACATCCACTCCAGGCTATACATATCAATGGGGATAGAGATCAGCCTAAGACCTCAACACACAATGTAAGACCATTCAGGAGTAGGTCACAGCATCAGTGAATAAAAAGGACTTTTATTTAAAACCACCTGCATTCTGGGTACTTTGTCAGGTACTTATTATACATCATCTCTCATTTTCACAACTGAGCTACATGGCAAATGTAATTCTCTTCATTCTACCGATAATAAACTGAAACTCAGAGAGCTCAACTGGGCAAAACCACACGTATCACTGAAAGTTCACTCGTACATGTGCTCTTTCCACTGTATCACAAAGCTTCTATCACCATCAAATGTTAGAGCAGAAAAACACCGCTGCGCTCACAGTTTAATCAACACACTTTATAAATGAAGCCATAAAGGAAGTAAAATGATGGACCTGAGGCCACATATGTAAGTGGCAGATCTGGAGCTAACAGCAGGAATTTAAATTCCCCGCCCACTGCTTGAGTCACTACAGAACCCATAATAATTCCCTTCTTGCCTCTGCAGGAGCCAAAGAGGATCACTATGGGATCAGGATAAATACTAGAAAAGAATTCTTCTGTAACATCCATTCTCCCACTTACCTCACGCTGGGTTTTCACAGGGGAGAGCTCTTTCTGAGGACCTCCAGGGACCACTACAAGGCTCCCACCTCTGACCCCAAGACCTCCCTCACCATCTTGTCCTCAGTGCAGGTGCCCTTATGTAAATCTACATGGAAAGAATGGACTCTCCAGGGCAGAAGTGAAAGTCCACCAAAAGAATAAAGAACAGCAAGCCTTATTCAAGATTAGGAGAGGGATGATGGTAGAGACTGGAAAATCAGATGGCATTTCTACAATTGGAAATTTTCTTCTTCTCTAAGAAACTACTCATCATGACTTCCGGAAAGCCCCATTAATTTCTCAGCAGGTCAGTTTCTGCTGCTAATATCATGTTTAAGTTCTATAAAAAGATATTCTTATCCTGTTAAGGTTTACGGATAAATGATAAAACTATGGCATACTTTAAACTGGACTGTTCTACTGCTAAAGGACAGAATGTTAAGAACCCAAAACTATACAATCCACTTCTTACACAAGAATGGGTACTCAATCAATTTTGTTCTATGTCTCCTTTCTACTGCCCAATTCTGGCCCCATCCCTCAAGTTAGCATTTCTGAAAACTCATATCAGCAAAATGTTGTTGGCAGATCTAGTGCAGATTTGTTACATCAAGAGGCTAAAGCTAGTAACAAAACTGTGATTTGAAGATTATCTGGTTATTTCAATGATCTCTGTTAGCACCGTCCCATACCATGGTTGATGACTGAGTTGTTTTCAGTGACTCATCTTTGCAGTAAAAGGAAGGGGTTTCTGGGAACCAGCAAGATCTTCAAGGACAGTTATTAAAAAGTGACAAGAAATCAGGGGCTTCCTACCTAGTCTAAGGAACTCGACAAATTGAATCTTGTTAGTTTGACCTTTAGGAATCATTACTGAGAGTCGGTTAAAAAAAAAATCCCATATTGGTTGGCCAGTGAACTGGAGTTTTAGTAACCCCTCTAAAAATAGAGTGAGAGAACAGCCACGTACCATGAAGGGTTGCCCAGCTGTAGCTCGGTGATGGCGTAGAAGAAAGGGAATTAAAGAGCTCTGATGTTTTAAGGCGTCTCCTGATTTCTGATGTCTGAACTGCCTTGTTTCAATTTCAAGGCCAGCAGGCCAATTAGCATGACAAAAATCACTAATTAGAAAAGCCCTTTTAACATTTTCCTCCATCCTTTTGCCATAATGGAGCAGTTCATAACAGAACTGCAGCAGGGCTCCCAGCTAGCAGGAAATTGAAAACATTTTCCTGAGGATTATGTGCTGATCACCTTTTCTAGTTCCTCACCTGGAGAAGAAAGGTTAGTATACTGTTATGAATGGGTTTTCAAATCTAGCTGTTATTTCTGCAGTGGCCACTTACTGAGCTATGTTTAGGGCTGAACAAACTGCTATCTAATCTCTCACCACTGCAACAAAGAAGTCTGGGCACACTGAAATCTCCTACGCTGTGGCATAAAGCAAACCCATCCTTCTCAGTAAGCGAATGCCTAATAACAATTAAAAGCAGAGAGAAAGAGACCTTTCAGCTGAGGAGTGCCGAAGGCAGTAAAATAGAGAAGAGAGAAGAAGCACTTACAAGTATTGGAGATAATTGTCTGGATAAATATGAAAGGCAAAATTTAACACTTATCTAGCATCAAGAGAAGTTATTTATTCTTAAAATAGTCTTTTAAAGAACTAAATGCCACTGGTTCTGAGCCTGAGAGACAACTTTGAAAGTAGGAAGAGTTCCACCTTAAGGAATGTTGCTAAAACCCATCTCTTCTACCATCTCCCCCCTTAGTTCTCAGGGGTGAAAAGGAAGCTCCCCTATATTCTCCAAGACAATGATACACTCCTGTTTTCAGAGATGTTGAAGTATCAAAATAAATATGTACCTTAAAACCTAATACTATAATAAGAAGTCTGAAGATAAGGAATCTGTGGTACTTTCAATGATGATAATATGAAAGTGGCTCCTTTTATTCTTTGTTTCATGTGGCTCGTGTTCTCATGGTCACAAGATGGCTGCTATAGCACCAGGCATCATGTCTATATCTGAAGGAGGAAAGAGGAAGAACAGGATAGCAGTGACACAATTGCTATTTTATCTGGAAAGCAAACCCTTTCCAGAAGCCTCCTAGCATGATCTCTCCTTCATTGTCCATAACATAGTCCTATGACCTCATATATTGCAAGGGAAGCTGGAAAATGTAGTAGCTGTAAAGAAGAATGCAATTTCTGACTAGTTTAACCTTATCTCAAATCAGGAAATGAACCTGTGTAATTACTATTCCAAACAAAATCAAAGTTTACCAACAAGAAAGGAGGCAAGAAATAGCTTTTGCAGTGTTTAGGAGGCAACTAGCTATGTCTGCTACATACTGTAAAAAAGGAAAAGAAAAAAGACATTCTTTTAAAAATTTAGCTACTTAAATTAACAATTAGAGAAAATCTCTGGTTTTAGACCAGAGAAATAATAATCAGGGTCTAATAGAGACTGGGGCACTTATAAAAGTCACTGAGGTTTTTCAGTGATCTCACACTAACATACTGCTACACAGATACTGTAATTTCCGACTTTTAATTTCAAATCTGTTTTTTTTGTGCTTCTTCCCCCTTCCCTATCAAACGCTGTGTATTTTCAATAGCATCTCTGCCTATAAGATATCAATGAGATTAATCAGTTTTTCTGTTTGATATTTTATTAAATTAGGGCTAATTTTCTGGTATGATTAAAGGATAGCAACTTTAAAAGTCTCATTTAATAGATTATTTCAATTTCTGATATGCCTGATGAATATTTTTCCAAAAGAGGGAAACTACTGGGGAAGGCCTACCTTTTCACGGCCCTGAATGTGTTGTAACCTATCCAATATGTGGATGCTTCCATTAACACATAATTAGCATAAGGTGTATACTCTTCTCCTCCTGCAATGTACTTAGTAATGAAGAATAACGAACTCCTCTAACACCTTCTGTGGGGGTTATTAAATGAATGCTAAAACTAAAGTAACACGAAATCCCCAACAAGTAGCCCATCCTGGCATGTGATGTTGAGTGGCTTCAGAATAATATTGGGACGAGAGCACTGAACTCCATTCTACTTTTTGTTAACTGCTCTTTAGGAGTCAATCTTCACCAAGAGTCCTTTAGGGGAGAGAAGGAATGCTATTTTCGTTTGACCTGAGTATTCTATAACGCCACAAGATTATCCGTAAACCTGACACGAGAGAAATACAAGCCATCTAGCGAGTTAAAGAGTCTCCAAGCATGGGTGACAGGGGGAACTTCAAGGCCAGGTGATCAGGATTCGTCATGGTTCCCCTACTTACCAGCGGTATGACTTTCGTCACTTATTCTCCAAGTTGTGTACAGCCTAGCGCAGTTCCTACCCAGAGTGGATACTCAGCAAGTGGCTGATACGAATTAGCATCCAGGCTCCTCCTCAAGGTCAAACTTGGAAGGGAGGAATGCGATGTGGGATTTCCCAGAAAGCTGCTGACCACTCCCCCCGCCCCGCCCCAGCCAAAAAAACCACCGCATCGCCTGCCATGTGACACGTCCTAGGACCCAGTGATCCATGCCTTTGGTTTACAATGACGTAACACTTCCCACAGATCATGAGGTCTAGAAGGGCAAAAGTTTCTTATTAACCTTCGCAGCTACTCTTCTTATTTCTAGCATAGATCTTCTTCTGTTTTAATACATTAGTGACTAAGTAAATGTTTATAGAATGAATTATACGAATTTCATTTAAATGCAAAGAGTCCTTGCATTTCTATCTATTTATGGGAGGAGAAAAAAAAGAAAACAAAACTATCAGGTCCCTTTCAAAAGGAACAGGGAAGGGAGAGAAAATGAGAATATGTCCCAATAGTAAGTGACTATCACATAGGGCCTTTGTTGGATTACCTAGAGACGGAAAAAGCATGACCCTACGACACCAACGAGGCAGAAGCACCAAAAGAAGTTTTAGGAAATAATTTAATAGCTTCAGGAAAAAAATCTTCAAAACAACAAAATGTACTCATCATGGGAAATATCAGAAGTTATCTTTCAATGTGGTAATGTATTCTTTTAAATTAAACTAAGGAGGAGATGCGTCTTATAATGTTTTCAGACCTTTAGGGCCTCCAGAGATCTCAGGCTGGTCTTGCTGGAGGCGTGGGAAAAGCCTGACAAACACTGCCTACCCCAGGTGCTCAGGCTCCCATCAGCAGAGGCAAGTATACTGATAGCATATATCATCCCACAGCCGCTGTGGTGCATGCCAACATGTTTGCTCAAACCTATGTCAGTTATATACGGAATCTAGAAAAATGGTACTGATGAACCTAATGGCAGGATAGGAACAGAGATACAGCCGTAGAGAATGGACTTGAGGATACCAGGGGGAGGGGAAGCTGGGACGTAGTGAGAGAGTAGCATTGACATATACACACTACCAAATGTAAAACAGATAGCTAGTGGGAAGCTACTACAGAGCACAGGGAGATCAGCTTGATGCTTTGTGAAGACCTAAAGGGGATGGGATAGGGAAGGGATGGGATACGGAGGTTGGGAGGGAGGCTCAAGAGGGAGCGGATATGGGAATATATGTTTACATGTGGCTGATTCACTTTGCTGTACAGCAGAAACTGACACAATACTGTAAAGCAATTATACTCCAATAAAGATTTAAAAAAAAAAAAAGAATTGCTCCAGGTAGAGATTTAGACATGGCTATAAACTCAAATGCCTACATTTTCATTCATCTTCTCAACCCCACCTTCCTCCCTTCTACCTTCCTGGCAGAATCCCAGTTGTGTTCAGAAATACACCTTCCTCCAGGTACAGATCAGTGGTTTTCAGTGTATTTACAGCGTGGTGCAAACATTTACCTCATGCCAGAACATTTTCATCACCCCAAAAAGAAACCCCACACCCACAAGCAATTGTTCCCCACTCGCTCCTCCCAGGCCCTGGCAACCACTAATACATTTTCTGTCTTTAGATATTTACATTTTCTTGGTATTTAATATAAATGGAATGAAAAATATATGGTCTTTTGTGACTGGCTTCTTTCACTTAGCATCGTGTTTTCAACATTCTTCCCTGTTGTAATATGTATTGATACTTTATTCCTTCATATTGCCAAATCATGTTCCACTGTGTGGATAGACCACATTTTATTTATCCATTTATCACTTAAATAACATTTGGGTTATCCCTACTCTTTGGCTACTATAAATAATGCCACTGCAAATGTTTATGTACACGTTTTGTGAATATACAGGTTTTTACTTCTTTTGGGTAGATGCCTAGGAGGAATTTTGTTTTTACTTTGAGTGAGATTGGGCATTACTAGAAACTTGTGAGCAGAGTAATGATTTACATTTTAAAAGGACTATCTTGAATCCTATGTTAAGAATAGATTGTAATTGGGAAAGGATGGAAGCAGGGAGATCAGTCTGAAGCTGTTAAAGTTAGCCAAGTGAGAGTGACTTAGACCAAGAATGCAGCAGCAGCAGTGGTGGTGGTGGTGGTGGTAGTGGTGAGAGGTGATAAGAGTCTGTAAATATATGGAAAGTAGTGGTAACTAGATTCCCAGATGGAGGTAGTACGGAGTGTGTTGCGAAAGAAAGTGTCAAGGCAGATTCCAAGGTTTTTGTCCTGAAGAACAAGAAAAGTAGAAGTGTCATTTACTGAAAGGGGAAATATTGGGGTAGGAGCAGGTTGAGGGAGAAGATCAAAAGTTTGGGATTAGTCATTCATTAGAGACCCAAGGAGAGATTTGGGGATATACAGTGAGATCTGGTGTTTAAAGAGGAATATGAGCAGAAGATGTAAGTTTCAGAAGTCAGCGCATGATGGTATTTAAAGTATAAACATCTCAGATTCTTTTAAACTCAGGTAACATCTCTACCTCCATCTTCAGCACTCTGTGGGTCCAACCGCTAGCTTCAGCTGACAAATTCCCCAGCTGCGTAGGGAAATACCCACAAAGCATCATCCTATTATCCTAGGGTACAAATGATTGCATGGGCAGTTAAAAACCTGCATGGGCAGCTAAAAACCTGTGACCTTCTGTTTTGCCCAGTGCAGAGGGTACCTTATCCTTCTACAAGCCTCTTGCAGTGCCAGCCCTGGTCAGCACTCAATATCTCTAACTGTAACATTATCTCACTGGACTCTTTCCATCTCTACTAGCTCTTTGAGGGCAGGAGCTGTCTTACAGTCTGTGCATTCATTTTCTATTGTTATTGTAGTAAAATGCCACAAACTTAATGGCTTAAAATGACAGAAAATTATTTTCTTACCTTTCTGGAGGTCAGAAGCACAAGATCGGTCTCACCAGGCTAAAGGTAAGATGTCAACAGGGTCATGCTACTTTCCAGAGGTTCCAGGGGAGAATGCATTTCCTTGTCTTTTTTGGCTTCTGGACACCACCTGTGCTCTGTGGCTCATGGCCTCATTTTTTCCATCTTCAAAGCCAACATTTGGGCTGAGATCATTTTATGTTGCCATCTCCCTGGTCCTCCTCCTTCTGCTTCCCTGTTCCCCTAATAAGCACCCCTGTGATTCTAGAGGGCCCATCTGAGTAATCCAGGATACTTTCCCCACTTCCAAATCAGATGATCGTCAACCTTAATTCCCCTTTGCCATGTAACCTGTTTACCCGTTTCCAGGATTAGTGGAAATCTTCGGGGCAAATCTTTCTCTGCATAAGATGGTCTGGAATCTACAGCTCTGAGCATTCATTGAGTGCAAATGAATGAATGAATGAATGCATGCATGCATCTCTCAGTGCCTACAGCTGGGTATTTTCCTCCAACTCCAGAAAACAGCCTACTATTAAGGAGCACACCTGCTCAATCTATTTTCAGTGGAATTCAGGAGGGGAGAGAGAGAGAGAGGTAAAGCAGTTTTTGAATAGTTTAAAATTAGCATTTTGGTAATCTAGGTAATTTAGGATACCTTAAAATTAGGTATTGGTAGATGAAAGGAGTAGAAAACCTTAAATAAAGAAAATATCCGATACCCAATCTTCTAAAGGAAGTAGATAATAAAAATGAATATATACATATTCATACATGGATAGCTGAATATATACATATTCATATGTGTTTAGCTGAATATATACATATTCATACATGTATAGATGAATATATACATATTCATATGTGTATAGATGAATATATACATATTCATATGTGTTTAGCTGAATATATACATATTCATATGTGTATAGCTGAATATATACATATACATACACGTATGGCTGAATCACTTTGCTGTACACCAAAAACTAACACAACACTGTAAATCAACTATACTTCAATTTTAAAAAAAGAAGAAAAAAAATCTTACCTGTAGCTTAGTGTATGAAGCCTACTCTTTACTTGTGGGCTTGTGATTCTAAGTAATCCAGAGAATTGAATTCAAAACAGTGTAATCCTCTGACCAACACTAACACTGAAAATAATTTTCGAGTGTTTTGCCATGATTCTATATAAGTATCATAGCCAGATCATCAAAGCAGTGAGAACCAGTCAGCAAAATGCCTTCACCCACTCCCACCCCCACAGACCTGTCTTCCCCCGTTACACTCTATTTGTATTATTTGACTGTCTGTTTTTCCTATTAGTCTGTGAGTTTCCTGCAAATAGTGCTCATTTGCCTCTTGAACTCATTATTGTAACCCCAGTGCTTGGTACATGGTAAGTGTTCAATCAACTATCAGTGAATGACTTTGTTGAATTACAATGTACAAAGCACATATTGAATCAGAGGCAGTTTTTCATCATTAGTGTATACATCCTTAGACTTTGAGGACTCAGGCTTGTTTAAGTTTTTCTTGGGACATCTGCCCTTTGATTCATTCTTCAGACTCTGACTCTAGATTGTCTTGAATAGACATTCACTTGTCAGTTAATCAGCAAACTGTCGTGTCCCACACAGTAGAATAAGAACACTGTGTATCACCACTCCGATCGTGTTGCTGACAAAGTCACAGAAGTGGAAATTTCTCTTCAGTGTATCTTCAGCTTGAATCTTTACAAAAGAAACATTTTTGTGGGTGTTATCTGAGAACATGTTGTAAGTTGGGTTTATTTGATTTTTATTTCGTTTTTCAAGTCTAACTCCCTTGAATTTGTGAGTAATCTTGTGCACTTATGAAAATGTGATTCATCCTGGGAATCAATTCCAAATACTTTATCCTTTCAAAGATGGGCTGTTTGTCATGATGGTGAACAGATTTTCAAGCAGTGGTTCATCGAACCACAGAATTTCCTGGGGGTTATTGAGAAGTCTATTTATGGAAAACATGTAATGTATTTTATCATATTCCACCCCAACATGGCATAAAGAGCTTTGGTTCTAGACCATGAAAAAGGTTTAAAAAATTCTTAAAAGTCAATGCACACTAAAAGGAAAGAAAATATCTTGTGGAATTCTCACCACTGAATTCTGCTTATTACCAACTCCAATTCAAATCTGCATCTGAGCAGTAGCTTAAGATAACAGAACACTGAGCAAGTAGGGAGTCCGGTGATTTGGTCCACAATCTTATACTCATCCAGACTATACTCACAAGGGAACAATACTCTGTGGACTCGAGGTCTGGGAGCATGGACCCTGGAACCAGACTTCCTGAGTCTGATTCTCAGTTTGGCCAGTTATTAGCCGTGTGACCTTGAGAAAAGTTTTTTAACTCTCTGCCTCAGTGTTCTCTACTATAAAATGGAACATGATAATAAAAGAAACCATCTCAATGAATTGTTGCAAGGATTAAATATATTAAATGCATTAATATATGTAAGAATCAAAGTGCAGGGCTTGGCACGGGGTACATGCTGTTATTATTACTGTAATCTGGATCTCCCCATAATTGCTTAATGCCTGTTCTCTCTCTAAATGGTCTCCTGCAGTCCCACGCCTCTAAGTGCCATCTAGGCCAAGAGCACAGCACCATCCCTGACTGCTCCTCTGAGCCTCAGTGCGTGTAGCTGAAGTCCTCCTCACATGGCCCCTTGGATGGCTTACAAGCATCTGAAACTTCACAAGCCTTAAACAGAACTGCTGCTCTTCTCCAAGTCTTCCTCAGTAAATAGTACTGCCATATATCCCATTGCTCAGGACAAAAACCTTAGAATAATATTTTGTTCCCACGGTCAAATAATCCTATCTGCATTACCTATGAAATACAACCTAAAAATATCCAGGTTTTTTTTCTATGCCCATGGCTTCCACCCTAGTCTAAGAAGCTCTGGTCTTTCACCAGGACTACCACAGCAAGAGCTTTTAACAGATCTTCCACGTCTACTGTTGCCCCCGTCATCCTTTTTCCACCATCATGGCTTCCTATCAGCCTCTGAATACATCAGAGCTCCTCACTGGGGCCTAGACGAGCCCGAATGATTTGACTCTTGTCTATTTGAACACCTCAAATTCCACCACTGGGCTCTGTCCCCGCCAGAACAAGCTAAGCTCCCTACTGCCTCCAGGCCTTTGCTTTTGCTTTTTCCTCTACCTGAGAGGTTCTTCCCTCAGAACGTTTTGTGGTTGATTCTTTCTTCCCATTAATCTCTCATCTCAAAGTTCCTTCCCCAGAGGTCTCCATCCCCATCCCTGCAGTTGTTCACTATTAGGTTAGATTGCACCATCTTATATACTGTGTCACATTTATTACTAACTAAAATTAGCCTATTATTGATTGGTCTATGCTGGACATACAATAGACCCTATCACATAATAGGCCCTGTGGCAGAACGATGGTCCCCCAAAGATGTCTGTGTCCTAAACCTCAGAACCTGTGAATATGTTACCTTACATAGCAAAAGGAAATTTTCGGATATGTTTAAGTAAAAATCTTTTTTTTTTTTTAACAGTTTTTTTTTTATTTATTATTTTTTTGGGGGTACACCAAGTTCAATCATCTATTTTTTGTTTGTTTGTTTTATTTTTTGGGGGTACACCAGGTTCAATCATCTGTTTTTATACACATATCCCCGTATTCCCTCCCTTCCTTGGCTCCCCCCACCTCGAGTCCCCCCCACCCTCCCCGCCCCAGTAAGTAAAAATCTTGAGATATAGAGATTAGCCTGGATTTTCTGGGATGGCCCAATGTAATTATAAGGTCCTTATAAAAGAAACACAGGGTTCTAAGAGAGGGTCACTCAGAGAGATAGGAGATGTGCCAGTGAGGGCAGAAGATGGAGGGATGCACTTTAGAGGTAGAGGAAGGGGACATACACCATGCAATGTGGGCAGCCTCTAGAGGCTGGAAAAGACAAGGAAATAGATTCCCCTAGAGCCTCCAGAAGGACGCAGCCCTGCTTACACCTTGATTTTAGCCCCATAAGACCAATTTTAGATCTTTCACCTCCAGAACCAGTAAGATAATAAATTTGTATAATTTGTTCGTGGTAGTTTGTTACAGCAGCAATAGGAAATGAACACAGGCCCTGAAATATGTTTGTTGGAAAGAACAAAAGGGTTCTAAGTGCTGGGGATAAAGCAGTGAAGAAAGACATAGCAGACATACATTTCTGCCCTCAGAGAGATTATAATCTAGTAGAGGAAAAAAAGCACAAAATAAATAATAAAAATATATTTTGTGGTAAAGTAGAAGGTAATAAGCACTAGGGGAAAAATAAATCAAGGAAAAGAGATAGAAAAGACTGGCTGGAAGTTACTGCATTTTAAATAGCATTTGGGGGGATGGTCTCAGTGAGAAGCAGAGAGCTTAAACACTCTGTAGGGAGCCACAGGGCAGATGGGGGTGGGGGAAGAGGATGCTAGGCTGAGGGAAGAGCTAGTGATGACTTAGAGGGAGGGCGCCTGATGTGTTAAAGGAGCGACATGGAGGCCAGTGAGACTGGAACAGAGGAGTGAAGGGGAAGAACCTGGACTGAGGTCAGAGAGGTGGGTGGGTGAGAGCAGATTTCGTAAGCCAATACAAGAACAGGGGTTACTATTCCAAGTGAGAAGAGAGCCTTTTGAGCAAAGAAATGCTATCACCTGATTTACATTTTGAAAGGACTATCTGAGCTGAAGGAAGGGTGAAAACTGGGTGGAAGCAGGAGCATCAGTTAGGAGGCTTGACCTTGTGCCCAATGAGGGAGGAAAGCCCCTGGACCACACGTTGGCAGTGGAGGCACCACTGCCTGGAACTAATTTACATGCTGAGGACAACCTCTTCTCATTCAGAAGACTCAGCTAAGTGTTACCTTCTCCTGTTTTTTCCCCTACATTTCTACTCTTCCTTTATTCCCAAAATGAACAGAGATCTTTTATCTCCACCTCTGTATCCCCATAACATCCTGGGCTATCTTTCTTATTAAAAAAAAAAAATCATTTTGAAATAATTTTAGACTCATGAGAAATTGCAAAAACAGTAAGGAAAGTTCCAGTATATCTTCACCCAGCTTCCCCTGAGGATAACGTTTTACTGATACAAAACCACGGTACACTATTAAAACTAGGAAACTAATATTGGTAAATATTCTTAACTACAGACATTACTCAGATTTCATCACAGTTTTTACGTGCCTCTTGTGTGTGTTCCTACAAAAATTTATCTAAGCGTGGATGTGTGTAACCACTACCACAATCAAGATACAGAATTTGTCCATCACCGCAAAGAAACTCCCTCTTGCTACCCCTTTATAGTAAGACTCTCTCCCCAGTCATAACTCCAACCAACTACTGTCCTGTTCTCCACCCTGATAATTTTGTCATTTTAAGAATTTCATAAAATGGAATCACTGAGTATGTAATCTTTTAAGATTTGCTTATTTCACTCAGCATACCCTTGAGATATATCCAAGTTTTTGTGTATATCAATAGTTCATTCCCCTTAATTGCTAAGTAGTATTCCATCGTACGGATGCACCAGTTTGCCTACCCATTCACCCATGGAAAAACCTTTGGGTTGTTTCCAGTTTGGGGATATTATAAATAATGCTTCTATGAACATATATGAATAGCTTTTTTGAGAACATATAGGAATAGGAACATTGCTCTAGGATAAATATCTAGGAGGGTAATTGCTGGGTCCTATGGTAAGTAAATGTATAACATTATTTAAAAAAAAAAAAACCTGCCAAACTGCTTTCCAGAATGGTTGTTTCACCCCTCATTCTTACCACCAATATATGACAGATACATCTGCTCTGGGTGCTTGATAAAAGTTGATATTATCAGTATTTTTTATAGGTGTGTGGTGATATCTCATTATAGCTTTAACTGGCAAATTCCCTAATGACTATCTTTTCGTGGCCTTATTGGCCATCAGTATATCCTCTCTAGTGAAGTGTTCAGTGTATTTTGCCCATTTTCTAATTGGGTTGTTTGTCTTCCTGTTATTGAGTTTAGAGAGTTCTTTATATATTCTGGCTACAAATCTTTTATCAGATAATGTGATTTGCAAATATTTCTCTTCAACTGTGACTTGTCCTTTCATTCTCTTAGCAAGATTGTTCTCAGAGCAAAAGTTCCTAACGTTCATAAAGTCCAATTTGTTGATTTTTCTTTTATGGATTGGTTTTTGGTGTCATGTCTAAAACTCTTTGCTTAGCCTTAAATCATGAAAATTTTCTCTTATGTTTTCTTCTAAACATTTTATACATTTACACATTACATTTATATGCATGATCAATTTTGAGTTAATTATTATATAAGGTGTGAGTTTTAGGCTGAGGTTCGTTTTTGTGCCAATAGATATGCAATTGTTCTAATGCCAGCCATTGAAAAGACTGCCCTTTCTTTATTGAACTGCTTTTGTACCTCTTGGCCACACTTGTATATTCTATTTCTAGAGTTTTGACTTTGTTCTATGTCACAGTGTTTTAATTGTTGAATTTCTCGTCTCTCTCACTGGACTTGAACCTAAGGATTGTGATTTTCTCAATTCTGCTTCCAAGGGATTTGGCACAATGTCTGCCTTCTAGCGAACATAGAGTGAATATAATTTGTTAAATGAACGAAAGAAACTTGGCTCCTTTGCTTGGTTTTTGTAAGTGATGATCTACTTAGTCAGCTACATTTTGAGAGGAAATAAAAACCATTTTCACTGAATTAACTGTTATCCTCTCCAACATTTATTTGGTGTCCATCTGTGCACATCACTTAATAGCTTTTTGAATCAATCAAGATGTTACTATATTTTGTGAAACGTGCACAACTGTACTTACTCTAAGAGAACTACAACGTGAGATATGGTCCTTGTTCTTAAAGAACTTGCATCTCACAACACAGCACCGTGGTAACAAGCAGGAACTTCATGGTCAATCCAAACTGAGATGAGTTCTACATATCCACATCCTAGCTGTGTGACCTTGGGCAAGTTATCCAATTCTTAAGACCTCAGTTATTCAATACATGCAATGGTGATGATAACAGCACGTTACCTCATCAGGACGTTGCAAAGATGAAATCTGCTGATGTAGTTATGAGCACAATGTACTCCTAGTATTTAGTAAAAATGTAAGAAATGCTAACTGCCACCATTTATTCCCATTTATTAATGTTATATATATATAAGTTTTCATTACAGATAATATCACTGTAACTAAGGAAGTGTTTTTTGAGGTGGACTTGACGAGGCTTCAGCAAAATGAATCAAAAAAATGTCCCTGTTCCATCTTGCAACCCAAGTCAAAATTATGAATCAATTTTCAAAACCGCTTCACGGTCAGTTGTCCTTCTGGTTTCTAGCTAAATCACAAAATCTGATATAAATAAGCATGCAGCATTTTCAAATCAGCAGTAAGTGCATTTTTCAGAATTGCATCAGTGCACATAGAAGTATTTACCCAATAAAAAGAGAAAGTTGCTAACTTGGCATACTACATTTTGATTACAGAGGACTGGCGATCCCAAAAAATTAAACTTTCTTTTGCTCTCAGGAAACCACTCATGCTTTGCAATAGAAATGGCCCTTGTGTGACTATAATACTCTTTGCAATCATTAATCCCATCTCTTTAAACATCCTAATGGGCCCTAGTGGATTTTCTAATTATTCTATGCTTTCTGTGAAGACATTACCCTAAGTGCTAATTATAAACAAACAAGTACATAAATATTTGGTGTATTAATACATTTACACCCTGCATAAACACCCAATATGTTTTATCATTTCTGTATGTACTTACACAGAGATCTATTCTGGCAATAGGTAGTAGTGGATGAAATGAGAGTAAAACAGAGTTCTGATGCCTCAAAGCTCTCATTACGATGTGCTCGTGGGTTATAGGTGAGTGGAGAGGGCAGCTCTTTGCTGGCTTCTAAGACAGTTCCTGAGCAGCTGAGATGTCTGTGTTCTAACCCCAGGTCTTCTACTGGGAAGTCCATGAGCATCTTCAGACACTGCACCTTTCTATTAAGAAAATCCACATCATATCCAGACAGTATCTGCCGGGTGACATTTTTGAAAACACTATTTATAACACCCGCTGGGAGCCAGTGTGACAACTGCCAATTCCCTGAAAATACCACCCCACAACCTGTGGCTGAAGCAAAGACAAGTTTATTGCTTACTGCAGTAAGGAGGACCGCTACCTTGACAGAGTCTTTGTAGGATCCTGGAGGGCAGCAGAAAAAGACAAGACAAAAGAAACGTGTGAGGTGTGAGGTCTGGTTTAGATGAATATTTCATCGGTGGGAGGTGGGGTGAGGGAGCTGGACTGGGGTTGGGCAAAGATCATGACAACATTGTCAGAGCAGGTGGAATGAGCTGAGATTTGGGAGGGAGTCTTGAAGAGTGGTCAGTTCTTAGGTGAACCTCATAGAGAGAGCTAGTGTGCTGAGAAGGGATAAGGAAGCTAGCTGAGCGGTCCATTGTTCAGAAAAATGGAATTTTTTCAGAAGTTCCTGAAATAAGTAATAAAGTTATTTTTAATGTATCTTCCTAGACAAGAATTGTTTGGGATAATATTGTCCTGCTAATAAAGTGATAGTTGGCTGTGTGGTTGCAGCTGATTTTGGTTCTCAGGAGGCTGAGGTACATGTGATTTGGTGTGTGAAAACCTCTCCTCCTCCCAGTCTCACCACTGACACCCTCTGCATCAGAGATTTTCTTTATTGATTCTTTCCTTTAGGTTAGGGTATTGATGTCTTGAGGATGCATCTCTTCAAATATGATTTCCTTCAAGTGGTCGGAAGACACACTGTTAACAGTATAGAAATTAATCAGTAATTGTACATTATTTAATGATTCAATTATTAATCATAAGCCATTCCCCTGAAAGACTCTGCAGGAAATAGGCAAGGAAATAAGGTGTTGTTTTTTTTTTTTTTTTTTGCCTTTTCAATAATCTTTTTTTTAATTTTTTTTATTTTTTAATTTATTTATTATTTTTTTTGGGGGGGTACACCAAGTTCAATCATCTGTTTTTATACACATATCCCCGTATTCCCTCCCTCCCTCGACTCCCCCACCACCCTCCCTCGAGTCCCCCCCATCCTCCCCCTCCCAGTCCTCTAAGGCATCTTCCATCCTCGAGTTGAACACCTTTTGTTATATAACAACTTCCCACTGGCTATCTATTTTACAGTTGGTAGTATATATATGTCTGTGCTACTGCTGGACCGGAACTCAGGCCACTGCCTCAGGAGGATGGGCTGCTGCTCTGAAGGATACTAGGGGCTAAGGAAACCATGGCAACTGGCATGAACTGGAAGATGGATATGGGAAATGTACTGGAAAGGTGACCTTCTCATCTTGTGTTGCTAAGAAATACTCTGTGGCAAGTATTTAGATTCTCAGGAAGTTCTTCCTTAAAAGTCACTTCCTTTCCTATTATAAAAGCACCTCCTGGGGTTTCCCCACAGTAATCCTTGAAAGGTTACATGTATATAGTGAGGTCACGTATACCTATTTTCATTATGATAGAATTTTGAAGTTCAAACTATACAGAGATCAAATAAATTAAATACCTGCATATAAGCCCATTTTTGTAACTCGTTTACTTTTATTCTATCTTTTCTAGATTATCATTGTTTGTTTTCTTATTTTACTCCCCTTCTAGTAAAAAGGCTCTCCTAATTCCTTACTGTCTTTTCTACGTAGTGCTTTTGGTTTTACATCAGATCCATTTTTTTCTTCATTTCTCCTTTACCCCTCCAGGGAAATAAACATATATAGCTATATCTATTATATATATTTTTTTCCAATATGGCCCCAGGTCAACTCCCTTAAATTCAAAATGAAACTCTTTCATAGCTACTATTCTCTAGATTAAATCCTTTGACAAGCCTTTTCTCCCTATTCTGCTTAAAGTACAGCTCCACTCACCCAAGGCTACAGCTCTAACAGGCATTCCCAAACTTCACCCATCCTAGACCCTCCTCTCTCTTACTTGGGAACTCTCTTCCTTTTCAAAGATTATTAGGGAAGTTGATTTCCTCAACCTCTCAAATTTTGCCTATCTCATTTTCAGTTCCTTTCTCATTCCCTTCTGAATCTACTATTCCCTAAAAGTTCTCATTTTTCTTCTATTTTCATAAATATCTCCTCTCCTATCACCACCACTAAATGTAAAAAACAAACCCTAACTGGCATAGTAGATAATTTTCCTTAAAATATTAATATTCTAAGATAGGTACCTGAAGACGCGTATGTGTAAAATTGGTTTTTTCTCATTACAAAGATGGCACGCTAGTGGATTAACGAATGAAGTAAAGAAAATTTTTGTCATTTCCTGGTATTTTGCTTCATGACGACTGTATCCCAAAGTAGAAAAAAGGTAGGAAGGGCCACATAAGGCTTCTGTAAGCCATGTTAAGGGTGCAGGGATTTAATCTAAAATCAATTTGAAACTATTAAAATGTTTCCACTTGGTGATGATAATTTGCATTTTGAAAAGTTCTACAGGGTAGTGAATAGATCAAAGAAAGTCAAGAATGAATACAGGGAGAAAAACTAGAAGGCTATTCCAATAGTCAGAGTGAGAGGAAATGGTAGCTTGGGTTTCAGTGGTGGCAGGGAGGATAGAAACAGGCCAAGGGGTTACAGATAATTAGTGGATGTAAATAAGGCCTTAGGATAAAGTGTATATTGGATGTGAGGAAGAAGATGTTAGGGTGGACACTAAATTTTCTGACTTAGGTAGCATGCAATGGAAAGTAGCACCACTCACTTAGATGGGAAACATTACAACTTCATTGTCCAAAATAGTAGATACCAGCCATGTTTAAATTAATTAAAATTAAATACAATGTAAAATTCAGGTTCTCAGTTATATCGGTCTCATTTCAAATGCTCATTAGCCACTGGCTACCAAATGCGCCAGTGCAGATATAGAACATTTCCATTGCTGTAGACATTGCTATTGGATAACCCTGTGCTGGAAGAGACCCATGTAATAGTGATGTCCAGGAGCTGTCACTCTGGTTACTTACCTTTTTAGGGCTCTTTTGCTAATGATTATACCTAATGCCAAGAAACTCACATGTATACTTTTCAGCTGAACCCCCCAGCTCACTTTTGTGTGCTGTTCCCATAACCCCTTTCACCAAAATGCTATGTAAGGGGATGCTCAGTGACCTCTCCCAGACAGTCATGTTAACTGGAGGAAAGAGAAGCAAGAGACCATCACAGTGAGCTGTTGGTCCCCTACTGAATGCTTTAGTCTGAGTTTCCCCAAAAGCATATCCTAATAAAATAATTTTGTGAAAAATCGCTTATTTTGCAGATGATACCAAGAGGTTAAGGGAAGGAGTGAGAAAGAGAGGAAATACTAGAAAACCAATAAAGGGTGAATGAATGGGTGGGAGAATGTGAGAAACACAGCTCAAAATTCTCCTTCTGAGAGATAAGGAAGCTGGGATATTCATCTACCAACTCCAGTTTCTTTTTGATTGAAGGTTGTTCCTGCGGTATTAAACCCTCAACCTTCCGAACCTTCCTGAAGTACTGCTTCAGGTGTAGAGAAAGCACTCAGACAGAGGGACAAAGGAAGTCATTGGGATATATAGGAACCCTCTGCAAGTGACTTTTGGGACAGGCAAGAATATGTGGGACAGGCACCAACAACATCTGCTCTTCTGCTTCACCTTTTCCAGCCTGGGAAAGCATTTCCTCTAGCATCTCCTTCAGTGATCCAGGAACGATTAAAGGGAGTCTCATCCCACAACCCATATAAGCCAAGGGAGGACACAAACCCAAAGGGATCTGCACAGAGGCTCCCAGCTACAGGTAGGTATGGAGGGACAATCATGGATTCAGTTTTAGACATACTGAGTTTGAGTTCTCCTTAAAGCATCCAAGTAGAGATATCATGTAGGCACTGGATATACAAGCCCAGAGCTCGAATGAAAGGTTGGGGGGGAAAAAAGACAGGCATCTGTACATCATCTACACAGAGGTGTTTCTGAAGCCATGGAAGTGGATGATATTGCCTAGAAAGAGACCACGCAGTGTATGAGAAGGAGGTCTAGGCTGGAAGTTAAGGAACTGCCTAAGTCAACGCGTAGGTAGAGGAAGATGAGCCTAAGAAGAGATGAAGCAGAGCAGGAGCTGCCAGAGAAGAAGGAAAACAATCTGGGCAGCAAGAGGCCAATGGAGGCAGGGAAAAGAGTGTCCCAAGTTCGTCACAGACTGAAACCAACAAAAGGAAGAGCACAAAAAAAAATCTGCACTACACGGCACTGAGATACGGGAGATTATCAGAAGTAACTTGGTCATTTTAACTGAAATCTCTGAAAGTTGGAACTGAGGTTGCTGTAATCTTCTTTGTTCACAGACTGAAATGGTGCACATAAAATGGAACCCAATTCAATACCGAGATGCTTATCATATTAATGCAAATTAGGATTTGACAGAGTGATTGCAGAGAATTAGGTTTTTTTCCCCCTAAAGAGAACTAACAAATGGAAGTATCAAGTAATCCCTCAGATCTCTATACATAGTTCTCTGAATTTGTTTGCATAAGAACACTTTGAATGTAATAATTTAGACTTTACTATCCTGTAGAAAATTTGATTTAAAAAATAATGCTAGCAACACTGTGGCAGAGAAATTGATTATGTAAGATTCTCGAGTGTTTACAATAAAAATATAAATTAGATCACGCATGAGTCAGACAAAACAAACTGCAAACAAACGGCTAAACCCAATGAATACTAGGAGAGAATAACTCCTAAATATCATAAAACATGTAACCATAGGCAGCCCGCACACAGGACAAAGCGCTGAGAGAGCTGCAAAATCAACTCGATTTCAAAAAGCTTTCTGTATTTTGAGACTGAGTAGAAAATACATCATGAGACCTTTAATAGAGTGTTCTAGTCTGGTACTTCTGAAGATGTCTTTGTGCTGTGTGGACCTGAGACAGAACTCTTCTTCTAGCTAAAGCCCTCCTTAGGCTTGCGTGTATGTGTCTCTGTGTGTGTGTTTGTGAGAGGGAGACCAATGTACTAATTAACAAGTACAAGTACACCCATAAGCAGTTTCATCAGAGTTTAACAATATCAGGTCCTAGACAGCTAACAAATGAATGAGATACACCCAAGAGGAAAAACAGAACCAAACAAATAAACCACACACATACAGTGCAAATGACAATACACAATTCCTTACTTCACGAAAAGACCTCTCATGAGAGTCCCCTAGCTGACAGGACACTACCAGAGAGCCCAGAATGAGGGGATGGAGTTTAGAGCAGCTTCCAACACTCTAATGTGCTTGTGAATCACCTGGGGATCTCTTTAAAAATGCAGATTCTGATTCAGTGGGTCGAGGGTGGAGCCTGATAGTCGATGTACATGAAGCCCAGGTATCGCTGGTGCTGCTGGTCTTTGGACCACCGTTTAAGTAGCAAGGTTGGGACAAAATCTAGAAGTGGAATTTTTACCCAACAAGACTAAAAGGCGGGGGTAGCTATCTGAGATGAAAATGGGGAGGAAGACTCAAGGCCAACACAGCAGAAGATCCACATAAGAAAGATCACCCCATGCAGGTGGCTAGGGACAGCAGGGCGCAGGCAAGCACAAGCAGCAGGCATCCAGTGGAGGGAAGAGCCTCTCCTCAGGGGAAGGTGGGAAGATTCTGAGCAGCACCCTAGAACAGGAATCGACTTCAGAAGCTCCACTGCATGAACCACAGAGGCGTCACGTAAACTGAAAGACCCAACGACAGCAGGTCAGAGTGCAGTTACTCAATTTAAACCACAGCTGAGACTTTAGAAAGTTGAAACTGAGACAAAGAAACTCACCTTCAGAACATGGTTTGCTTAGGGTGGTAGATATAAAACTATAGAAATAAATCAAGGTCGCCCAGCTTATTGGAATAGACACAGTGCACTGTCCGGACAGAAGTGCTAATAGCGAAGTAAAGAAAATCCGTACCTTGCCTTGGTTGTCATCAGAAGACATCCCCTGGCCTAGGTTAGTGGCTCTTTTAATACTGGCAACACTTCAACCCTTTTTTATCCTGCAGGACTGAGCCATAGTGCCTACTGGTGTCATCAGTGAAGCAGAGACTGGAATGGTTCTTCACACGATTAAGTACAATTCCAGTTCTTTGCATTCTAAGTAATACATTTAAATTCAGAGTGTTCAAACACTGTCCACGGAGCCTGCTGGAGAAAGGACTTTCTATATTTGTTTAAAACCCAAGCTATTTATATTTAAGTCCCTATTGTAAGGATACGTTTCCTAAACCTTACAGTTGCCCCAGCCCCCTGTAAGCTCAAGACCAAGGTGAGAATTCCTGAAGGTAATTTTCAAGTTCCCTTCCCTACAGGGCTACTTGCCTGTGCAAGAAACTGTCAACAACGTCTGGACATTCACGAAGCTTATTGTAAGGGTACATCAAAGGTTGATTCCTCTGGTTTGGTTTCCCAGGTGTACCATCTGCCTATATGCCCAGGCTTGAGTATACTTTAGGAATATGTCTGCATACGTATCCATTGAATGTCCATAGTATTTTTTGTTGTTTTCACCCTTTATATAAATGGTATTAAATATCATAAGATAGTGTTGACCTGAAACATTGAAACGGTAAAAAAACAGTGAAACCTATATGTTTACCATTAATGTAAATTAAAAATATACGCACACTCTATCAAGCTTTGTCCTTACATAGGGGCTCAGGCTGATGGACCATGTACCATCTAGAACCACCACTGGTTTCAGTAGGGGAAGGAAGGGTGGTGAATCGTGCCCTGGCTCTCAAAGGCGTCCACTCAGAAATGACACACATTGATTACACAGATGTTTCATTGCCAAAAGAAGTCACACGGCCATGCCCAATCTCAAGGGAGCCTACCTAGAAGGGGGAAACCAGAGTAGAATGGAGAGTCCTAATGACGACAACCACATGCACAGAGTATATAAAATTCACATTTTATAACACGTATAAAAGGATGAACATCAACCACACTAGAATGGGTGCCTATAGGATTGAGGGGGAAGGGGATGGACATGGAAATGAGGATAAAAGAGAATGAACAGACAAACAGCAAAGAAGGGCAGGTATTATTCTTCTCAGTGTACAGATGAGCCAACTGATACTCAGCCTTTTCATGTGTCATCATGATTCCAACCAATCATTGACAGAGAGGAAAGCAAACTCAGGTCTTCTGACTCCACATCTCAGTCCCTGTCCTGTAAGTGTCTAGATCTCAGGGCTACATACTTTGAAAGATAGATAAAAATTATTTAATTGATAACAGCTTCCTATCCATATGATGATTTACACAGGATGCTCCAATATTTCTAAATTGGCATTTATTTATTTCATTTGATATTTTAATCACGAGTACACCACATACCTAAAAGAAAGCTCATTTTATTTGTCCTAAATAAGCAATGTTAAAAGCATTTTGGAAGAAAAGGAGTTGAAAAATCAAATGAACCTGGCCTTGCCATGTACCAAATCTGTGACTTCTGACACGTAATCTAATCCCTCCAAGTGTCAATGTCCTCATGTGCAAAGCAAGGATAATAATGTCTAACCTAAAGGGGTCGTAAAGATTAATGAGGAAAAGGACACGTCACGGAGCCTGGCACATGAAAGTATTTTAAACATTTAATTTACAAGGCAATTTACACTGAACTAATAACCTATGTTTTTCTGCTCCAGGCTACTCACTATTCATTCGATATTTCCTCTATTGTGTTCACACTGTTACTAGTTGCCTAGTTTTCGAAAAAGTTCACCACAAATATAATTAGCCAAAGGGAAGATCAGTCACTAGGGCCTTTAGGTTGATGTTTTAAGTTTCATAGCTCTAGGAAAAGGACCGTAGCAAGTAAGTGTACCTTTGAGAAACATCCTGTGACATTGCTTACATTTGAGGCAAAACCCAAATAATAGGTGAATAATCCCTGAAGCTACTAAATTTTCACTTAATTTGTCCATAGGAATTTCATCCTATCCATGCATCCAGCATAATGAATAAAAGTGTCTTTCTATTTGCTTAAATATGACCTAATGTAACCACCAGTATCTTCTAAGAGATCAAAGAAAATATTAAGAAAAATATAGTGTTTAAAAATGATGGTTTTTTATTACTCTTACTATGTATTTATGCATCTGCAAATGACATATTGTTACATTTTATAGGATTTTGAAATTCAAGCTAATATCAATGGTGTCCTCTGTGTACATTTCTCTGTGACTTGTTCTTCACTTAGTGTTTTTGAAGATCACTTATGCTGCTGTATGTCAGTACTTCATGTTTTTTCACTACTATAGGATTTTCATTCATAAAAACACCACAACTTAGTTTTCCATGCTTCACCTTCAAAATAGTGACTACCCTTGAGTAATAGGGGATAAAACACGGGAGAGGCCCAGGCTGAAGGGGGATGGGATATGTAGCAAATATTTGCTATTTCTAAGCTGAGTGAATGTTGATTTGTTATTCTGATAGATAGATAGATAGATAGATAGATAGATAGATAGATAGATAGATAGATGATAGATAGATTTGTATGGATAAAATATTTTATAATTTCAAAAACTGGTAAAGGAGGGTGTTACTCTTTGTTATCTGACTCAAGACACCTGACCATTT
The DNA here is from genome assembly GCF_030028045.1 of Hippopotamus amphibius kiboko. NCBI lineage: Eukaryota > Metazoa > Chordata > Mammalia > Artiodactyla > Hippopotamidae > Hippopotamus > Hippopotamus amphibius. The sequence continues at coordinate 231,276,602 of NC_080186.1, forward strand.
CATCAAGGATAAAGCTTCACTTTATACTGGCATGAATGTGACTAGGTGTTTTTTTGTGTGTGTGTCTTTTTAGAGAATGACCCAAAGTATTCCTTTAGCCTTCTTTTCCTACATCATCCCAACCAAATGTGAGAACCACATGTGAAGGTCATCTGTAGCACACTGACATCTGAAAATTACTTTCTTTACCCCAATAACTTTCAACCTGCTTACTCTATATATAGCAAGCCAAGGCACAAAATGGCCACAAACTCACTCATCAATAAATACCATTGATTTAAAGCTAGCTGCCAAATAAAGACTGAAACATACAGGAAATACAAAACATTTACAAAAGTCTCACAAGCAAAAAGCCACACATCAAAATGAGAGAGAGTTGACGAAACAACAGGAGGGAAAAGATTGATACGGATAGAGGGGACAATATCCATTCATTTATTCATTCATTTAATTATTAAAGACTTATCAAGTATTTACTGTGTGCCAAGCACTGAGCTAAGGGCTGAGCTCACAAAAGTAAAACTGACCCAGGCCCTGCCCTCAATAAGCTTACAATCTAACACTTACTCTTCAATAGTGCTTCACAAGTATTTCCACTGCAGAATTCACTGCATCCTACTGAACAGTCTGTCTCTCTTGAGGCAGTTGCCTCCTCAGGGTAGGGTGTATGTCTTACTGCTGAGTGTCTAATACAGCAGCTGGTACAGAAAAGGTCTCAGCAAGTGTTTATTAAGTGAATCATAAGTGAAAACTGCATTGTCCTAGAAATCGATAACATGGTTACTTTTCATCTTTTATTCCTTGCAAGATGTTTTATTTCTAGTTTTTGCCTCAGAGCGCAAATATCTTGAACTTACAGTCCTCACTCCTATCTCCCATACTGCCAATGCCTCCGCCCTACCCCTACACACACACACACACACACACACAGACACACAGACACACACACAGAGAAAAGAATTTTGAAGTTCCAATCAAGACCATTCAGAGCCATTAATGAGAAACTGGAGTTTAACAATCGAATCTCAGAAAACATTCCAGGGAATTATTTGCTTCACTGTCTGACACTGAAGACAGCCTACTGTCTCAGCATTCTTGAACACAGATTTGAGAGTGCTAACAGAGAGTCTGCCTCTTTGCTCACTGCACAAATGGACTTGGATAGTGCAGCAGACAGACAACCTTTGTACAGTTGAGGAGGTCAAAGAAATTAGCGAGAAGGGCAGCTGCTTAGAGGAAGCAAAGCAGAGGCAAGGGTTTTGAGAACCAGGCTGGGATGTAGCACCCTGGGACAAGAAAGAATAACAAGATTGGAAAACTGGGCTGCTGTCTTGTTCAAGCATATGGCAAAGGAGAAAGGAGATTAACACAAAGCCTTTGATTCGAACGGTTTAGCATCTTCTCCATCTTATGGAGAAGAGGTGGGAAGGGGAGACGTTTGAGGCACAGGGGAAAAGTACCTCTGTATTTATTACAGATTTTTCTATTGGCTCTTTGTTTCCTGATTTACACTCTTCCTGGGCCCTTCAAGAGGGGTCAGCACTGAGTTGTGGGACAAGTAAATATACTCTGGATAAAAAAATTCAGCCACTTACCATTACACTTCAGAAGATTTGGTCATCTGAAAACCCCAAGTAATCTAGCATTTTCTGTAGTCAGCAAAGAACTTAGGACGATGCTTCAATTTCTTGTTTCCAATTCCTATTGGTCAAAACCCCAGTCCTCAGTCCGGCCTTCAATAATAAATTCTTTTGATATATCAAAATTTTATGTATATGGATTTTATTCATTTTAAGTTGATAGTGAATTTGGATATAATTATTAAGAAACATAATTTAGCATAAATATGCCTGAAAAATCAGCAAATGATTCATCATGTCTTTATTTATAGGATGTTCTCAACCCAACTCTGGGGCCAGAAACCATTTCTTCTACTCTCTTCTATCTACAGTGGGTAACTAAAAAATATGTTCTGTTTGCTATTTAAAGAATCAATCCTACTGTTCTCATTAGGCCATAAAAGAATATTTTAAAACATTGCTTACTCTAGGTATGAGATACTTTAAAAATCATATTTCTCCTTGTTTAATCCAAGAAAGACTCATCAAAGTCTAACTAAGGTCTGCAAGTCATGCGTAGAAGCCTTGCCCTTAGCTGGTAAGCTACCTCCTATTGGTCTCCAAATATCCACGTCCACATTACCTCCCAAATAAATCACTGAATCAAACTTGTAGGAGTTGTTATGTAGAATGAGAAAAAGCCTGTTCAAACAAAGGCTTTGTTTTCTCTCCTTTTCTACTTCTGGAAGTGATCTAAGCACAGTTCTCAAAGTCTATGTGCCTCACATGCTTCTTCTATCAGTCCGATTTCTCTGTTTCCTCCTTGTTCATTCAGCACGTATCAGTTAAAGCCCTTGGACACACCAGGCCTTAAGACAAGGTGTTGCAGCTGTTCTCATCATGAAGTTAGAAAAGACAGAGGATAACCAGACTATTGCAAAGCAACGTGATTAGTATGACATTAGGAGAAATCAGCAAGCAGAGTGGACAGCTTAGAAGGCACCAGCTCCGCGGGAGGGTGGTGGGTGCTGGCAAGGGAAGTCCTGCCAGTGATCACTGTGCACTGCCAATGGTCACCTTGAAATATTTTGATACTTCTCTTGGTTTTGGAAGTAAGTGCTAAAATCAGTCTGAGAAGTCATAGGTGGAAGGAGGCAGGGAAATCACAGCATAAAACTCTCTCCCTTTATCACAAATGCACAATTACAAATGTTCGGATGTCTCTATTTGAGAATCCATGTACAATCCAATTCCAGCTGAGTCTGATTCCTTTGTTCTCTTACCCCCAAACATAAATCAAAGGATTAACGGCCTTAAAATTGACCTAGGTGACCAAAAAGGTCTTAAAAAATATCTTTGTCTCTCCACAAATCCCCGCATTTACTATTTTAAAGGAGTCCTTTTCTTCCCCTTTCTTCCCCGGAAGAGATGAAGGACCCTGAGAGATTTAAATGTCGTTTGTCTAATGAGTTACAGAGAGATGAACCTTGAAATAAGAGTGCATCATAGATCACCTGAGCTGTGGCATTCAGAGAAAAGTTAACTTCTAAAAGGAGTGTGGGATTAAAAAAAGAAAGAAAGAAAAAAGGATCTGTGATTTTTCCATGTAGACGGTAGATATTTCTCAGGAAAAGAGGCATGGTTTAGTAATGTGAGTTTGTATTCTAACTTTCAAGAGTCTGCTCACACAGTATCTCCCACTCAATCTCAAAGAGCTCTAAGTAACCTAAAGTCAGCACTAAAATTTGACTGCATATACCTTGGCTTCCACACCTCTAGACAAGCTTCCTGGGAAGAATTCAAGTTGGAATGGAGTCAAGGAGAAAAACAATTTGAGGCCAAAACACGTCATTACTGTTTTTTTGAAAACATTATCACAAGACTAAAGTCAACCAAATCTAAAAGAATCATTTTAATATCCCCACTGCCGGGGGAAGAGCTGGTCACTCTGGCTAATGGGAAAATTCCTGGTTCCCAGGGGTCACATGTAGAGTTTGACCAAGGCTGACCTCAGAATCGTTCTCCCAATGTACGAACGATGAAAAGAAAATAGAATTCTCAAATTTTCACTGACATGGAGATAAATGTAAAATATATCTGCAGTAAAAATATACATTAAAAATGTAAGGAGATGTCGGTGTTACCTCTCTCTAGGTTGCTTCTGGGTTGGAACACAGGTTTCATTAAACATATTTGTTCTGTATCTACTTAAGAGTTCCAAGCTGAGGAGATATTTTAAAAATCACCTCCTACATGTTTCATTGACATTCTGGAAGGTGCTTTTTATTCAGTTAAGAACTGTTTTGTCCTTCAGGATGTTCACTGACGGGAGATTGCTGTGGACGTTTGTAGCAGAATGCCATCACTTCAGAAAGCATGGGTAGTTTCTCTCCTGGTAAGTATCTGCAGTGACACTTGACTATCTTGCATGTGACTCAAGGCTACCGCCTATTCAATTCACTCTTCTGAAGTCCCAGTTTTCTTATCTAAATTTTGACAGCCACAAAAAAATATCTTTTATCTTCTCCGACTTTAATCCCTCCTAGGATATACACACAGGAGACCTATTCAACAAGAATACACTGAAAATATTCAAAGGTTAGAGTCTTCTCAACATTTCACCTGAGCCTCTCCCCAGTAGGCGAGGAAAGCCACCACCCTAGCTATTATCTGCCTTCCCTACTGATTTTGATGAAACTAGAGATGAGAACTGAGCTCTCTTTTATACTGGTACCAATCTTTATCTCACCTTAGTCTTGACAGATGTTTTAGAAACACCTCTTCAACTTGTTAGGAAACTCCTTTCTCCTGAGCTCTTGCTGATAAGTTAAAGCCAAGCAGTATTCTTTCTCTCTTTTCAATTTAGGCAACAGGTAAAATAACTTTCTTTGTGCTAGCAGGAATAATTCATTTTCGTCATCGCACAAAACTTTCTATACTTTAACAGCTTGCAGTATGACTATAAAGGAAACAAGCAGAAGGGCAAAGCAGAAATGTCCTTAGGAAAGATTGTCACTTTTCCTTCCAAAGCATGCAATGGTAGAGTGCTTGTGAAATAAAAATATATCAATAGTCTAAAAACAAGTAAACATTATCTACCATGCTAATGTCTTACTTATCACACTGCTCAGAGCAGACAACATGTAAAATCAATGCTATTGTTGCAATCAGGGAAAAACCTCTTGAAGATGCTGATGAAGGAAGAAAGCCCTCTGTATTCTTCCTTTCACCACCTTAAGCCTCTGAAGTGTCACCTTGACAACACTAAGAGAGAAAGACAGATACAAGAATAACTCAAAAAGGGTCTCCTTCCACCTGCATTAGTCACTTGGGACAAAAGGAAAGTGAGAGAGGAAAGACAGCTTAAACAGCACAAGATAAGCTGAATCCCAGAAAAACAGGAATGTGGAGATGCAGGCCTGCTTAGAATGAAAAAAGAGACCATTCCAGGTGAAATACAGAGGCCCTCAATTTAGAGCAGCATTTTCTATTTCATGATATACGGCCTAAAATATTGATTACGGTCAAAGCTAGATTCAGAAAAATTGTTAATATGAGTTTCTTATGGTGCTGGTAGGATTATACTATGACTCTGGGCTGATTCTGTAACTCACTCATCCAGTAGATATGGAGTGAGCTGTGGAATTACAGGAAATCAAAGGGCCAAGTGCCAGGCACTTTGCTAGGCACTAGAAATCCAAAGATGTGCAAGAGAAAGGCACTACCCACTGGGGAGGGGAATTCTGAAATCCAGCCAGCCTGCAGGTAGTGATTCCAAAGGATATCCTAAAGCAATGATTCCTAAACTTGAATGTCCACGTGAATTACTTAAGGATCCTGTGCAGAGAACCTTATTCAGAAGATTCTGACAAGACCCCAAGTGATGCTGATGGTACTGTCTTTGGGCTATACTTTGAGTAGCAGGCCCCAAATCACAGTTGATTTCAGCTCTTTCTGCAACAACGGATGACACGGGGATGAGAGGGAGCAATTAACTGACTGTGCTTGCTGTGTGTGCTACCTGAGCAGTAAGAAGGAGGTCTCTGTGGCCCGTGATTCTGTACATACAGAAGATGGTGAGTGGCTACTCTCTACTGCCTCTGAAGTTTGAGGGAATCTACTAAATTGGCAGAAACACAAAACCAGTTTGGTAATAGGATCAAGTTTCCTCTTGATTGTGATAAATGGAATATTTATAAATGGAATATTTCCTGCCATTTCAATAAGCAATGACTGCAGTCCTCCAACGTGAGCTGCTGAGCCCTGAGGAAACTCAGGGCTGAAAAGAATACCTGCCATCTAGCAGCCAGCAGACCGCAGCCTCTCCCTGCGGTGAACTCTGAGGAAACTCGGGATGTGAAAATATAAAATACTGACCCCAGATAGCTGAGGCGCATATCAAAGGAATGATTTCAGTGAGCCCAGACTCTTGCATCTTGTCATACATAGAAAAGCGCTGCATTCCTTAACTTGAGACATCTGGGTTTTTTTATTTAATGATAATCTTTTGACATTCCCGATTCCCTGCCCTTTGTTGCTAAACTCCTATATTTCCTGGCTCCTTCCCCCCACTCCTCAGAGCAGTTTCTCAGAGCTATCTGCAACACTGTCTCCTGGGCTGCAGTCCTCATTTTGCCCCCAATAAAACTTAACTCACAACTCTCACACGTGCATTTTTTGTAAGTCAACAATTGGAAACCTTGTCAATGGCTAGAGTCAGTTGTTTTCTTTTGTTTTGTTTTTTATAGGTTGCATTGAGTTGTCACATCTCTTTTAGGTTGTTGTTTTTTTTCATATCTTTATTGGAGTATAATTGCTTTACACTGTTTTGCCAGTTTCCGCTGTACAACAAAGTGAATAAGCTATATTTATACATATATCCCCGTATCCCCTCCCTCCCACCCTCCCTATACCATCCCTCTAGGTCATCACCCATTATCAAGTTGATCTCCCTGTGTTATGCAGCAGCTTCCCACTAACTATCTATTTTACAGTTAGTAGTGTGTATATGTCAATGCTACTCTCTCACTTCATTCCAGCTTCCTCTCCTCTCCTCTCCCCCATGTCCTTAAGTCCATTTTCTATATCTGCATCTTTATTCAACTCACTGGGTTCATCAGTATCATTTATTTTTAGGTTCCATAGATCTGCATTAGCATATGGTATTTGTTTTTCTCTTTCTGACTTACTTCACTCTGTATGACAGTCTCTAGGTCCATCCACCTCACTACAAATAACGCAATTTCATTCCTTTTTATGGCTGAGTAATATTCTAGAGCTAGTTTTAAAGTAGATAATAGAATTTCCTTACCTGAGATTCTAAGGGAAAAAAATATACAGATTTTTTCATCTGTCCTAAAGTCTGAAATGGTGATTTGGCATTTCAAAGACTCAGCCTGCTCTGGGAGTCTATAAAAAAGAAAGCATACGAAAGTAAATTTCAATATTTGTTTAATACATTCCTATTACAACCATAAAAAGAGTTGACCTTTGGTCAAATTGAATTTGAAGATAGTTGGCATACTATATCAAGATCCTTCCTCTCAAGGTTTATGCCTTAAAGAGAAAAATAATCTAAGATTCTAATGCCTTGACAAAAGTACCAAGATAATAACTAGATATGAGAATTAGCTTTCTAAAGAAACATGCTCATTCAAATGTTTATTCAAAGCCTAAAGGGAAAAAAATAGTCAAAGGAATTCCTTGAGATTTTCCCTTTACAGCTTGTAAGCTGAAAAGAAGTGCACATCTATTAATGTCTACTGTGGATTCAACCCCCTCCTATCTGCAATAGGACCTCAGTCTTCACCATTATTTCCCATCATTCTTTCTATCAAACTGTCGTTCTCAATGGTTCTTTCTTATCAACCTAAAAACAAGCTTAATGTGGTTCTATCTTAACAAAAGAAACATTTCTACCTTGTCTCCAGATCCCCCACCCCCGGCCACACCCAGAACTAGCTACATCTCTTTCTCAGCCACTTTTCTTGACAGGATCATCCACACTGGTATCTTAATTTATTTAAGATTTATTTTTATTTTTAACACCTTTTTTAAAAAAAGCAGAACACTACTTTTGAAGTGAAATTTTATATGAGATTCTAAGACAGAAACTAAATAAGAACACGACTTCATTGTTTGAAAGAGCGGTGGTGAGCACAAAACCCTCCCATTCAGTCTTCTACTCCTGCTTATCCAGTCGGTCCCTGAGATGCCTCTAAAAGATCTGAGGCTCTGCAAACCACCCCTTAACTCACTGATCCCTGCCTCCTTCTCTCTCAAGTCCAAGGAAATTGGTAAGAACACTCGGGAGCTCTTAAAATAAATAGGCGTTTTGCAGTCTATGTCTTACTTGATTCTCCCAAGTATTTGATGCTATAGCCAAGTGCGGAACTGTTTACAACTCCCACATAGTTGGTTCCTCTCTCCAGTGCTTCAGCACATTCTGTTTCCTCTGTTCTAATCCTCCATTGGCTTCCCATCTCGCCTAGATTAAAAACCCTAATGGTTTTCATTACTGATAAGCTCCTATTCAATCGGCAAGCCATCTCTGTCCTCTCTGACCTTACTGCCTTCTGCTCTTTTACTATGTTCTAGCCATTGTTTTCTATTGTGTGCTTTTCAAAATCATGAAAGAAATGCCTAAACAACTCCCTGAAAGCTTGCTTTCTCACGTAATATGCAAATATACTTTTATTTGAAACTAAAAATATGAGACAGTCTCTGGTCTCTGTCTAGACTGAAAGTGGTCCCGGTGTAACAAATCTTCCCAACTTAGTTATATCCCACTGCAGTGTGAAAAAAGTCAAATTCAGCAAGGATTTATTGAGTACTTCTATGGGTTACGCGGGAGATGGAAGAACACAACATGCTTTCCTAATTAAAAATGATTATGGTTGAGTTAATGGTTTGCAATTCAAACTGATGGGTGTTATATTCAATTACATGCTGAGAAAGAGAGAAAAATGCTGGTAGAACCTGTTGATCTTTTGTTTTTCCCTTAAAATGAGTTCCTGACACAAATCATTTTTCAGCAAAGCCATTCTTCTGCTTCAAAGAGAGGGAAATCAACAGTACTGGATCCTCACTTTTATTCCAATATTCACAATTCTGGACAGTGATCTCATTTTTATTTTATTAACTTTATACTGCTTAAAATTAAGTTAGCAAAAAAAATAAGTTGGCACTATTCATGTGATACTGAAAACGGTAAAATTCTAACTCACCTCCAGCCCCTGTGCTTTTTGTTCTTACATTTTAAGATAAATTCTCCACCAAATGAATCCAATGGAATGGTAATCGTATTTGTTTAAACAGAAGTAGGTCAAAGCCACTCTGCACATAAAAACAAAGATGCTGCTAACACAACTGATGCGTTCATTTCTAAACCTAGATTTTAAGGATCAGAAAGAAGTAAGTCTCTATACACTTCCTAGTCCTGTAAATTAATGCCTGAGTGACAGGTGCCCTCGGGGAGCTTGTGGTTTCTCGGATCACGTGTAGTTCCAGACTCACAGCTATGCTAACCCATGGGAAAATGTGCTGTCAAAAGTAAATCAATTTAGTAGCTTTTGTAATGTGCTCAGTACTTGTAATATTGACTATAAAATTCCTCCGGAGTATCAAAACTTCAAAACGAGTACAAAATTCCATGTGATGGATCTCACATACAGTGGATTCCTCTGGTTATATCATTCCCAGATAACTGCACATTATTCTAGTTTTAAATATAGCCATGACCTCATGATAGCTTCCTCGGACATCTTTGTCATTTTTACCATTGAAAGGAGAGCCAGATCTCTAGGCTTATGTTTCTAGTTCTTTTTATTCTTTCATTTTGTTTGATTGTTTTTACACATAGTGTTTATTTTCAGTCAGGTACTAAGAGTCTTGACATTTCTCCCTTGGACCACTCTGTGGTTTTCTCCCCAAAAATGGTACAAAGACTTTGTCAATCACATTTGAAAAGTGAGCAGGCTTAGGCCATCCTACCAGGTTCCACATGGCTTCACATTTGGTTACAACACAATTCCTGTTTTCAGCTCCTGCTTCCCCCACCCCTTTCACTGGGGCTGCCGATGTTCTAATCTCTAATGCATCCCCACCAACTTCCTGGGTCCATCAACATTCAAACCACAGTATGGAGTCCACCAACAATCAGTCTGCTAGCAACTGGAGTCAAGAATTTCTCCTTCTCTTCCAAGCATTTCACACTTGAGTTGCTTAGAAGAGCTCCATGTGTTTACAGACCCAGCCATTAGGCATCTATCCCAACCCACCGTGGCTTGACAGCAGTCATCAGTGCCTGGCTCTCCATCACCCTCATAGCCCCAGGCCTTGCCATAAACTACAGGTTACTTGACAGGACTCTGACACACAGCCTAGCTCTTGCCTGTCCCTTTCTCTGGAGGGCTGGACCATGTTCATTGTACCTCTAGCTACTTCAAAGACCCCAGCTATAAATGGACTGATTGCATTAGAACACACCACAGAACATTAGAACATGCACGTGAGATGCAGTGTTTTGCGTCAGGATGGGACACGACACACACTTTTAAGCAAACAGAAAGCACGACATGCGGTTGCCATTCCTGTTGCTTTAGGCTCTGCTGACCAAGAAGCTTTAGTACCCATGGGAGCAATGCTTTCTCAAGGGGACACAAATATGATTATATTAAATTAGAAGTTGAGAAAACCACCTGCACATTTTGGGCTTCCCTGGTGTTGGGATAATGAAAAAAAGTGGAAAAAAAAAAAAGGTTGCATTTTTTACTGATACTGACTCTCGAGGGGAAATAAAGTGACTATAACACATGCGGATATGGGAAGAATGTGGATGGAAACCAGAGGGGGGCTTTTAATACTTACCTATAGTGGAAAAAAAAATTATAGCCAACCCCAGCAACCCACACTGGCTCTACCAGCAGGGGTTAGATGCTTATGGAATCCAAGTTCTTCAGTGAAGTCAAAGAAATATTAAATGAGTAGCAGAGAAAAGAAATCATATTTATGACCCAGTGTCGTAAGTGTCTGTCTATATTCTTTTCCTTGCCATGTCAGGCTAACATTTACGTATGTCCACAGACTTGCCTTTTCTTTCACAATTTTATACCGAGCATGTTGGTAGTAATTCTCAATCTAGTCCATAGGTTACAGAACACGGGCACATGACTGTGACAGAAGCAGAGGAAGGCTGGGCATCTCCCAGGATGCTAAACTAGGAGCTGCATGCGTAAGTCCTGGGTCTCCTCATTTTGGAGAGGAAGTCACTGTGCCTTGGTTTTCAAGGGTTATCTTTTATATCAAAGACTGGAATCAGTGTTTTCATGTGAAAATATATATGAAGGCTATCCAAAGGGATGGACTAAGTAAAATATTGCCATATTTTTTGGCCACTCCATGTTCTTATGTTTGGGGAATTCTCTGCTGCAAGTCTTTGGAAGATGCAGGTCCTGCCTTCCACTAAAGAAGCTTAAAAAATGTTCACCCTGGAATCTGAACTGAGACCTAGAGACACACAGAAGGGAGAACCAGGGCAATGACCATGAGATTGAGCACTGCCCATTCTAACGGCTGCTGCAGGCACAAGTTGTGGCACTTAGCATGCCAGGTGGTTTGGGGTATGTTTTGGGTTGCCTCTGAACCCAATTCTTCAGTCTTCTTTGCGATTATGTAAACTACCCTATTATCTTTTGTACATCTATCTTCTGCTCAAACCCACCAGAGTCAGTTTCTGCTGAAACCAAAAGATCTGTCTTGTCATTCTCCCAAGTCCCAGCAAAACTCCTCACTCTATTGAAACCACTGACTTGGGTAATTTGTTCCATGACTTACTTTCTAGAGACTAAGTATCAATGTTCTGTTTCTTGTGGTTTTAATATCACCAACGATTGAATTGCCATTCTCCTTTCCCAGCCCCTCCCCAGATAATTATTCTTTCCCCAAACAATGCCCTAAATAATCATCCTCCGATTATACTAGATTGGAAAAGAATCATAGTGCACAGTAACACTGAAGTTATATGCCTCACTAGAGCTCTGAGTTTGCTTTGTTCATGACAGATGCTGGGGATCCTTTAGATAAAGAACTATGCATCTCCCAAAATCAGGCAGAATATTATGAAATACACATTAGTTACTGAAAGTGTAACAGTGACATCTCTTAAAGAACATAAACAAGTAAAATTCAATTTCAGAGTGAAGAGTGGGTCTTAGACTGCAACAATGTAATATCAAATTTACTTTGTGTAATAAATGGTATATTAAGAAATATATATATATATAGGTCTTCCCTGGTGGTGCAGTGGTTAAGAATCCACCTGCCATTGCAGGGAACATGGGTTCAATCCCTGGTCAGGAAAGATCCCACATGCCACGGGGCAACTAAGCCTGTGTGCCACAACTACTGAGCCCACGTGCCAGAACTGATGAAGCCCAAGTGCCTACAGCCTGTTCTCTGCAACAGGAGAAGCCACTGCAGTAAGAAGCTCGCACTCTACAACGAAGAGTAGCCCCCACTCACCGCAACTAGAGAAAGCCCACGTGTAGCAATGAAGACCCAACACAGCCAATAAATTAAAAAATTTATAAAAAATTTTAAAAAAAGAACAATATCTATAGATTTTAAAGTTTTTTGTATGTTATAATGAATATTGGTATATTAAGTTAAAAAGCTATAAGTCAATAATAGAACTTGGATGAATGCATAGCTTTTATAAAAAAGCAAACTTTCTGGATAGCTGAAGGTTATCCCTTTAACTCTGAACACACTTTTAACTCTTTTTGATGAAAAAAAACTTTTAAAAATACATTGTTACAAATTTCCTGCCTTCCTAAGAAGGTTACATGATACGGAATGTAAACTTTACGAAAATGATCATGTTTATGAACATCAGTTATTAAACCATGTTAAAGGCCTAGGAAGGGCTAAAATATACAAAGCTGTCTGCTACGATGTGTTGAACTTCTTTTACTTCACTTTAATGCCTTGAATGTGACATAAAACCCAAAACTTATATGCCCTTCAAGCCCCTTATGATGGAGTCCCTACCTCTATTTGAAAGCCCCCCCAAACCAACCTTCCTCGTGCTCACTGTAGTCTGAGCATTTTCTCTAAGCTCTTTCACACCCCCAGACACTTATGCTGTTCCCTCTGCTGAAACCTCTTCCTCCCAGGTTTCACCTGGCAACTTCTGCTCATCCTATCAGCCACGCCTTAAATGTTACCTCCTCAGAAGACCCTCCCCTACCCCAGAGCAGAGCACAGTGCACTGCATGTAGCAGGCTTTTAGTAAGTGTTTATGGAATTAATGAATAAAATGTTGAAAAAGTACATTCCACAAACATTCTAGAATAAGAGCTCAATAGGACTTTTTTGTTTTTGTTTTAGTAGTAACATTTAAAATTCAAATATTTCTAAAAACTAAGATGAATACCTGGGGAGTAGATTTAATGGGAAATATATAAAATAAATTTTAAAATAACATAGCTAGTGATCAATTAAACAATGTATATGCAAACATCAAGATTCCTTTTTTTCTCTACTGTCAAGATAACATACTGACCTAAACTGCCTTGCAGAAATCACCCAGAGGAAAGGAAACAAATAAGCAGATCTGCTTCTTACTTAGGGTTTAGAGATTATCTATGGGTATCAGAGATCCATGGTATACCCCATCTCCCATGTCTATGGAATTTTTACTCTAATTTTTATTCTAAAAAGGGAGAGAAAACATGTGATATTACAAGACTGTGATATCTAGGTGCAAATGAGTAATACAAAATAGATGGCAAAGTTTGGAGATATTTATGGTATACTATGTTAGAGCCAAGAAAACATGGGTGTGAAGGTCATAAGACCTAAGTCCTAGTCCCATTTCTTCTAACTTGTGTGAACTCTATGATCAGTGTTCATCTCCTCAAAAATCATTCCTTATTGCACCTATACGTGTGTGGCACAGGGCTACGCGCTGTGTGTGTATTTGTGTGTAGGGAGTAAGGCCAGATACTGTGGGAGAAATCATATATATGTCTATGTATCAAAGTCTTTTCCCTTAAGTAGTTGATAATCATTATGGAAAATTGAAGCAATCATAGAAAAAGCAGGCACGCAAACAAAAGCTAAATTGTGTCCTTCAGACTCCAAGCATAGCAGGAGTTCAAAGAAGGGAGAAATGAACATGGGCTGGGGTTTCTTAAGAAACTCTTTGTGGGGCAGAGAGGAGCTCATGAATATGTCAAATGTTGTTGCAAAGACTCTAAGATACTTATATAAGCTTTCACTAAAAACTAAATCCCCTCTTCCCAAGAGGTTAAATTCTTCTTCCAACTGAGCAGCTTCTGGAAACATACAAGAATTCATGAAGGAGGAAGGCATTTGTCTAGCCCGGCAATTTCGTGGAATCAAGCCTGGGGACGAATGAGTTACAGATGTCACTGCAGCTGCTCTTCACATGCATCCATCGTGGAGAGAAGGGGAAAAGAACCAGATCTCAGAGGCGGCTGAGATCCCGTAGGCAGCAAAAGGAGCAGAGTGAGTGTGAACCTGGCTGACGTCAATGCCATGCAGGGACAGAGCAGTGAGGAGGCTGGCCAGTCTGGAATACAGTGTCATGCTGGGGGATAGTGAAGACACGATCGGAAAAACATGTGACAGCATGAATTTGATCTAATTAAATCAAAAGAGTAGCCAAAATCCCCAGAAGAAAAGACTGATTCTAAGGCCGAGGTAGGAAAAGTACAAGATGAGCCCTGAACAACTTGTTACACTAGGAGGTGAGGAACTGCTCAAAAAAAGTGATGAGAGTGTGTCGAACACGTCCAGGAACCAGCCTGAAATAGTCTTGAACAATTTGAACATCAAAAATAATATGTTGGTAATGTATTATAACTACTTGAATGAAACAAAACTCCTGAGTCTATACTGATACAAAGAAACAAATGAATAAAACAATATATGGAGGGAAGAGAAAATTCTTCCTTGCAGGATAATGCCAACTAATAAACATAGAAAATGTGATGAAGCTAGGAAACCATTAATGAATAAAATTAGTAGGTGAAAGTTCGATTTTAAAAGGATATGTATATAGTTTCAAAGTATTTGCCACAATTACTTATCAATTACAAAAAGGAAAAGAGCAACTTGACAAAGGAAACATCTTGAAGACATTTCACCTCCACCAAGGAATCAAAACTAACATCAATATTGGGACCCGCGGATATTAGGTGACACTTGGAATGATGTACTGAAAAGGACACAACATGCTTTAACTGATATTCCTGCCAAAAATGCATTGCCTGAATGTATCATGAGCAAACATCAGACAGAACTGCTTTAGGTAAAAGAAGACCAAAGAGACATGAGAAGTAGATACATACTAGACACTGAACCAGGAAAAGACAGCTATAAAGAACATTACTGGGCCAGTTGATAACATTTGAATATGGGATATGGATAACAGTATTATATCAGTGTTAAATGACCTAACAAATTATTGTGGTTATGTAAGATAATGTCCTTGTTCTTGGTAATTACACATTTAAGCATTTAAGAGTAAAAGGGACTGTCTTCCACTTATTCTTAGTAAAAATGTATTAATATTATAAATATTGTGTGTGTGTATGTGTGTGGTGAGAGTGAGAGAAAGAGAGAGACTTGAAATGTAAATTATATCAAAAGAAAAAAATCAGTCAAAAAAGAAAAAAGAAAAGCCAAAGTATTGCTTAATTACAGCCTCCAACAATTTGAAAATACTTGTACACAAGAACATTGCTTGTAGCACTATTTGTTACTGAAAAATATTGGCAGCAAAATGCCCAAACAAAAGAAGTTAGTTGAATAAGCTGTGGTATATCTACACAGTGGAGGACAGAGCAACTATACAAGCAATGAAGCTCTATGAAGTGAGGTGGAGCGTAAAGAGAGCTCCCTTTTATTAAAAAAATAAGGGAGAATAAGGTATCTGATCACCTGGGCAAAAACAAACAAGCAAACAAACAAACAAAAAGCAGAGGAAGGATAAGGCCGAGGCGAGTGTGATTGGTTACCTGGAGAAGATGGCTGAGGATGGAGTGGAAGGCATGGAAGGAGGGGCAGGGAGGGAACAATGACCCTTCTCTGTGTATACTTTTTGGTACCATCCTGACTTTTGGAACAGTAGTATTTTACATCCTCAAACATGAAAAAGAATGAAAGCAAAAGGAAGTCAGAAAGGATAGAGAAGACAACTCTAAAATACAGTACAAAGACAAAATAAACCATATTTCAAAAGAACAACCCAACTAAGCTGAATAACCTAAGGAACGTCTGCATACCGGATTTCGACAGAATGCCCTCAGGCTGAATTAAAATTTTAAGCAAACATTAAACTCTAGTTAGTAGGCTTCTCTTCCAGAGGCAGGGGTTAGCAATTCTGAAACTACTTTTGTTGTGTTCTTGGACTGGAAAATAAGTTACTACACTGTGGATGGTGAGTGGCAGGTTTCTCACTGTTGGAAAGGGGAGTTACAAATACGGAAAGGGATAAAGCTGGAAAGAAAGAATGGGAGAAAGAGAGAATGAATCCTGTGGTGTTGGACTGGGAACGGAGATATCAGTATCAAGCCTTGGGTTTTATGTATAAATAGGAGAATAACAGACAGACACACAGACATAGGGGAAACATACAAAAATAGATAAAAATGCGTGAAAGGGTCTAGAAGCAATTATGCTCCTGTAGAATGCGCACATCTCTACAGACAAATGGCCAATTCAAAGGCTGAGGCAGGGAGATTACAAAAGGAACTTGAAACATCTTGTTGCACTAGAAAGTAATAAAGAACTAACAGAAACATGAGGACCTAACAAAAGGTTACAGGAGCCAGTATGAAAAACTCACACCTGCCAAAGCTCACACAGCTTGAATACCAAAAAATAATAGTAAATTATTAAAACCCATCAAATAAAGCAAAAATCTATGAGTTCATCCTCTATAAACAAATGGAAGAAAATAAAGTCCATAGTTAATAAGTGTGGAAGAAATTGTAAAATTAGAAAAGCACCATTGAGCAATCAAAATAATAATTGATCCAGCCAAGGATCTCCAGTAAGTGCTAAAACTCATGGTGAAATTTTGAGAAGTAACAGGATATTTACATGGTTTCAAAGTATTTCCCCAGAAATATTTATCAATTACGAAAGGGAAAATCACAACTTCACAGTGGAGAAACCTGGCAGATAGCACTTGTTATCAAAGTTAATATTGACAGCAATGGGACAAATCAACGTCATGTACCTCTTGATATGATGCAATGGGAACAAAACATTACTTCTGTAGTGTTCCTGCCAAAAGTGTAAAATTCAGTCTAATTGCAAGGAAACACAAGCAAATCCAAATTAAGGGACAATCTACAAAATACTTGGCCTATACTTTCTAGAAAACTAAAAACAAAACAAAACAAAACAAAACCCTGTTCCAGATTAAAAGGAGCTAAGAGATATGACAATGGAGTGCAACACATGATCCTGGATTTTCTTTCTCTAGAAAGGACATTATTGGGACAATTGGCAAAATATGAATAAGCACTGCAGATTATATAATAATGTATTAATGTTTAATGTTCTGATTTTGATAATTGTGGTTAGGTATTGTTCTTTTTTTTGATAAAATACAAGCTAAACTAGTGAAAAGTAAGGAAATATATCTGTATTCTATTGGTGAATGGTTCAGAAAAAAAGCATATATATATGTATATATACACAGATACATATATACATGGGATGACTGATGATGGTGAAGAGACAAATAGAGAAAAAAGGTAAGTGTTGACATTTAGAGAATCTAGATTCAGAGTGTATGATAATTCTTTGTACTATTGCCACAACTTTTCTGTAAATTTGAAAAGATGTCAAAATATATATATTTTTTAATTTGGCTTGGCTGGAAGACAAGGGCATACATGCAGAATGCTACCTCTGTCAACTCTGCTACCTAGAGAAGCATTTCCCACAGACCAGCTGGCCTCACTTCCACTCTGGCACTTTAGTGGTGCGAACATAGGACTGGGAGTCAAGATACTTAATATAAACTCAGCTCCTACGTTCCCTGGGCAAGCCATTTATCATCTCTGGGCTTCAGAGGTCTGATGTGAAAGAAGGTTCCAACAAGATGACCTCTTAGCCAGTTATCAAATGTCTTTTGTAAATGTACTAAGTTCTGGAACTGTGATAGTAAGCAAACCACCTGCTCTCATGCAAATAATAGTCTTAATGCAGAAAACAGACCTAAAAAAAATTATTTAGGCATATAAAATTCTGGAAGAGAAGACATACATAAAACATAAACCAGAGATCTGGGAACATAAATCAAAGAGATCTGAGCCTTGGGAGATCAGGAAATGCTTTCCTAAACAAGTCACAATTAAGCCGAGACCTGAATGCAGGGGAGGGGCTCGCTGGTGGAAAGAACAGTTGGGATGAAGAGCATTCCAGGAAAGGAAATGATATGTGCAAGACCCGAGAGAGGACATTGCTTGGCATCTCCAAGAGGTTGAAAGAAATCCAGGTGTCTAAGGACTAGGGAGAGAGAAGTCTCAGGCTGGCGGTGCAAGACTGGATGGAGAGGTGGTGGGACCACGCA
The DNA here is from genome assembly GCF_030028045.1 of Hippopotamus amphibius kiboko. Taxonomy (NCBI): domain Eukaryota; kingdom Metazoa; phylum Chordata; class Mammalia; order Artiodactyla; family Hippopotamidae; genus Hippopotamus; species Hippopotamus amphibius. The sequence continues at coordinate 231,294,776 of NC_080186.1, forward strand.
GAGTGATGAATGCTTTCTCAGGAACATCAAAGTACCTTCCTAGTCTATAATTCTATTTAAAAGATATTTATATACAGATGTTCGACTTTAAGAAGGAATTGAAATGCCATAAATTCATCACAATATGGCTCAGGACTTGAGTGTTCAGCTCATAATAGTTACTCAGAAGTAGTTGCTGAATGGCAAATATACTCATTATCCTATGGGTCTTGAGCCTAACAGGTACATCTGATAAAAGCTTACCTATCCTAGAGGGCCAGGAAGTCATCGTAAAACTATGCCCCTCTCCATTAGAGGCTGGCACAAATAAATCTTGATACCGACAGAGAAGTTCATCGACAGTGACAGAAAGGGAAACAGTCCTCCGAACAGAAGGCTCCATGGCTGCAAAGTCACTTAAATCTGTAGCCAACTAAGGTCTGAAATGAACACTGAATAACGGTCCTTTGTCTGGGGAAGACTGACAGTACCGTCTAATATCCCCTGCCTGTAAATTAGAAATGTAGATTAGGTCATGGAAAATTATATATATTAGGATTTCTAAAACTTCTCTGGAACAATAAATTTCACTCCCTTTGGGGCTTATGTTACTTTGATTGTAAGAGAAGAGCATATGTCCACCAGGAAGGGTCCACAAGAAACTCATGCTGTTATAAAATGGGGACCAAGTGGTTCAATAGCTTTAAATCAGCCTACGCTAAAACCATTGGGATGTACTGCTTTTTGGTAAGAGCCTGTGTCTGGATTTTTATCTTCTGCAGAGGCCAATAAGGCTGCTAATCTCATCTGCTATTGTGTTCCATCAGGGCAAAATCATAGTACAAAGCCCACTCACAGTGTCTACTCTCTCACCAAAAGGCAGTGACTGTACATGGCCACAGAAGAGGGTTTCATGTGGATTGCAGCAAGGACCTGACACCCGGCTGACACTTTGGCAAGCGGGTTTGCTGGATGGACTTTATATAAAGACTAAGTATGGCTGAGTGCTGAGGGGACCTAATAAAAATGGTATAGAATAGTCCTCTGGCCCAAGGGTCATGGCACAGTGGACATTCATCCTTGACTAATGAGAGAAAAAATGTAGCTGCTCCTGGCACACCCCCTGCCCAGAGCTAGATAGGAAATAAGAGCAGAATGGCCACGGATCAGACTTGTGTCAGGTAAGTCATGCATGTCCTGCCTAGAATCTAGGAGCAGGAATTTGGCTCTAGATTCTAAGAGCTAGAATCCAACCTATCTCTGATGGTGACTTTACCAGACACTATCTCTGAATCAAAGTCCAAACTCTTTAGCTAGGCACCCAAAGCCCTCTACAATCCTCTGGCTTAAGTGTCCTTTTCCAGTTCTAATTCCTTAGCATCCTTTAGCCAAACTAAGCACAATTTCTCAGTCCTGTTTCTCCGCATCCCTGTTCCTTTGGTATGAGATGCCCTCCTCGCATCTTGACATGACCCAACTAATTTCCAAGGCCCAGCAGAAAAGCACCTCTTCTGTAAAGCCTCTCCCAATGCCCATCCCTCCATCTCCTTAGCTGCAATCCCTTAGCCCTCTTCATTCTACCCCTAATTTTTATTATTTTATTTTATGCCCAGATACTAGGCTAGCATTACTGCATTTAACCACCACAAATCTACCTCTACTTTGTGAAAGAGCAAAAGGAAGCAAAGAAAAGTGAAAAATCTTGCTCAAACTAAATTACTCACATTGGTAGTACAGGACATAACAAATACAGTGTGAAAAATGTATGACTTCTAAATGCAATATTTTCAATTAGTGAAAAATTAATATCACAATCTAGCTAGGACTGTTGGAGTATTTTTAATCCACTCCAGAAGTTAGCAGCGTGATACATAAGCTTCAGTGGAGCAGAGCTAGCACATCCGTTTATTTTCCAAGTATAACATCACATCATTTATAGGATTTCTTATTTTATAAGCAAAGCAAGAAGCTTGCGAAAGAAGAAGATATGAAGGGGATGCCTAAGTGGTTTTATTATTTAGAAAAATAAGTAATGCAGCCATGATGAATCTGAACTCTATGAAATGAAGGTCAAAGTTTCTCGACATCTTTTTCCTCCTCTTCTTTGAACTAGCAGGAAGGCAGTCCTTCCAGAACATGGACAAAGTCCATCTCTCTGATCTCAACATCCCCAAATCATTTTCTACAAACACAGCTAATTACCGAGCTGAAGCAAAATCATCTGGCGAAAACTGGCAAGAGCGATGATGTACTACGGAAGGAACTGCAGCGTCTGCTGAGCCAGCGCCTCTGACAGAGAGAATGCGGTACTAATTAGCACAGGAAAGAGCAAAGGCTGATATGGTGCAGCCACACTTTGGCCTAGAAAACCAAGGGAATTTCTAAAATTACACAAGAAAAATGCACTTGGTAGTCCTCGTCTCCTACTGCCATTCCCTGCCAGGCCTGGAACACCCCTTCCAGAGCCAGCCTGGCATCTAAGTTTGGGTTTCCCTGAAAACAGCGGAACCAGGACTAGAGCTCAGGAAATCCCACCCCTGAAGTGAGCCAAACTGAGAGCAGTTACTTAGACTATTGGGGGCAAGTGATGAGGACAAAGAAGAGGGAAGACAAAATCCTAATTTTGAATTGCTAATTCAAAGGAGGATTCCTACATCATATGGAAGCAATTTAGGCTTCACGACGGTCCAGCTGCATCAGATGTGGGGTGAGATCTGGCCCTCTCTCAAACCACTGCAGTAATAAATAGCATAGGTAATTCCTCTGTCTCATCCTAGTTAAGTCACGCAAACATGGCTACGTCCAACTGGGGGAGGGAGAGCATCCTTTGAGCTGAGGACATCAGACACATTGGAATTCTCTGGTCTGTCTTGAATACCAGAAATTGTTATCTTTTCATAAGAAGAAATTACACATAAGAGAGTCTTGTGAGGCTTTTTCTTTATGTTGTTAACTCCGGGTGGGATACTGCCTGGTCGAGGGTAGCACCGCTGACGTTTGGTGTCCAGCCCTGCTGAGCTGTAGAGACATCCTTTTTCCAACACTTTACAAGCCATAGATGCACCTTCCTCATTAAGTTCACAAATGGAGGTGTGGAGAAAAGTGACTGCTATCATGGTTCCTTTTGACATTGCAGCTGTCTCCTGATGGTTATTTATATACGGCCCTAGTTTAACCAAGGGTCCTGTGTTTCAGCATCAGTCACATTTCTACATTCCAAAAGGACCAAGAACCATTCTAATATAATTTTTATGGGATCTCTACAGCCTACTTCAGCAATAGCTCTCCTTGCTAAAACTGCTATAACAGATCCCATGCAACATTTCTGAGCAATCTCCCAAGAGTCCCTGACTATACAGTACCACCAAATTATGACTAATCCCTCCTCCCAGGGTTTTTATGACTGTTCAGTACTTGGCTGGTTGTTTAGGTGAAGCATGCCCCTTCAAAGGAGAATCTTTAAAAATTATTAAGCAAGCCCATTAACTCTATCTATAGGCTACAAAATAAAGTCTCTGGAGAATAAAGCATAAGTAAACTAAACATAGAATATGATGGACTCCCCCTACAAAACTGTCCTCTGATGAGCTGCTGTGCATGTGAAAATTGCCTAGATGTTTTATTATGCATCTTGGAGATACACAAAGGAAAGTGGGGTATACTTGCCTGTGAACTCTTTCAGATCAGATGCCATGATTTTGTTAGATCTCCAGGGGCAAGCATAGTGCATGACACATGTAAAACAACTAATAGACATTAGAGTCTGAGTCTGTTCACAAGAAAAAAAAAAAAAAAGAGAGGGAAAGTGTGAAATACCATGTTTCAGAAATACTGCAGTTGAAAAATGAATCAGTTTTAGAACACGAGGGTTACTTCCAATATTATTATATATAAGACCAGTTTTAGGAAGAGCTGAAATAAGCCTAGATAATGAGGGATAATGAATTATTAAGCCAGAGTGTCCAAGCAGAAGGGCCTAATGACAGAGGAGCCTGGCAATTACAAGTGGCTTATGAGTGTCTAAGCAGTAATCGTGAAAATGAAAGGACTCATGAAGTTGGTACATGACCAGCAAGCTTAAACTTGCAAGTAGAACAACCAGGGTATCAACCAAACTCCATACAGTGTTCCAGGTGTAATGAAAACTCTAAGACCTTCAGATAGGTGAAGACTAATAAGAAGGGGCCCCCTGAAAAAGCATTTTTAAAGAAAAAAGCACATCAAGTTGAAGGCCAAGCATAACTATAATAGTATAAGGGGGACTGATATGGCTTGAGTACAAATGTTATTATAATTTTTAAAATGTTTAATTACTGAACTAAACCTGTTGTTGCCCATTTGTCGTAAGCCTTCTTCTCTTAGATCCAGCATTACCAAAGCAAGCTCTTGCTTTTCTCCTTTGGATTTGATTTGACTTTGACTTTAAGTGTACCAATTAACACATTAGAGATAGATATTTAAACCCTAGAAGGTATAATTTATATTGAGATATTTCCCTATCCTAGTAAGCATAATCTAAAAGTTCCCCAACGAGATATTGGGGAATATAGTTTACAAATCCATTTAATGAAGGAAAGTAAAAGACCACACACTGAGGACACTTCTCACCAATTTTTCAACTAAGGATGTTCAAAGCTCGACTCAAAACTGCCAAAACACTAGGCTAATCCCTAAAACATTGCCCAAACATAAGCCAGACCACAGTCATAAATAACAGAGTGCCATCAGATAAGTTACGTGCAGCGTGGAGCAAAAGGACAAGACCCACTGATAAGAGACACAAATTTGCTCTTATCTCAGTTCCCAAGAACTCATTTGACAGGATGAATTGAAAGTTTTTATTCTGACCTCCGGAAGAATAAGAACCACAAGAAATTATGTCAGGAATAGAGCACAAGGATTCTTTGAAAGCTTATGTGTAATCTATATGTTTATTCTTTTCCTCATTTCAAAGAGAACCACATCTCATTTTACAGGACTGCTAGAAACATTTACAGGAAACACTTTTTTTTAAAAGAAAAGTAACCATGAGAACAAATGTGGCTACCTCACGCATTGCAATTCTATGCAAATAATATTTGGTAAATACCCGAAGCCAGTATAGAGACATTTATCAGCAAAAATATATTTCTCATTTCAACCCAAATTCCATTTATCTTCTAAATCTCCTAGGAGTTCTGTGGAAATGGTTCTCATTAACAAAATTTGACAGAGGAAGGGAGATTCCATATGGTGAATGAGCTGAAGTGATATCTCAAGGTTACTGAATAAATCACTAGAGAAAATATATCTAAGATGCAGGACTCAATTCTTAAATCTAATTGTTTGACCATCAGAATTGAATTAATGGAACCCAAAATAAATTCAAATACTAATAATTAAAAAGTTGAAAGCTAGGTAGAGAAATGAGAATGATTTCCAAACAATTAACCTTGGTTTTGGTAGTAGGGAAAATATAATTCATTTACAGTTGAGTATAAAGACATTATTAACTTAAAGAACCAAGTATTTTTAAAAGGGCATCGTCATCCCGCACCCTGCAATAGTAGTCTGCACAGCTAAGAGGCATTGTGCTTTTAGCTGTGTACCTGGTTATAAATCCATTTTAACACGCTCCAAAATAAATAATGGTACATGCAGTTAGAAAAACTGAGCAGAATCGCAGAGAGTTCAATAAGCATTCTGTGTTTCTTTCAACATTAGTCACCACATATCCCCCAAACATCAACAGAAATGATGGGTACATTCACATTTAAAGTCTGATGATAGTCCTTAAAGTCAAGGATAAATTTCAAAATCTATCAATTACTGAAAAGAAAGCAGATGCACTGCCATTATAGACTGGGCTCAGCTGGTCAGCTACTTGAATGTTGGCATAGGGTACCCTTCATTTTGTTAGATAACAATCCCAATGCTTATTTGTCGCCATGAAAATAGATGTTTCACTTTCGTGTCATCAAAATAAAGTCTCATTCAACCCATGAACATAAATACTGTTGAACAGAAACTTCATGAGGAAGTTAGATAGATGAATTTGGCTTAAGATTGAAAGGACATTATCTGGTTTAAAAAAAAAAAGTATCTGGCAAACCATGAATATGACTTGTACTAGAAATACAGAGGAGAATTTGTGGTTAAAACATATTCCCAGTATTTGTGTAGTTCTGCTAGAACCCTAGAACCTGACTAGAATCTACGAGTGAGTATCTCTGAAGGTCACCTAGTCATGAGTGTGATGCAGAAAAGTTCATTGGCAGGTAGGCTAAGTTGAAAGTAGATATCCAGAACAATGAGGGTCATAAACACACAAAAGAAGAATCATATTTGATTGAACTCTTCCAAACATTTATCAGTCACAAAAGTCACTCCCTGCTGCAGCCAAAACTCCCTATCTTCATCATTTCTTCTCCCACTACCATGTTTTTTATACTTTCATATCTGTTTCCTGTGCTATTGCAAACTTCCTGTTTCTCTCTTTCATTCTCCAATCCTACACATTATCTATGGCCAGATTATTTTTTCTATAATCTGCTTTATTCATGTCACTCCTTTGCCCAAAATGGTCATTTTATTGAAGAAGAGTTGATTTACAGTGTTCTGTCAGTCTCTGCTGTACAACAAAGTGGCTCGGTTATACACATATATACATTTTTTCTTATATTTCTTTTCCATTATGGTTTATTCCAGCAATTGGATATAGTTCCCTGTGCTTTTTTTTTTTAATCACCATTTTACAATCCCCAATGAGATAATGAATTTAAGCAATGGACATCAAAGAGTACTAAAATAAATAGGTAAGCTATGTCTTTATAATGGATAAACAAGGCTTATAACACACAAATCTACTGTTAAATCTTAAAATCACTAAAAGTGGGACAATTAGATATGTGCCCTCTGGTGTAATCCAACAGCAAAAGATACATCTTCTAGTTCTAACTATATAGAACACCTTTCTGCCAGACCAAATATGACTTCACCTTTCCACCCAGAGCATATTCCTTTGGACTCATTCCCACTTCTGTGCATTTTTTCCCCTTATTTTCTTTACCTGCAACACCCTTCTCTTTCCTTATCATCTATTCTTCAACCCCTGCCCACTATTAAAGGTCCAAGTTTAATGTCTATAAGAAGCCTTCCCTGAATTACACTTGTTTCCAGTTACCTATTCCCTCTCCAAAATCCTTAAAAAAAATTATACAGCGAATTTCAGGCTTTATTATAGATAAAAGTAGAAAATCTGTGTAATTTTTTTAATGTTACCATATTTTTTATTGTCAGTCTTAAGCTGCAGCATCGCATGAGTACTCAGGTTGGGAAGGATACAACAGACGTCAAAAAGAAAAGCCTTGGGAGGGGAAGTTATAGCGCATCAGGAGCTGCGTTTTCTTAAGCTTTTAATAAGTACCCTTTCAATTGCAAGCAAAAGAAACCTAACTCAAACTGGTTTTTGGAAAAAAATCTTAATTCACATCACTGGGAAATCCAAGGGCTACATCTAGATGTAGGGGCTGTAAACATGTCATCAAGACTTTCTCTCAATCTCGTGGTTCCCTTTATCTGTGTCTTGGGTTGATTTTCAGATAAGTTCTCCCACATGCCAAGAAAGATAACCACTGCCAGCACAAGCCTATCTTTGGGCTTATCATCCAAATGGAAGAAAGGTCTTCTCTTCCAGTGCCCACACATTAGGGAAGAATTTTGCTGGCTGTGCTTGGTCACAAATCTACTCCTGGACCAATCACTAGGCTAGCGTGCTGAGTTCTGGGACTGTGCAGCATGGATTAAGTGCCCATACAGCAGATACTCAGAGAGCCATATCATTGAGAGAGGAGGAAGCTTTTGTTGTCTTAACTCATATAGGCAGCCATTGACTGTATCTGTTCGTAAAACTGGTCACTTCCAAATTCATAAAATAACTGATCTATAACTTATGAAACCACTTCAGTTAAGACGTCACTGTGGTCTCTGCTTCTATCTTTATGTCAGTTTTCACATAACATAAAAAGAAAAATGCAACGGGAATAGGATACAGGCCTGCCACATGAGCCGGCTGGCTTTTAACATTGGATTATTGTGATTTTGAGGGTAAATGGGAGATATTAGTCCTTAGTTTTAAATACCCCTTTAGTTTACTCAGTATCTTTTACTCAGGAAGCTGAGAAAGAAACACACTAAGAATGTGTTAAATATGAATATTCAGGCACTGAAATATAAACAGTGTAAAACAATGATTTGAAATTATAGGAAGTATGAATTCCAAACCTGTAATTTCAGCTTATTTATCTATTAAACGTGAGGCCTCAATGTTAGCCAAATGTTTTAATAAAAAAAAAATGAATACATGTAATTAGTAACATACTAGAAGTGCTTGAACATAAATAGAATCTTGAACAAATTCCATAACTTTTTTTTGATAACTTTTCAAGTCTTAATAGAATAATTTGGGTTTATCTCTCATGTTCTTTCTTAATTTAGTATACAAGTGAAGTCTGCCTTAGCAGTGAACCTCTGATTGTGGCTGACAAGTAAAATAAATAAAATATTTTCCCCAAAAGGTATACATGTGAAATTCCAGAGGAATTTTCCCTAACAAAAACTGTGAAAAACAATAGTCATTCTGCCAAAATTTAAAGCTGCAGTTTCTAGAACTGAGTTCTTTTTCTTAACAAAGATCAGGATTTCTCTTTTACAAAATGTTGTTTCTTATTTACGGTTCAATCTTTAAAAACATCTCTACATTAAAATATCAGGATATAATTGGACTTCCTGTTAAAATGTAAGCATTATTCACAGCTCTCTTAATCACTCCTTCCCCTGTTCTTATCACACCTCTAAAATGCAGTAGGTCTCCCATGTTGTTCATCTAAACTTAGCTTTCCATCCACTGGACTGAGGAGTTCTTTAGGACATGGGGGTGGCAGGGGGAGGTCCTGTGAATTTTACTGAGCTCTAAGCACTTGCTCCCACAGAGATGGCGCAAAACAATGCAAGGAAGCCACGGCATAGTTGAGACTGTGTACCTTTCAGTCTGAGGTTCATGGGTCATCAGGGACCAAAATCCCTTTCCTACTATCTTGTGACTTCAGCAGTGGAGCCTAATTTGCCCCACTAAGGGAGTATCTGGCCTTATTATTCTGTTTCCTTTCTGTGTTTAGATTAAGTTATAAACTCAAATCTCAATCAGAGATGTTGCCTGTTGCCCATGGATCTTGGAAAAAGTGTGGTAAGTGCCATATGTGTGTGTATATGTGTGTGTCTGTACACACATAAAGACAAAAAGCTTTACTTTTCTAGTCAAAATCATAGTGTGGATGATAAAGTGGATGAAGTACTTATAAAAATAGCATAGTGAAAGATGAACATCTCACTCTACAGAGCTCAGTGTGACAGTCTACTAATAAACAGCACACAAATAATACAATTTACATTTAAGATTTTTTTAATTAAGGAGGAAAAATAATATTAACATAAAGATTCCCTCTCTTATACTCTAAACAGTAATCTATTACCAAAAAAAAAAAAAAAAAAGTTGACTTTGGCCTCTGTATTCCATCCAAACACACTCAGTCCATCTCATGGCTGGCAAGTGCATAGGCTCCATCCTCCCCCCTCAAAAATCAACTCAAGTAAAAGTTAACTCAATAGGAAGTTTGTAAGAGATAAATTCCTAGGGTTGACAAATGAATAGCCCTGCACAATAGAAAACTGTTACTTAGAGTTTAGCCATCTGGCGCATAAACATTTAAGATTCATTTTCTCCCTTTTTCCACGGCATGTCTAGCCAGCTATCAGATTGAACTGTTTGCAGGATGTTATCTGGCCTCCCCAGCATTGTGACTCCTTGTCTCATTCCTGCTCCTCTGCACACTAACACACTGAGGCTTTGCCACCACTCTCGTTCCCCTCCCAACAAAATCAACCCCTGTCTGCTAGGCATTTGGTTCACACATTTTATACACGTAATAAGATGTCGTGCGCTCTGCACAGATGTATAAACCTAAAAAATAACATTATCATAAAATCTTCCAGCGCAGCTATTTTAAGCCTGCTGTACTCCCATATCACAAAGCCTTGCTATTTATACCCTCCTGCACATGGAAGACTCATCCCTCCTGTGAGACTGCAGCCCAATGTACGCAGCAGACAAAATGACAGGCCGCGAACTTGAATAAACAGTCATCCTGGCTTGCTGATCTTCCTTGAATGCAAGCCAAGTTTATTAATAATTTTTTAAGTCAGAAAGAAAACAAAACAATTTCGATTTGACAAGCGGATGTAAAGAAACAAGATAAACGAGAAATGCAGCCCATCTCAACCCAGAGGGTGACCATCCCAGGCCGAGGCAGCTAGGGAACGGGTCTGCTACCCCTGGCTGTGCCACAGTTCCCACCCGTGATGGCTGTGTCCCTTAGCTGGCCTCGCCGTTCACAAATGCACCATGGAGCAGAGTGAAGGCACATCTTGACTGGCAGCTGGAGAAAAGATACCCTCTAAAATTATTTTAAAGCATTCTTTAGGAAAATGATGAAGAACATGTATTTACTTAACTTTCTAGACTACATGAAGAATTTCTTTAAATGCATTTGGTAGATTACCGTGCTCCATTTTAGACTGGATTCACCGGTGAGGTTTACTTTCAGTAGACCAACAGTGCTAGAAATATCAACGTTTTCATTCTGTACCTTTCCAGGAAGAGCAAGACAGAGGGGTCACGTGTACTATTATCCCATCTCAAAAAGGCAGAGAGCAAATGGTCTGCAAAGTGAAATCCTTGGTTTTGATTTTATTTGGTCAAAGGACTCCAGAGAGAATGACCACTCTTTAAAGCATGCCTCTGGCTGAGATGCCAGGGATAAGAGTTGGGAGAGCGATCTGGCTAGGAGTCCAGATCCTACCTGTCAGACGCCTGGCCTCTATTTCCACATACGGCCCCCAGGAGCACAGGGACGGGAGAGGCAGAGCAATGAAGTCTCATAAATTTCCCCTTCACCTAGTCCGCAAGGACCTCTCACCATCTTTGTGGGCCTGAGCCTTATAGTAAGAATGAATCAGAGCCAGGCCTCTGTGTCCTGTGGGGAGTTTACCGTTCATGACACAGCGACAAAGGATTCTAGTTCTAGGTTTCCTATGCAACCTAATCCCTGTTCTCCAGATCCCGTGGCTTCACTGGCAAAAGCAAAGGTAAAAATCTCCACCACCTGTCATTTAAGCAGGATACCATCTATTACTTTTCCCTGAAAGGGCACTTGTTACAGAGGAACAGGTGTCAGCCATGAGAGGCCCCACATGCAGTCTCCCTTCCTCTGCCTTCTCAGTGTGGGCACACAGCCTCCCCACCTCCCATTTCCCACCCATCCCCCCTGGATTTGCACCTGCTCAGAACTGGTGTTCTGATGGAGAGGAAACAGACAGACCTGTAAGTTCAGGACCCAGGGACTCTGACAGTTTCTTTGTTTGGGGCACTTTCCTGGCATGTGAAACACTAGAAAGCTGCCACTCAAGAGGGTACCAGACCCCTGTTTCACTGCTCAGTTAAAGCAAGCGCTAGGTTCAAATTGCTCCCGCAATTCATGCAAGGAGGGCACAAGGCACCGCCCTGCTGGCTGGCCTTGAGGAAGCAGGGCAGTCGGGCGGGCCTGCCTTTGTAGCATTGTTCCATATCAGAAGCTGATATGCTGCCGTGACTTTTTTCTTCTAGCTGAGATATTTTCCCAGTGTCTCTTTAGACAGAGAAACAGTACTATTTCTCTGGTTACAAAGACCAAGTTATCAGATTCAAGGGCAGGATGGACAAGTCATTAGAGGCTATCAGAATGACAAAATATGGGGGGCGGGGGTACATATTCTCCTTCCCACTTAGTTATGTGTTATTTTTCAGGGTAAATATGTAGCTTAAACACATTATCCTCAGTGCCACATCATTTGCTGAGATTCATTTAAAGCAAAAACATGGCCAGAGAAAGGGTGCCATTCTGCTTCCATAAAGACTCACTAGAACAAGGCTAAAGAGAAGACAGATTCGCATTCATTCCCTGCCATTTGCAACTTGCAATTACTCATGCTTGCCTGGTCCCTGGTGAGTCACCAGCTGAACTCCAGGCACAGTGATACAGCCTCTGCGTTTCCAGGGGGTTCTCGTGTGGGTCACGCACAGGTCAGCAGGCTGTCAAAAGTCACACTTTTCATCCCTGGCTGCCTCTTAAAAACACCTTGGGAATGTCTGTCTAGAAGGATTAAGGTCATTCTGATATCTTACCAAAAAAAACCTTCCATTTACCTTAAAAGATGAACAGTCTGTAACAGATACAGATGAGTGAGGACATCAAACTCAAATGCTGATTATTAGATTTGTGAAATGGGAAGCAGAATATGCCATCTCTTCCACCATGAGGAAGGCAGGAATTCGTTCCCACACTAACCTCTTAGCCAAGGCAAGCCACTTGGTTTCTAATTGGCTCATGTTTCTTAAGACACAGAAATGTTGATTCTCTATCCTTCTAATAGTAAAGTTATCATGCTGTAGCCCTGGAGACCGGTGAGGTCACTGAGCTCAGACCTCACTGAGGGCAGCACAGGGCTGCAATTATGCCATCCGAGACAGACAGACACTTGTCTGCTTTCTAAAGCATCCAGGGAAAGAGTTTGCAAACGCTCTTAGTACTATAATCTAGATCTTTGCCTCTACCGACTAGAAAGCTGCCTTGTGCTACTGAAGCTCGTTCTCCTTGTGTCCCAGGAGATCACGGAAAGCAGCTGGTCATTACATAGGATGAAAATAATTTCTGAAATGGTGTCACAACCAGTTCAAGTGTGAAAAAAAATTAATCACCTGTTTCATCAAGTAAATAATCTCCCACAATTATCTGACAAAATTTCTTTCCCTGATTTTCTTACTGAAGACTGCGTTTATACTATACTCAACATTGACTCAGTCCAGACAATTAAGTCAAAACATACATTTTTCTTAGCTTTATGTCAACATGTAGAATTTATTACTGCTATTATTACTATATGGGCCAAATATTTGAATCATGACAACAGTGTAAGACATTCCTGTCGCTAATTCTGAATCATTTAATTTTTCCTAATAGTCATCATAATAAAGTGCTTTGACTTTTTTAAATTAAATTTTTGATCACAGTAACAACAAGGGAACAATATACAGCTACTTGGTCTGGCTAGTTTTGCAGTAGTCCCTCTTGATTCTTTTCTCAAGATATCTTACCTAAACTTTCCCTCATTCAAGCAGTGTAACCTCCTCAGTTACATCTTAAGAGGAAAGGTATGCTTTATAATTGAATAATATCTCCCACCCAAGTGTAGAAAAAATTTTCAAATAATAGAACTAACGCATTAGGAAAGACATCCTGGGTTGTTTATCCAACTTATTGGCCAGTGAAGGATTGCCTTCAACCATCCCTGTGAAGGCGACTCCACAGTTTCCCAGGAGGCTGCAAGTTCAGTCTTAGATGCAAATTGTCTCCGTTTCAAATCTGAGTTTATTGAAAGCACGTAAATTGTGCTCCTAATTTATCTGACCATATTAGACTTTACTTCACAAATTAAACACATATATGCTCCTCTTTCTAAAGATTATTTTGTTTGTTAAAAAAACAAAAGAGACCAAAAAGAAGACTTGTATAATTCTGCCATTTTCTCCTTCTGTCCTTTACCATCTGTACTAAGCCATAGACTCTTGCCAATCTTTCCTATTGTCTTTTGCTGGGTGCTTTTCTTTCTATTGTTGGATTATATTTCTTTATTCGTTTGAGTTTATCAGAGAGCCCATTATAGAAAGACATGGATTTTATTCATTTATTCTTTCAATATTTATTGAGTACCAATTATGTGCTAAACATTGGCCTGACTTATTTAGATAAATTTCTCCTCTCGTCCCCATCAACATGGTTAGTAATTACACTACCAGAATTTCACTTTCAATAGCCCATTAGTTCTCCTAAGAATCATTCCACTTTGGGGCTGTGGCTACAGAACAATGTCCCCATTTAAAAATTATTTCCAAAAATTAAATCCAAAATAATTATTGATGAAAACTTCAGTATTGGTATATCGGATAAACTATATTGGTACAAGCTTTAAGATGACTAGGACATGTACAACAGTTTTCTGTCTCTTCTACTTTACTAACTAGTTCTTCCTTGATCTGGTTAATCTCATTCAGATTAACCAAGAAGAAAAATTTCTTCCCATTGTATCTGCGAATTTTGCTGAAAGCAATTTCTAGGTGGAACAAATTAAGATTTTATCAGATGCTCTGATTTGAAAACAATGAGTATATCTGTCAGTACCTGGGCAGGAAACAAACAGCACATTCAGAGTGGAGAATTAAAGAGGGTTTAGTGAAAAGACCCTTACAAAGGTGAGGGCAGTGCCTTGAGGGAAATGGAGTCTGAGATGGAGATTTCCTTTCAGGAAGTTTATTAGGGAATGCCCTTGGGATCAACACCTGTGAGGGTAAAAGAAGCAAGTTTGGGTAGAAGTAGGAGCCGACCCTTGATGCAATCACAACAAAGGTTCTGGTCCTTCCCACAGTGGGCTTTGGACCTGGTACAGCCCTTCAAAGTTGTGCCTTCTTAGGCAAGAGGGCCAGGTCCTTACACTCCCCAAGTAGAACAGCCCTCGGATGCTGGCTGCCTGCCGGGGAACCTGGCCAAGGTGGTTCTGACTAAGGGCAATCTCCTCAGCAGCTGGTAGAGTGAATGTCTCAGTGCTGACGTGGCCCGTGGACGGCACGCCACACCACCCCTACAGACGAGATGGTGCAGCAACGCAGAGTTACCAACAGCAGTGAACCCAGAAACCATTCCCACCTCTAGGCCCGAAGCCACAGGGAATGGGGTGGTTACTGGAATCTGGTGAGATCTATACCTGGAGCAAAGGGCCTCTCTACAGGAGCTATGATATTTGTTGGAAGAACACAGTCACCACCAGCCGGGGGCCTGGCAGAGAGGGCGCTGAGACAAAAACCACAACTTCTCTCTCCTCTCGCCCTCCAATTTCCTGCTGGTTTCTCTCACAGGCCATTCCTAAAAGAAAGCTAGAGGGCAAGAAGTCCTGTCCTTAGATCGCAGCCTCCCTTGAGGACAGAGCAAGATAGAAAAGGGAAGGCAGTGGGTCAGGAGACACACATTTAAAACATCCAGCACACTCAGAGTTTCAGCTTATAGGCCAGTTGTCAAAAATTCCTGTTCTATATTCAGTTAGGAGCAAAAGAATTTTATTTTCCTAGCTCTAACTTAAGGCTCATAGAGACTTTCTTCAAGTACTGTCCATTGAAGCAAGCAGGCAGATTTAATCTAGAGTGATATGCTTGTGAATTTTTCTAATGAGGGATAAGATATATGAAAAATAACCCCCAACATGAGTTTATTTTCCCACATTTAAATCTCTAAAAGCATCTAAAGGATAGGTCATTTGCCATCATAAAATTATTAGAATTTTCTAGTAACACAATTTATAAACAATTACTGAGTAGTCTACTCTGCTGAACGCTACAGAATAAAAGAAACACATAAGTAAAAAAAATAAGCAGATAAAGATAGAAGACACTATGCAGTCATTTCAGTCATTTAGAAGTGGCATGGTGCTGCCTGGAGGAGCATGGAAACCTCAGGAAGGAGTGAGAAATAGAAAATACAGGACATGTCCTGCAAATAGCTGTCATCTTTGCCCTCCCCTCTCCCTTCCCTAATTACCCAGGCACTTAGCACTGTGCCTGCACAGAGCTGTCATCAGTACCTATGCTTTAAATAATAAAATTAATAACACCATAAGAAATAAAATACCATAATAATACGTAATATGTAAATGAGTAGCTCTAACCCCACCTTAGGAAATCCAAGAAAAACTTCCTGGCGGAAGAGAGAGACAAGTAGAATTCCTCAGGAAAAGAAAAATTTAGCTTCAGGAGTTCTTAACCCTGGATACACATTAGCTGACATGAAAAGATTCCAATAAATTTTGAAGCCAGGACATCAGATGTAACTGGTGTGGGTGGAGCCCAGATATTGGTTGTTTGATATATTTGTTGCTGTTTCTTAAGCATCTTGGCTGGTAAAGACAGGACTGAGAACCACTGAATTAGATTAAGATTGGGTAAGGGGAGAACTGGAATTTGGGAAAGGGCTTTGCCAAGGCCTTGGAGACAAAATAGCAAAATATTCTTCATTTTGAGGTTGAATGATAAATTATAAGGAGGAAATGGTGAGAGAAGAACCTGAAGGGCTAAACAAAAGTAGACTTGAAAGGGTCTGGTTACCAGTAACTCTGCTAAAGTTGGACAATATCCTAAGGAAGGGGTGTGATCAAACTGTTCTCAGACTGAAAGTGTGAAGGGAGGAGGCAAGAGAATCTGGGGCCCAGAGACAGGAGATAGGAAGCTGGTATTGTAATCAAGACGACATTCCACCTGCAGCCCAGAACAACTTTTTTTCTTAAGGCAAGGTTATTTCAGGATGATCTTTAAAAATGTGTAATATGCCAGCATTTTTGGTTGTGACATGGTGTTTTCTATAAATTAATGTTAGGATATTATGTCCTTGGAAGAGATTCTGTATGTATTTCTTAAATCTATTGGTACAGAAAAAAAAAAAAAAAAAAAAAAGAGCAAAGAGAGCATGCATGCAATTTACTTTGTGATCTCCAAGCACCTTATAACTACAGTGGAGTTCACATTTTTAGAGGGCTTGCTTTCTGAAATTCAAATGTATCATATAATCTGGTTTTGGTCCTTGAATTAAAGAAAGTCCAAGGTGCCCCTTTAACGATTCTGCTTAAACAGAGACCCTTTCCCCGAGGAAACTATCACCAAATCAGATCTTGAAAACTTTAGGCTTTGACCCATTATGAAAATGTGTGGCAATTTAATCTTCACACAAAGTAAATGTTTTATCATCATCAAGACAAAAAGAAAAAGGAAATTAAAGACATCAAAAGAAAAAAAAGTAAATTAGGGTTTTGAGGGGAAATATTATAAGGAATAACTTTATATTTTACTGCATTCTTTAAACTACATTTGTTTTGCAATTTCACATTTCCTTTCAACAGAATAAGAATGAGAAGGAAACTAAAAACCTAACAGAAAATGCACAGAATGACATTTCTTACTTTAATACGAAAAGTTTGGTTAGTTGACTATTGCCAGTGACTTAGATAACGTTTATGCCAGTGCAAGACATTTCCACTAAAACAATTGCATTCCATTCATGGTCTCCTTATAACATGATGCCTTTGGGGGTGGAGGAGCAATGTTCTGCTCTTTCACAGGACACACTATGTTGTAAATAACTGTTAATTAAGTTCCTACTGTGCACAAAGCACTAAGCCAGGAAAAATGGAGAAAAGTATGACCTAGTCCTTGTCTTCAAGGTCCTAAACCTCTGCGAAGAGACATCATCTATGCAACCAAAGGATGAATAAAAATGAAGAAATCTTGACCTGAGTGTCACAGAAGCAACAGAGATAATGAAGGAAGACATGGTAAGAACAGGAAGCAAGGAAGAATGGCTGAAAAACTAGAGGGTGAATAGATTAGGGTGTGGGGCAGAAGTGAATATGATGCTTACATAGGATGAACAATTAAGAAAGGATTTTTTTAAATGACAGTAAAACAAAAAATGCAGTAGGAGAGCATAAATGACAGCAGTCCTGTATATGAGGCTGAAAAATTAGGAGCTTGTCCTGTAGGCTAGAGAGCCATGGAATGGTTTGAAAAAGGGTCTAACATGAGTGAATTAATGGGTTTCAAGTGATCTATGCAAAATAGCTCAAGAATAGAACACACTTTATAGCCAAATGCTGGAATATATGATGCAAAATAATTACTACAGTAATTCAGATTCAAGAGCCCTCCACGACATGCTCGCTTTGTCAACAGAAGCTTTCTGTTGGTGGGATCCATGCATTGATTTATATGTATATGTGTACATATGTATATGTATATTTAATTATTGTTGATGTACATCATATGTTACTGATGTACAATATAGTAATTCACAAATTTTAAAATTTATACTCTACTTATAGTTATTATAAAATACTGGCCTATATTCCCTGTGATGTACAACATATCCTTGTAGCTTATTTTATACATAATAGTTGTACCTCTTAATCCCCTACCTCTATTTTGCCCCTCCCCCTTTTCTCTACCACCAGTTTGTTCTCTATGAGTCTGCTTCTTTTTTGTTATATTTAGTAATTTGTTGTATTGTTTAGATTCCACATGTAAGTGATATCATACAGTATTTTTTCACTTAGCATAATGCCCTCTAAGTCCATCCATGTTGTTGCAGATGGCAAAATTTCACTCTTTTTTATGGCTGAGTAGTATTCCGCGTGTGTGTGTACACATATACATACCACATCTTTATCCATTCATCTGCTGATGGATACTTAGGATGCTTCCATATCATGGGAATTATAAATAATGTTGCTATGAACACTGGGGTGCATGTATTTTTTTGAATTAGTGTTTTTGTTTTTTTTCAGATATATATCCAAGAGTGGAATTGCTGGGTCATATCATAGTTTTATTTCTAGTTTTTTTTGAGAACCCTCCATACTGTTTTCCACAGCGGCTACACCAATTTGCATTCCTATCAACAGTGTACTAGGGTTGCCTTTCCTCCACATCCTTGCAAAAACTTATTGTGTTCTTTTTGGTGTTGGCCATTCTGACTAGGGTGAGATGATACCTCATTGTGGTTTTGATTTGCATTTCTCTAATAATTAGTGATGTTGAGCATCTTTCCATGTGCTTGTTGGCCATCTGTATGTCTTCCTTGGAGAAATGTCTATTTAACTATTCTGCCTAAGTTTTGATTGGGATGTTTGTTTTTTGGTATTGAGCTGTACGAGCTATTTGCATATTTTGGAAATTAACTGCTCATTGGTGGCATTGTTTGAAAATATTTTCTTCCAGTCCATAAGTTATCTTCTCATTTTGTTGATGGTCTTCTGCTCTGTGCAAAAGCTTTTAAGTTTAATTAGGTCCCAACTATTTATCTTTGCTTTTATATCTTTTGCCTTGGGAGGAGACTGAGCTAACAAAATATTACCACAATTTATGTCTGAGAATGTTTTTCCTATGTTCTCTTCCAGGAGTTTTATGGTATCATGTCTTATATTAAGGTTTTTAATCCATTTTGAGTTTATTTTTGTGTATGGTGTTAAAGAATGTTCTAATTTCATTCCTTTACATGTAGCTGTCCACTTTTCCCAGCACCACTTACTGAAGAGACTATCTTTTCTCTATTGTATATTCTTATCTCCTTTGTCATAGATTAATTGACTATAAATGTGAGGATTTACTTCTGGGCTCTTTATTCTGTTCCATTGATCTATGTGTCTGCTTTTATGCCAGTACCATACTGTTTTGATGACTGCAGCTTTGTAGTATAGCTTGAAGTCAGGCAGCATGCCTCCTCCAACTCTGCTTCTTTCTCAAGATTGTTTTCGTTATTTGGGGTCTTTTGTGTTTCCATACAAATTATAAAATTATTTGTTCTAGTTCTGTGAAAAATGCCATTGGTGTTTTGATAGAGATTACATTGAATTTGCAGATTTCCTTGGGTAGTATGGTCATTTTAACAACATTAATTCTTCCCACCCAAGGACACAGTATATCTTTCCATCTGTTTGTGTCATCTACAATTTCTTTCACCAGTATCATAGTTTTCAGAGTACAGGTCTTTTGCCTCCTTAGGTAGGTTTATTCCTAGATATTTTATTCTTTTTGATGTGATGGTAAATGGGATTGTTTCCTTAATTTTTCATTCTGAATCTTCATTGTTGGTGTATAGGAATGCAACAGATTTCTGTACATTAATTTTGTATCCTGCAACTTTACCAAATTCATCGATTAGCTCTAGTAGCTTTCTGGTGGCATCTTTAGGATTTTCTATGTATAGTATCATGTCATCTGCAAACAGTGACAGTTTTACTTCTTCCTTTCCAATTTGGATTCTTTTTATTTCTTTTTCTTGTCTGTTTGCTGTGGCTAGGACTTCCAGTACTATGCTAAATAAAAGTGGTAAGAGTGGGCATCCTGTCTTGTTCTTCATCTTAGAAGAAATACTTTGAACTTTTCACTGTTGAGTATGATGCTAGCTGTGCATTTGTGACATAGGCCTTTATTATGTTGAGGTATATTCCCTCTATGCCCGCTTTCTGAAGCATTTTTATCATAAATGGATGTTGAACTTTGTCAAAAGCTTTTTCTGTATCTATTGAAATGATCATATGGTTTTTATTCTTCAATTTGTTAATGTGGTATAACATACTGACTGATTTGCAGATATTAAAATATCCTTGCATCTCTGGGATAAATCCCACTTGATCATGGTGTATCATCCTGTTAATGTATTGTTGGATTTGATTTGCTAATACTTTGTTGAGATTTTTGCATTTATGTCCATCAGTGATATTACCCTGTAGTTTACTTTTTATGTGTGATATCTTCGTTTGATTTTGGTATCAGGGTGATATTGGCCTCATAAAATGAATTGAGAAATATTCCTTTCTCTGCAAATTTCTGGAATAGTTTCAGAAGGATAGGAGTTAACTGTTCTCTAAATGTTGCATAGAATGCAACTGTGAAGCCATCTGGTCCTGGACTTTTGTTTGTTGGGAGTTTTTCAATTACTGATTCAATTTCAGTACCTGTATTGCTTTTTAGTCTCTAATTCATTTATTTCTGCTCTGATCTTTAGACTTCTTTCCCTCTACTAGATTTGGGTTTTGTTTGTTCTTCTTTCTCTAGTTGCTTTAGGTGTTGTGTTAGGTTGTTTATTTGATAGTTTTCTTGTTTCCTGAGGTAAGTTTATACCTCTACAAACTTCCCTCTTAGAATTGCTTTTGCTGCATCCCATAGGTTTCAGACCACCCTGTTTTCCTTTTTATTTGTCTCTAGGTATTTTTGATTTTCTCTTTGATTTCATCAGTGATCTACTGGCTGTGTAGCAGCATATAGTGTGTGTGTGTGTGTGTGTGTGTGTGTGTATGCGTGTGTGTACACACACATATATGGGTGTTTTAAGTTACTGATCTCCTAATTTCAAACACATTTTTAAAACCCTGCATTTGTACTCTCCTCCCCTCATGATTACTGGTTTTGATATTGTATTTTACATCTAATTGTTCTGCATAACTCTTAATTACTTATTGTGGATATAGATGATTTAACTACTTTTGTCCTTTAACCTCCCTACAAACTTTGTGTTTGGATGACTTCCCACCTTTACTATATGTTTGCCTTTACTGATGAGCTTTTTCATTTAATAATTTTCTTATTTCTAGTTGTGGCCTTTTCTTTTTCACTTAGAGAAGTTCCTTTAACATTTATCATAAATTTGGTTTGGTGGTGCAGAATTCTTTTAGCTTTTGCTTGTCTGTAAAGCTTTTGCTCTCTCCATCAAATCTGAATGAAAACCTTACTGAGTAGAGTATTCCTGGTTGTAGGTATTTCCCTTTCATCACTTTAAATATATCGTGCCATTCCCTTCTGGCCTGCAGAGTTAATGGTGAAAAATCAGCTGATAGCCTTATAAGAGTTCCCATATATGTTGTTGTTTTTCTTTTGCTGCTTTTAATACTCTCTCTTTATCTTTAATTTTTGTCATTTTAATTACAATGTGCCTTGGTGTGTTCCTCTTTGGGTTAATCCTATACGGGATTCTCTGTGTTTCCTGGGCTTAGGTGACTGCTTTCTTTCCCAGGATAGGGAAGTTTTCAACTATTGTATCTTCAAATATGTTCTCAGCCCCTTTTTGTCTTCTCCTTCTGGAATCCCTATACTGCAAATATTAGTGTGGTCGATGTCCCAGAGGTCTCTTATACTGCCCTTAATTTCTTTCCATTCTTTTCTCTGTTCAGCATCAGTGATTTCCACTACTCTGTTTTCCATCTTGCTGATCTATTCCCCTGTATCATTTAGTCTACTGTTGATTCCTTCTAGTGTATTTTTGACTTAAGTTATTGTATTCTTCTTCTCTGTTTGGTTGTTCCTTATAGTTTCTAATTCTTTATTAAAAACTTCTAATTTCTCACTCTGTACATCCATTCTTCTCCATTCATCACCTTTCAATCATTACCCTGAACTCTTTCTCAGGTAGATTGCCTATCTCCACTTAGTTCTTCTTCTGGTTCCTTCAGTCTCCAAGTTCTTTCTCTTGTTCCTTCAGTCTGAAACATGCTCCTCTGCAACCTCATTTTGCCTAAGTTGCTGTTTGTAATTTTATGTATCTGATAGGTCAATGTTTCCTGACCTTGGAGAAATGGCCTCTGTAGGAGATGTCCTATGTGCCCTAGCAATGTACTTCCCTCTCATCACCCCAGCTATATGTTCTAGGGGTTCCCCCTATGTGGGATGCATGGGTCCTTCTGTTGTGGTGGGCTATGTGGGCAGTCTGGTAGTCTTGGCTGGCCCCTAATCTGGTTGGTTGTCAGGCTCTGCCTTGTGGGGAGGCTTCTGCTGCTGGTTGGTGGGGCCAGGTCATGAGGCAGCTGACTGCAGAACTCCAGGAGGCCCTGGGGCTAGTACTAGCTCATTGGCAGCTGGAATCAGCATTCAGAAGATTCTAGGGCTGCTGCCTATCCACTGGTGGATAAAGCCAGATCCTGGGGTTAGTGCCAGACTCCTGGTAGGCAGAGCTGGGTCCTGGAGTGTAGCTGTAGGGCCCAGGGATCCCAGAGCTAGTGTCAGATCACTGGGGCGGGGAGGAGGTGGTTCCTTACACAGTTGGGTATGGGGTCTGGCATGTCCTGAAATTTCTGTTGGCCTGCTAGTGGGCAGGGACAGGGCCCAGTTGGTACCAGGACAGAGTCTGGCTTGCTGTAGACAGGATGAGTCTGCAAGCTGTGGGACTATGGTTTTCATGTGTCTGGTGTCTGCTCCTTCGTGGGTGAGGCTGATCCAGAGGTTAGAACAGGCTTCCTGGAGGGCAGGGCCCATGTCTGGTTGGGGGAATTCCCCCTCATGTGCAAGGCCATGTCTAGAGGTGGCTGTGGGCTCAGGCTGTTGGTTGGGGCCAGGTCTTGGCACTAATGAGCTACAGGGAAGATTCTACAATGGCACCTGCCAGCACCAGTGTCCACATGGTAAAAGGAGCTCCCAAGAATGACTGCCAACAGTGTCCCCAAGATTACCTGCAGCTACCTCCTGCCTCCCCAGGAGACTCTCCAAGATCAGCAGGTAGGTCTGGCCCAAGCTCCTATCAAATTACTGCTTTGCGGTGGGTTCTGGAGCATGTGAGATTTTGTGTGCACCCTTAAAGAGTGAAGTCTCTATTTCCCCCAGTCCTTTGAGACTCCCAAAATTAAGCTCTGCTGGCCTTCAAAGTCAAATGCTCTGGGGGCTTGTCTTCCTGGTGCAAGATCACCCAGGCTGGGGAGCCCAACATGGAGCTCAGAGGTCTCACTCCTGTGGGAAAACCTCTGCAATATAATTACTCTCCAGTTTGTGGGTCGCCCGCCCAGGGGTATGGGATTTGATTATATTGCAAGTTTCCTACTCATCTTGTAGTGGTTTCTTTATGTCTTTAGTTGTAGAAGATCTTTTCTGGTAGGTTCCAGTCTTTTTCATCAATGGTTGTTCTGCAAATAGTTGTGATTTTGGCGTGCTTGTGATAGGAGCTGAGTTCAGGGTCTTTCTACTCTGCCATCTTGTCCCTGTATTTTTTTCCATACGTTGATTTTTCAAATAGAGTTGTAACACTGTATTTTTTTTTTCATTTTCTGTGAGTAAAGAAGATGCTTCACCGAGCTGATATGAGTAATGCAATCATGTATTCTAAACCAGTGTTTTTCAAATTTTAATGTGTATATGGATTACTTGGGGTTCTTGTTAAAATATACGATCTGATTTGCAGGTCAGGAGGGCCATATGATTTTGCTTTTGTACAAGTTTCCAGGTAAAGTGAAGTTATTGGTTCTACAACTGATCCACACTTAGAGTAGAAAGGTTCTAGCCTATACCTTCATACCAGTTTGACTGACATCTATAGCTTTCGACACACTCACTAGTGTATCAGGCAACCAGTCAACCAGAGGAAGCAACTGGCATCAATCATTAAAGAAAGCTAAAATAAATTGATTGGCCACCCTTTAATCATTTTGGTCCAACAGATACAATTACTAAGTAAAGAGAAGAATCTCCAGGACAGTTTTATAGAAACCACACATAAAACGCATGTGTACTCTCTCTCTCTTTCCCCCTTCTCTCGTTCTCACACACACACACACACACACACACAGACATAAAATCCATATTCTATTAAACATGGGCTTAGGGTAAACAAAGGGCAGTCCAGTAAATGAATTTAATTTGAGTCCTTTTTTATTTCCTATTTATACTATGCATTTGTAACAGTTATTCATAAAACATGAGACCTCTAGCATTTACAACCATCGGTCTCTCACCTGTTGTGATGGTTAATTTTATGTGTCAACTTGGCTAGGCTATGGAGCCCAGATATTTGGTTAAACATTATTCTGGATGTTTCTGTGAGGATGTTTTTGGGTGAGATTAACATTTAAATCAGTGGATACTGAGTAAACCAAATTGTCCTCCATAATGTGTGTGGGCCTCCTGCCAGTAAGTTGAAGGCCTGTATAGAGCAAAAGACTGACATCCCTGAGCAAGAAGGAATTCTGCCAGCAGATGGATTTGCACTCCAACGTTGGTTCTTCCCTGGGTCCACAGTCTTCTGGCCCACCTTGAAGATTTTGGACTTGCCAACCACCATAAAGGCATGAGCTAACTCCTTAAAATAAATCTACACACACACACACACACACACACACACACACACACCCGTTTATCAGTTCTGTTTCTATGGAGAACCCTAATATACCTGTCTATGAAAAACTGGGCTTTGCTATGGTTTTGACACTTCTAACCACTGGATTGTTAATTCTTTCCTTCGGTTTAGCCTTTAAACATACCCAGAGACAGTGTTTCAATGCAGAAAATATGAATAAGCTTTAAGCCAGGGACTCACTGGATCACCACATAATCAACTTGATTGGATCTTGAATGCCTAGTCCCTAGACTCTTGGACTGTTTCCAGATGATCAAGTGCCTGTAAGCCCCACCCTCTTTCAAGGACTGGCATTCCTGCCTTTGAGAGCCAGTCTCACATGACTAAAGGCAGCTGACAGACCCCTGAGCCTACTGCTCAAGCTTCTGTGTTTTATCCTGGTCTTGGCCTCATTTTCAACCTTTGACTAGTGGTGTTTGCATGCTGTTTGTCTTTGTCCTCCTAGACTGATCTTCCAGACGTGAAACAAGCTGAGATCAGTTACCAAATCCTGGCCTATTCATATTGTTTGGAAGCTGGGTTCTGTGAAACTTTTTCTCTCTTTATCTGTGTTCCAGCCAACCCACAACTATCCAAACCCTACTTCTGACTGATACAAACACATTAAATGTGCTATCTGGCCCCTGACTATTCTCCAGCTTCCTTTACTGCTAATTCTCTCACCTGCACCCCAAACCTATCCCATCCCACAAACACACCCTGCACTGTGGCCCCCCATGAGTCTAACTAGTCCCTGCACGTCCTGGGTCCTTTCACCATTCCCTGCTGCTGAACAGGCTCTTCTCTGCCTGGGGTAAACTTTCACTGAGCCGTCACGAACCTGCACAAACGCTGCTGTCCTCAGCTCATCAGTGACCCTCCTACACAGTATTCTTTCCTCCACCACTTTGTCTGTAACTCTTTAGAGCATGTACTCTGCAATAGCAGTATTATGTTGGCCAAACGAAAACCCAAATGAACCTTTTGGCCAAACCAATATTATCTGGTACATGTTGCTTTCTTCTAGTACACCGTGACTCCCTTGAGGGCAAAAACGAATTCTTTCTTACATTTGTGAGCCACGGGACTACCATAGTACTCATCACTGGAGGAGCTTAATTCTCTTTTGGTCCAATTATTGATTAACAATTCTGGGCAGAGAATGTCTTATGTTCTATCAATAACCTTCAACCTGGAATAAATCATTGTGACATTAAATTAAACTATTAAATTATTTTTCCTTCCAGGTATCAATTTTTAAGTATAAATTGGCTCTACAGCAAAACTCAACTAAATTATAAATGTAGATGTAGAGGACAAATGCTTCATCCTCAATTTATCTTGAGGGCCAGTAAAAGCAACCACTAGAAAGAAAATATCCAACAAGCTTATCTCCAATCTCAAACCTAAAGTTCCAAAGATCAAAGGATGGAGAATAATTAGAAAGCCATAAAATCCACAGAAGCTATACTGAACTATTTAGCCCTTTTTTACATTCTTTATTCTTCCCTAGATGCAATGTCTTGCCTTCTCAACTAAATTTTAGGCTGCAACCTTTCTTCTAAGGTGCAAATTTTACCTGTAAGTTTTCGTTTCAGAACTGGCCTGTTCCTCAAGCAACAGAAACCATTGCTTAAGGGTCCTCTCTCCCTCCCAAGCACCTCACAGAGGGGCTACTTACCACACATGATACCTTCCCTAATATTTTTTGATGGACAAACTAACAAAGCAAAATCTGTATTAAGTTGTACAGCTATGAGAAATCCTAATTCTCTCACTACATCTTTATTTTAAACAACAAAGTGATCAACTGTGGATTTTGCTGTTGCTGAGAAAGCTGCCCAGGAAAGTGTGGATAACATTTTCCAATTCAGAGCAAACTCTCTGCTTTTCCAGAAAGTGGAGGCTCAACCAGAAACAGTAAAGTTCATGCCCTTGGCAGATAAAGTTTAGTCAGATGCATTAAGGCTGGGCCTTTTATACGAAATGACCCTCATGATCAGCTTACTGACAATAAGACTTGGGGATTTTATAATCCCTCGACTCTTCTTTGATGTGATACAAAATACTACAGATGCTCCCTCCCAAAGAACCGTATTGCCCATATCCATACCTTTTGTGTAGTCCCCTCCTCTGCAATCTGGGCTGGGCTGTGACTTGCTTGATAGAATGTGGAGAAATGTGGGGGAAGTTATGCTGACTTCTGAGGTTTGAGCAAAAGAAACTTTGAGCTTCTGCCTGGAGTCCTGAGCTGCCATCTAAAAAGTCTGAGCCCCTGGGACCCCCTTGCTGGGGACAGCACATGTAGGCACTAGGGCCACAGTTCCAGCTAACCCAACTGTGCAGTAGTCATCCCAGTTCAGGCACCAAACATGGGAGTGGAGAAACCACATAGGCATCCAGCCTTGTCAAGCCTTCAGGTGGCTTCGGGCTCGGCTGACGACTGGATGTGACCACAGGAGAGACCTCTAAGTAAGACCTAGTCAAATCAGAACCATGAGAGAGAATGTCAGATCGCTGGGCTAGGGTAATAAGCTTTGAGGTGGTTTCTTATGTGGCAATAAATAACTAGACTATTGTAACCAGGGGGAAGCGGACAAGTCCAGAAAAAAGGCCTGATGTAAGAATTCCAAATCAATGGGCACCTGGACACATCCAAGCTGAAAATAGTTTCCTCCACGAAGACCTGGGTCTTTGACCTCTCAAAAGAGAAGTCATATTTGAAGATGCCTTTCCTTTTGATGTACTTTCCTTATAGGTTTACTCAATTTTACTGCTACTAGTCACCAGGTAGAAAAGAATTCTACCCATTTTATCACTTGGGGCAATAAAACAGAACTCTGCTGCCCCTTGAGACGGCAGAAAACAATGAGAGGACCTGTGAGTCAGGACAAGGGGAACTGTCACCCAGAGTTCTGAGGACAGTTGAGCCCGCAGGTGGATTTCTCCCCTTTTTCTCCCTTCTGTAAACTAGCACAAGAAAATGACACAGCCAGGAGCACGAGAGTGCCCTGGGAGGTGAAGACGCCATGTGAGGATGTCTGCAGAGTGGAGCTGTGTCCCTCTGCTCCACAGAGCTCACGCTCACCCAGCAGTGATGCAGCAAGTCTGCTTTCCACGAAGCTGCCCATGAGGTTAGCTCATTGCCACAGGTGCGGCCGTAACTACGATTAAAGCTGAATTCTATTAACAATCGTAATGGCAACTACGGAGGTACGTTGAGGAGGAGATCTCATTAAGTGAGTTAAGAGAGAGACCTGGGCTCCCAGGTGGTTGCTGCCTGGCTTCTTGTCACTGCAGAGTACTGTTCCCGAATGCCAGCACCACGTCAAGCTGGAGAGAGCGTGGCGCCTTGGCCATGGAATTACCACAGTCAGAATGCTAACCCAGTGAGAGCCTGTCCCAATCATGCGTTTTCTTGTTTCTCTCTGTGACCTCCTGGGTCTCACTTCTGAATCCCCAGTTCTAAATGCAAGGCCTGGCACACATAGGTATTTAATGAATATTTGTTAGGAGGAAGAGAGAAGCGACATACGATGAGCTAGACAGCTGATCAGGTCAGGGAATTTACATACACAGTGTTTATTTTATATCTACATCTCTACCTATTATGTCTCCTCTCTGGCATCACATAGGGGATCTTTTAAAGCCAAACTACTTTTACAACTGTGTATGCTGATGGATGTTAAAGAGATGTACTGTGATCATTTCCCAATAGACACAAATGTTGAAGTATTATGCTGTGCACCTGAAGCTAAAAGTTACGTGTTAATTATACTTCAATTAAAAAAATAATAATAATAGTAAAGCCAAACAAGACTTAGTCCTAATGAGGCAGGTTAATAACAAAAACAGGGAAGGAAAATGCAAGCCCCAGGGAATAAATAACTTATGGCGTCTTTCACAAGACCCTGCCAGGGCAGGGCAAACATCTGGGTCAACAAGATAAGGAAAAACTAACGTGTGCACTCTGGCTCCTGTACATTGCTTCTGCATAGATAAACATAGCTATAGGCTCCCAAAAGCGCGGGAACTGGTCTATAAAAGGAGAAGCTCTCCTTTGGTTCGGGGCTCAGTCTTTGGATGTGAATCCACTGGGCCTGTACCGGTACCATAAACATTGCTTCCTGCATTATAAGCCTCAGTGTCCTGCCTACCTCTACCGAGTCCTCCAACACTTAATTGCCCCAGTCTTGCCCAAAGAATGTTTTGCTTCACACTCACTCCAAGCAGATCCTGAATCAGTGAGAACCAGGCCTGGTGATGGATCTGGGGTCCCATCGCCCACCACTTTGTCTGGAGCTCTAGAATTAGTCTTGCTGCTCCATGTATGGTAGGCTCCCATATTTCCCTAAAGATATATAGCTTTTCACTAAACTTAGGAGTTTCTAACAGTTTCTGCAATGAAGTATTTTTTCCAATTCATTTTATGTGAAACTCCAAGTATAAACACCTAAATGCAGGGCTGCATTTGAATGCTAGGCTACCGTACAGATTGTAGGCAAGGCAACTCAGCCTCTCTCTGACCCCTCTGAGATAATTCTGAAGAATCATAAGTAAATAAATACCTTGACACGGCTCATTAAATCAGGAACTCTAGCTCAGTTCTTGTCACTGAAATGTACACTCAACCTGTGACCCCAGGCCATTTGGTTGGCAAGACGTGGGGTCTGGCCAGAGTTCCGATTCAACGCTAGACCCACAGCACAAGAAGCCGTCTGGCTGTGAACATCACCACTGCACTGTCCTCTGCTGCCACGTTCTGCCCACCAGATCTAACCCCTTGAATGTTGAAACCGGCCTGGATCAGACCTCATTTTACTGCATATTTTAGATACAGCACTCATCAACCTCTACATTAATTTTCTATTTTTAGAGAACAAATTACAGCAAACTTAATGGTTTAAAACAACATATATTGATCATCTCACCACTACCATGGGTCAGGAACCAGGCACGTTTTAGCTGAATCTTCTATAAGAATCTCATAAAGCTGACCTCAAGGTCTCCCCTGGCTGCATCCTCTTTGAGAAATGGAATATTTCCCGCCCTATCAGTTAACCAACCATGTTACAGTCATCAGCGACTGCAGCCCTCCAACGTGAAGCCGGTGAGCCCTGAGGAAACTCAGGAAGGAAAGAATACCTGCCATCTAGCAGCCATCAGACTGCAGCCACTCCCTTCGGTGAGCACCGAGGAAACGCAGGATGCGGAAACACAGGAAACTGGCCCCAGATAGCTACGGTGCACACCAAAGGAACAATTTCAATAAGCCCAGACACTGGCATCTTCTCAAAGGCAGAAAAGTGCTAAATTCCTTAACTTGAGAGATCTGGTTTTCCTTTAATTAGCAATCATCTTTTGACCTTCAGGCCACTTGCCCATTGTTGCAAAACTTCTATATAACTTGGCTCCCCGCCTCACCTCTTCAGAGCACTTCTCTCAGGGTTACTTGAGATGCTGCCTCCTGGGCTTGAAGTCCTAAAAATTCCCGCTGAATAAAACATAACTCTCAACTTTTAGGTTGTGAATATTTTTTTAGTCAGCACCATTTAGAGGCTGTTAGGGAAAGACTTCCAAGCTCCCTCAGACTGTTGGCCGAGTTGATTTCCTGTGGCTCTAGGACAGGTTCCATTATCTCGCCAGCTATCGGCTGGGCACCACCCTCAGCTCCTACCAGCGCCTCTCAGGCTGTTGCCACAGGACCCCACCCCGTGTCAGTGTCAGATCCCTTTCACACGGCAGATCTCTCACAGTCCCTTTTCTGCTACCAGCTAGAGAAAATTCTCTGCTTTTAAAGGTTCTTTTGATTCGGTTCGGCCCACCCAAATAATTAACCTCTCTGCCAACTGATCAGTCACTTTAATTGCATCTGGAAAGTCCCTTTGCCACAGAACCTAGCATAATCACGGGAGTCACACAGGAGGCAGAGGCCACGGAGGCCATCCTGGAATCCCGCCTACCACACCCTCCAATACTCCCCCTCCACACATCCCTGGATTATTCCTCTGTATTGGTCAAGAAGATTAACTGCTGTCACAAATAAACTTCAGAGTCTTGGCCTAGCATGATACAGGTTTACTTCTTTCCCACATCGGGATCCTTTTAGGTCTGCTGTACACTGTGATCTAGAAACTCAGGTTCCTTCGCCTAGGGGCTCTGCTATTCCTTCGCGCCGAGTCTTCCACTGGGTCTTTTGTATTCTGCTAGCAGATAAGGGAACGGAGCACATAAGGAAGGTCTTGAGGGAATATATAGGCCAGGCCTAGAGATGGCCTATGTGGTTTCCACCCACACCCCATCAGCCGGAACTAGTCACAAGGTTGTCACTAACAGCAGGGATATGTATTCGGGAAGTGTAGTCTATGTGCCAAGAAGCAAAGCGAAACAAATAGTGAAGAACTGGTCTACTCTCTGCTTAACTCCCCAGGGCCTAGCATACATTCTGGACTTGACAGAGGGCGAATATTTACCTTTCTTTACCACAAATCGCATTCCTCCCCCTGCCTGCCCCTGCGAAAAACATAAAACAAACAAACAAACAAAAACAGTTTGGTTTCTGAATCATTTCATCAAAATATGGAATTTAAAACAATGAAAGTGCCGAGATATCTATCTTCTGATTCTGGTGCAATTCTTCCAATAATTTTAGGTTCTAAGTAAACCTCTTTATCAAGTATTTAGTATATCAAAGCACAAAAACTTCTTTCTCATCACAAGCAGACGTTTTGCAATTAACATGTAACATATCTGATTCGAATGTTGAAAATTCAGAAAGGTGTGGTTTTAGAAAGGGATGTGAGAAGAGGGACACACATACACATTTGTCTTACGTAGTTAAGTCAGATCCATCCCTTTTGCTACCACCATGGAAGTTCCCATTCACTTTCACAAATGCCCTCTGAAGTCATTCTTTTCAAACACTTTCCAGTGTGACTGAGTTTTGTTCTATGACCAGGAAGAAAACAACATTCTATTATTGGAGAGTTACAGTTCCTGTGCTGGGTCAAGGAAAATACACATTCCAACTGTGAGCAAGATCTAAAGGTAGTTTTCAATCTCACCTTGAAAAGGAAAATTATTCTGTTCTTCTTTGCTTTAAAAAGTGCTGAGGGAGAAAGTTTAAAAGATGCTTGAAGCCCTTGAAATGCCTGGAACTTGGGATATCCAAGGTTTTAAACATCTTGAAGTCTTTACATTGATTTCAAAGGATTAGTTAGGCTGCTATTTACGTAAACATCACTTTTCACATCAGTCTTTGTTCATTTACCACCTGCTCACTTGTCCTATTTAATTTTACTCTTCAATGACTTGATACAGAGATTTTTTATATGCATGTTTAATCAGTTCCAAAAGCCTTGCTTGTTTTTCACATTACACCCCATCCCCATGATGCAGGGCCTTTGAGGGTAGAAAAGTAAGAAGGCTGAGACCCACCTCCCAAGTCTCTTCAGTGGGATGAAAACATGAGATGAGAAATCTCAGGAGGAGGAAGCAGAATTCCCCCATGGGAGCAAGCAGAGATTTGCGGGAAGGGTGTTTTTTGTAATATTTAAAGGCTTCATCTTGTGATTCCTCTATAAGGCAAAAAGGTGCAAGAGGCTGGATTAAATTTGTGTAGCAAAAAAAAAAAAAAAATGAGGCATCATTTCCTACTTGGGATAGATACACTTTCTTAGAATCAAAATAATTTTTGACCAACACAAAATCTAGGCTTCATGCTCCTTGAGATCAAATTTAGAGTAAAATTGGTGGAAGGAAGAAGAGACAAGGAGAGAAAACAACATATCAAAGTAGACACTTTGCCCACACCTCAGATTCTAGTCACCCTACAATCTCTTCTGCATCTCTGATTTCCCAAATTGGTAATTTTGGAAGACTGTTTAGAAATAAAACCCTCAAAGATACCTTTTTCTGTCAGCTATTCTTACCATCATTTTCTATAGGTACACTGTATAATGCTGTTCAGTCTTTATATCCAGTCCTCCTAGCCTCTTAAGTATAGCAGAATCAAGAAAATCAAAGCTTGAGCAGAATATACACATTTAACACACATCCAACAGACAGGGTTTAGTTTCTGAAACACTGAATTTTAAGGAAGCAAAAGACTGTGCCCTATATTCCACTAAGGATGACTCACACCACATATTTTTGGGATATGACCTGTTTAGTCATCTGCGCTATTTCATTAACCCTAGTTTGTTTAGAAGTACGTATCTTCCGGTATCACAGCCTACAGATTTACCTGTGGTAAATATGAAACACATGCTCCGAGCTACCAAGCCAGCAAATTACTCTGCTCTCCTTCGGCCACATCTTTCCAGAATACAGATAAATCTACCTAAGACCCTCAGTGTAAGGTGAATAACCAGTCAAGCTCCTGCTATCATAGCTTAAGATGAAGAAGCCACAGATGAAATATATTCCTTCAGATGTTCGGGATGCAGTGCTTAGATGCATTATTTTCTTTATTAGGTCTAGCATATTTTTATAGGGTCATCCACCAAAATGATAAAAGGAAGAGACAGTCATGCAGCGTAATAGCACTGGCTATTTGTATATGATGAGAAAAAGTTGTTACTCTCCAGCTGTGTAATCTTTATTTACAGAAAAAGCATGCAGAGGGTGAGGTCTACCAAAGTTCATGGCTTCAAAACCAGCTCACTGTCTGGGCTGTAAATTACCTGTTGGCCTTGCATTACTAAATGGCTTTTCAGTGGGGTTCCGCTCTCTGAATCCCAGAATGGTGCCCTGTGAGTTATAAGCTCCAGGCTGCCGTCAACTCTTCAGGGTGCTAAGGAAGAAGTGCACTCCTACGGACATTTGAAACTGAAAGAAAATTGCAGGCACTGACCATTCTTGAGTCTGTGCCCCTTTCCACAGCAGGGAAAGAGTTTGAGGCCAGTTTTCTTTTTTTCCAACCAAATCCGCATCCCCTTCCTCCCCCTTCCCCTAAGTTTATTTCTCTTGCTTTGCCTGTGTGACAAATATGATATGATGAGTTTGGAGTACTTGAGCCAGTCAATCGATACAGGAGATGACAGCAGGAGATGACCTTTGGTTCATATTACTCTATGTTCTGACAAAGAACAAACGAATAAAAATGACGACAAAACACTGTGAAAATTTAAATGATAAACCCAGTGACAAGACAAGAATAAGGATGCAGATGCAGAGAATGGACTGGAGGACATGAGGTTGGGGTGGGCGGGGGGTGAAGGGGAAGCAGGGACGAAGTGAGAGAGTAGCATAGACATATGTATACTACCAACTGTAAAATAGATAGCCAGTGGAAAGTTGCTGTATAACAAAGGGAGATCAACTGGATGATGGGTGATGCCTTAGAGGGCCGGGACAGGGAGGGTTGGGGGGAGTCGAGGGAGGGAGGGAATATGGGGATATGTGTATAAATACAGCTGATTGACTTTGGTGTACCTCAAAAACTGGTACAAGAGTGTAAAGCAATTATATTCCAATAAAAAAAATATGCCACCTCAAAAAAAAAAAAAAGGAAAAATTAAATGATTCGGAATTAGCAACAGGAATGTCTTACACTGTTGTCATGATTCAAATATTTGGCCCATATAGTAATAATAGCAGTAATAAATTCTAGATGTTGACATAAAGCTAAGAAAAATGTATGTTTTCACTTAATTGTCTGGACTGAGTCAATGTTGAGTATAGTATAAACGCAGTCTTCAATAAGAAAATCAGGGAAAGAAATTTTGTCAGATAATTGTGGGAGATTATTTATTTATTTAATTATTTATTTTTTAAAAATGCTCCAAAATGCTGATTCCACTCAAAATAATGATACAATCATAAAGGAAGCAAAAGGAGCCTCTTTCACTGCAGGCACAGGGCCCCAGTAAAGGCACCCTAATGCTTTAAAAATTATCAATAAACTTCCCTGTGGTTCTACTTACAGCTTTGTTAACCACAAAGTAGAGAGCCAAAATTATATGTTTGTATAAATTGTGTTTAGCACTTAAATAAACTTCAAAAACCAATGGAAAAGTAGAAGTACAGCAAGGGTATATGCTTTCCTAAGCTATCATTTACCCACTTAAAGATCTCTCTAACCTCAGGGTCCCCTAAACATAAAATTTACAATGCTTCCAACTCCAATGAAGAGATCTATGGAGCCAAGGGAAGAGGGGAGACTCCAGGGCCAGAGAGAAAAGGTAAAAAAGAACCCCCACCCCAGGTTCTAAAATTGCTAGACATCTGTGGGGATTCTGATATATCTGCCCTGAATCCAACTTAAAAGACTAAGAAATATTCTTGTGGTAAACCACATGTCTCTGTGACCAAAACCTAAACCACCAAACCCCTTCTCCAGTTCACAGCATGCTAGACAGTTTCCCTCCAATGAAACCAGTCAATTTGCTGACCTGCTCGAGCCAGCCCTTTATTATCTGGAAACCCCAAATCCTCAAGAAATAAAAACTTGATAGTTTGAATCTTCCACTCTTCTACCATTTGAGCCAGTGCCAAGTAGACATAACGCAGTTCCATATACCTTAGAACAGGATAGTTCAAAGCACAGTGTGTGGACTGGCGCCAGGCTGAGAGCTGTTACCAGTCCACCAAAGAGGAACATAGACCTTAAGCAACTTTTATTGCAGCTTTATAAAGGAATTTTATATTTGTTTATTCTAATAATAAAAAATTGGGACTTCTGTTTTATGTCTTTTATTTCATTTTTTTAAATGATTTGTTTTCCTTATATTTTACAAAAGTATCAGTCTGCCGTGGATTGGGAAGTTAAAAAGAAAGGGTCATTTACCATTGTTAATTTGAGAAGTAACGCTGTAGAAGATCCAGTTTTTCTCTTAGTCCTGAGGAATAGCTTTTGACATGTGCAAATTCACAAAGTATTATTCTTCTCGAAATTATTTTATATGTGTCTATGTTTGGTGCTGAAGGATAGCCTATGACCTTGCTCCTTCAATTTGTCCCAGTCCTCTGAGAAGCAGACAAGAAAGAGATGTACTAGGAAAATGCCAGTGAGGAATAATGGGGGAGGGGAAGCTGGAGAGGGCTGGGAGAGCATCAAACTACCAGGCAGGGTTGACCCCTGTAAAGGAGAAAGAGAAGGAAGAATGGAAGGAGGAAGAAGAAAGGGGTGCAGGAAGAAAAGTCTTTGACTACAGTGTATTTCTGAGAAATTTCAGTATAGCTAGCATGGAGTCCTTTTGAGCCAAAATCACCCTGTCCAAGATTTTTAACTCCCCAAAATGAACCTGCCTTGGTATCCCTGTCACATCAGCACTGGCTAGCAATAGCCTTTGGAAAGTGAGACCTAGGCATGAATATGATAGTGAATTTCAAATAGAGCACGTGGAACAGCTGTTCAACTACGTGCCCTGCAGCAGGAGGCCTGAGGGGCGCATTTTCATGGCCCCCCGCACTCCTCCTGATTCCACTAAGGGGAAGCGGCTTCCTTTTTCACTTACAGTTGAGGAGCAGTGAAGCGGGATTAATGTTTCCAGCCTCCTACCCCCTGCTCACTCACTCCTCTGAATTTCTCTCACTGGTGAGACCAAGGAAAGTCTGACCTTTGCTGGGCGGTGTTACACTATGGATGAAATCACAGCATTATAAAAGGAAAGGTAGTTACTTCTGGTTCTGTAAACAATTAGATTTTTGTGGAACAGGCCGTAATGTCCTTTCAGCTAGCTAGATAAGTGTTAGATGAGAAAATCCAACTCTCCCTTAGATTTAGAAAAAGGAGTAACCTCATTCTACCATTCAGCTTTACTAGGAAACTCCTCACTTTGAGAGTTTTGGGGAAGTTTCCTACTCCATAAATAAATCTAATTCTATGTTTTTAATCTTTAATTATATTCTTGTTGCTACTTGTCACTTGAATGGAGCCCAGAAGGGAGACTGGTGAGTGATTAGTGTCACCTAATTTCTAACGTACGGAAGAATGTGAGCTTGCTTATCCAGAATACCTGCATATCCTGAGCATAATGCATGAGACCTGCAACGTACTTATATCCTCCTTAGCACTTAAAATAATATCTGTACTATAAGTAAACGTCTGTTGGTAACATCCCTTGTCATTGAAATCAAAGAATCAACCAATACTGCAGTTGAAAACAGCTATTTATAATCAAATACCTCAGGACTTTCAAAAAAACAAGAGAAACACCTTGGCTTCTTAAGAAAGCAAGGTGAACCTATCGATAAGATTCCCTTCATGGATGGCTCTTTATAAATGCAAGTCTCTAAAAGACCACTCAACCTGGAAACAAGAAGAAAGTTTCATTGGTAAGAATGGTCATCTCACTATGAGAAACCAGGAATAACTCCATTAAGAATTTATGAAGAGAGCAAAACCTACAAGGAGCTCAGAGGCTCCTAACATAAGAAGGCTCTCCAGAGTGATACTAGTTTTCACTACAGGTAAACGGGAAAACTTTTACTTCCGCATTTTGTAGTCCACAGGAGAAGATGGCAGGCAGAAAAACATAAATGGGAATTCAGGTGTTGATTTACCATGGAAAAACTTAAATTTATCCATGGTGTTGTTCTCTCTCTGGATTAACTGTCTTCTTCTGATAGTTATTAAATTGCAAAGAAAATCTGTTTGTGCTATTAAAAATGTAATAAACATTGAATCTCAAGAACATAAGCCCGGAACACATTTTTGAAATGGTAGAAGCATTGTGGATAGTGTACAAAAGTGTCAGACATAATCTAAACACCATTTCCACCAACATTAAAGAGAATATCCAGGAAGCACTTTGAAAAGAGTTTTCAAAGTCATCTGAAATCAGTCTTCTTTGAAGAAAATTATCCTGGAAAATGGAGTGTAGCCAAAGCTAGTTTTCCTGTTCTGCTTAGGGATGATGCAGTGTTTTTCAGAGGACAAATAGAATATTACTCAAATCAATGAAACATATATCACTGAAAAATCTACATCTTTGTGTGGTTACAGGTCCAGCTGCACAAAAAGCAAAAATGTGGTTTCTTTTTTATCAGATCTCCTACAGACAAAATGTTCCCATAAATTCTAAATCAGTAAGAGAATTCTTTTAATGACCAGCAATTCACCCAAAAACCTATATTTTCTCGGTCTAATTAGGATAATTGCCTAGTAAATCATCCAGCTCCTAAAGAGATATTTTGTTTGCATAAATGAATTCCTTTTCATACATAGAGGCTCATTAAATCCTATGACCTAGAATTATAAGCAACAAATGCAAAGCCAACACAATAAATTGGAGATTATAAAACGTGACCTTTTTTTTCTGGAGCTCAACTCCTTCACTTAAAAGTGACTGCAAAAATTGCATCAATAGCCCACTCATGTGAGATGGCTCAGAACAAGGGTCTCCTATAGCACTCCCCTCCCAAGATACACTGAAAAAATAATGAATCTGATTATCCTCTGAGGTCCCAATCATGCCATGTGTTTACAGGAGTTTATTTGGTCGAAGAAAAACATGTGGTACATATTTTCATTCCAATAGCTATGGGAAGTTCCATCTGCTATATAATAAAAGAAATCATTAAAGAAGCTTAACACTTAGTAATCTTAGAATAGTGCTCTGTATGGAATTCAAACTCATTATATACATGAATTCATGTACAAATTGCCTCTATGGGCTACCATTTGTGGACATGTCATGGTCTCACATACAACATGGATCAAATTTGAATCTTCAAACTCTGCATGTAAATAAATAGGAAAAGTTATAGCTGGGATGTTTCTGTAAGTATCACCTTATCTTCCCAATTATATAATTTTCTTTTTGTATCATCCAAAGAAACAGTTAAGGTCACATTCTTGTGTGATTTTTTCCAGCTAAAGTGGTTGTGGTTACAGGCAGATAACTAATCTAACATGAGCTCAACACATGGGAGACTTCCACCTTCAGGCATGTGCCAATCTTTAAGCTACACAGGAAAATAGGTTAAGAAGTTAAACAAAAGTTATTTTAAAGCAGAGCAGAAATAAAATTTTAGGAAATCAAATCCAACAGTGAGTAAAAAGAATAGTACACCACAGCCAAGTAGCATTTATTCTAGTATGTAAGGGAAGTTTGATATCCAAAAATCAACCATTGTAAACAACCACATTAACAGGACAAAGAAGAAAAGTCATATGATCATATCAATTGACACAGGAAAATCATCTGACAAAATTCAAAATCCATTCATTATAAAAATGCTCAGCACACTACAAACAGAGGGGGACTTCTTTAATCTCATAAAAAGCATCTACCAAAAACCCTATAGCTAACATCATACATACATCCAAGATTGAATGCTTTCCCTCTAAGATCAGGAACAAGACAAGGATATATGCTTTCATCACTCTTATTCAACATGTTACTGGAATTTTTAAACACTACAAATAAGGCAAGAAAAGGGAAAAAATATACACATTGGAAAAGAAGAAATAAAACTCATCAGGCTGAGTTACTGTCTCTATTCAGAGATGACATGACTGGCTATGTAGAAAACTCCTAGGGATCTACCAAAAAAATTCCTGGAACTAATAAGTGAGTTCAACAAGGACACAGAATGCAAGATCAACACAACAAAATTAACTCCACTACTCTATTCTGGCAACAAAAAAGCAGAAACTCAAATCAAAAATACAAACCATTTACAATTGCTCCAAAGAAAACAGAATTCTTAGGTGTAAACTTAACAAAACATGTACAGAATCTTCATGATGAGAATTACAAAATGTTGATTAAGAAATCAAAGAAGATCTAAATACTTACAGGAACATACCATATTCATGGATTACCAGATTCAACATAGTAAAGATGACAATTCTTCCTAAATTGTTCTATGGGTTTAACACAGTTTTTATTAAATCTCAGTAAGGTATTTTGTATAAATATACAAGTTTATTCTAAAACACATACAAAAATAGAAAGCACTTGAAATAGCCAAAACAACTTTGAACAAAGAAGAATAGAGTGGAAGGAATCACTCTTCCCAGTGTTCAGGTTTACTACACAGTTGAACAACATGGGTTTGAACTGCACTTATAAAGTCCACTTATCAGTGGCTTTTTTTTCCCAACAAACAGTACATGCTACAGTACCACATGATCCACGATTGATTGAATCCATGCAGATGCAGATCCACAGATATTAAGGGCCAACTGTAAAGTTATATGTGGATTTTTGACTGTGTGAAGGTTAGCACCTCTCTCTAACTCCCATATTGTTCAAGGGTCAACTGAACAGTGTGGCACTGGTCAAGGGAAAGACACACAGTTCAGTGGAATAGAATAGGAAAACCAGAATTATATCTACATGAATATGAACAATTAATCTGTGATAAAGATGCAAAAATAAATCATTAACATTTTTAATAAACAGTGTTGGAGTAATTGGACACCTACAGGCAAAAGCATTGACTTAAACCTCACATCTTGTACTAAAAATCAACTCAAAATGCACCGTGGGCTTAAACGTAAAACATAAAACTATAAAACTTATAGAAATAGTATATCAGAAGATTTTCATGACCCCCTGGAACTAGGTAAAGAGTCCTTAAACTTGACACCAAAAACTCACATGTGTACACACACATACACACAAAGAATTTTAATATTTTAGTTTTTACCATTGGCTGTAGGTTTATTCCTTTTTGTTATAGTCAAGGGAAAGTGTCTCACAGATACTGACTGAGGATCACAGATCCTTGTGCCCAGTGACTAGACTGTCCTCTAACAATATTGGTACCTGAACATCTAGAATCTTCAACTTCAAAACTAGCCCAGAAAGGGCTGCCAAAAAGCTAATAAAAATATGGCAGAATGAAGCATTGAGAATGATAATGATTCCTGGATTTTACCATTTTGAGCACCTAAACGTGTACATAGGAAACAAAGGATATCTTACATGTTATTGAATGCAGTCATCCCCAAACTTTTCGTCACCCAGAACCCCTCTTATTTTTTCAACAATGCATTCTGTGTTAAAAACTGTGTATTAGAACTAGTAACTATGCATCATTGAAGGCTTAATATGTGCCTGTTATTATGATAAACATTTACATATATCATTTCATATTTTAAAAATTATAAAACATGTACCATCAATCTTTACTTAATATATGAGGAAACTAAAGCCAACAGAGGTTAAGTAACCTAAGATCACACAGCCAGTAGAATTGGGATTTCAACTCAGGCCTGCCTGATTTCAAAGTCAAAGCTTTCTACCTCTGTGATATACCACCTCCCCATGCTAAAATACATTAAAAACATATTATATTGAACCATATGAATTTATATAATTCAACCTAATGATTAATTCCTTCCCTCATTCTGTTTAGTATGAGAAAACCACAACTGCCACACTGAGCTGATAGTACGCCAGTCAAAAGCAAATGAATTTCCTATTTCTATTTGGCCTATGTACCACTGACATTTATTTTTTACAAACTATTATTTTAATTAGGCTTTTTGAAATATTAAAATAGCTCAAGTACTCCAGTTCTACACTTAGGTTGGGAACCACTGGTCTTTCTAACTCCCCAAGCTCTTATTTTTTATAGGCATGGAACAGAGGGTCGAGATGCCAGAGTTAGTGACAATACGGGATTAGAGTCACTCCTCTGATTCTGCTTCACCCAGAGAAACACTTCTCTGTGATAGGATAGTATCTAAAGTCTGCTCATTTAAGTAAATACAGTTTATCAGTAACAATTCCTGGGGCAACTGTTTGCCTAAATACCATATACACATAGGATATATATAGCCTCTGGAACCTTCAGTTTTCTTAGAGTGCTTTTCTAACTTTGATAAGGAAGTGGGACATAGAACGGAATGTTTGGCTATTTCTATCTACATGAAGCAAGGACAATATTTCACAGGGCATATTTCTTCATAATTCTAGATGGCTCACTCACTAAATACAAAATCTTTAAGAAGCCATCAAACTGAGAAACCAAGAAGATAGTGAATTGAAAGAAGACTATTAATTGAACAGCACATATCACCACGGGTAGGAGTAGAAATGAGTTCCAGGAGTGTGGGACACAGTAGAGCAGCTCCCTTGCTACCTGGGTGGAGCTCTATAGGATGCAAAAGCCTCTCCTGCCTTCTGTGGATTTTTTACAGAAGTTATCTGTCTGGTGTGAAGTCTGCTGTGAAATGTGATTCAGGAGCAAAAATGATGCCAGTTATAGATTGCCTGGATACTGGGTTAACCTCGAGAGAACTTTGGAAGGTATTTTCAATAAATAGGAGATTTAGCACTGATAGATAAAAAGAAAATGTAGCACCAAATTTTGAGACAGAAGACTCCTCAATTTATTGATGGCAACATTTCTAAAAGCTGCAATAACTATTTTACTTGGGTGTTATCAGGTAAAATATGGGGCTTTCTTTAGGAACTAGTCACCCACTTACAAAAGCTCATAATCCTTTAGCTACTACTGACCTATCAATCACCGCGTGCTTTAAAGCTAAACCTGGCATTGGAGCCAGCCAAGCAGAACTCAGGATTCAGGGTCTCTGCTCCCTGGCCTCCAGCATTAGTGTGTTCTGAGGATTATACTATAACATCTCGTGTTTTTATAGCACCTTTCTCCAGGGAATTGCAGAGTTATAGACTTTTACTCTAATCCTCACAAATATTTCAGTGAGATAAAGAGAGGGACAAGTTTTCTGAGGAAAAGTTTAGCCATCTATATCTGACTAAAGTCTCCCAGCGAGGAGAGCAGTTGGCCTAGTGTCAATAACCAGAGGTCCAGTCACGCCTCTGAGCTGGTGCCTCTCTGAAACCAGAGGCGAGTCTCCTAGTTGTCTCCATTTCTCCAGCTGTAAGGAAGGGTTCGAGCTAGCTATCAAATAGGGCAAACGCCCAACATTTACAGGGCCTAGAGCACAGGTACAGATGCACCCCTCTCCAAATGCTCTGGTCTTCCCACTCCCCATGGTTCTACATAGGCAGGGCCTCATGTGGACACTCTTGGACAGCTCACTGTGTGCACCTACCCTCCCAAATGCCTGTCCCTTGACCACTGCTGTGGCCTAGGCTCGAAAGCTTGGGGCTTTCTGGGTCTTGAGTACCCAAAGTGCAGTTAGGTGGGATGCAGGCTTGGGGCGCTAAGGCCCTTGCCCCTTGAGGAGGGTCAGAGCCGGAGAAAGGAGAAAGGTCAGAGTGGAGCCTTCCAAAATACAGGACCCAAGGCAAGGACCCAGTTGGCCAGGTCTAAGATGTCATGGAAATTGTGATGTACTTCCCAGAATCCCCTGTGGGACAGAGGGACTCATACCTACAGCTGCTGGGAGCTTGCAGCTCACAGCCCTCACCCTCAACGGTCATCTCTCTGTCTCGGAATAGCCCTAGGCTGAAGAAAGTTGCCTTGAATAAGTCGCATCCCATTCCCGAAGGCAGCCTGCATCCAATGGCTGATTGGCACGGGTATACGACATCCTGGGCTCCTCATCTCAACCGTGGAAAACTCTGAAGGGTCATCCCGGCCTCAGAGCTCCCCCGCAGAGTCTGCGGAGGCCTTTATTGAGACCAGGACAATTTCTCTTCTGTAGAAGAGAAATTGACTTCCTTCTCTTCCCCCACACATCTCCTGTATACTACCTCCTTCTCAGAGTCTTCTTCCTGGGGAACCTGACCTTCAACAGAGAGCAATGCTAGAAACACCCCCCAAAAAGTTGAATACAAGAAAACTATAAAATACTTGTTAAAAACAGTCAAGTAATGCTTATTTGTCTTACAAAAAAATGGGCCTTTGCTTTATACAAAGTTAAAATGGGATCTACTTCAGGGTTAAACAAATTCTACTATATGTGTTTGTTTGCTCATTATTTTTGTCCTTGAGGAACTGAGGGAGGAGAGAAGTGATTTGGGGCAGGAGGACTAAAAACAAAAGGTCCTCCGCAGTCAAAGATCAAACAGAAAGTACGAAGTTGTTAAGAGTATGTAGCAAAGGGAAACATATGTTTTATCTCTACCTTGTCAGAGCTCCTAGCAGAGACCTTCTTTACAGGATGCACACTTGGAAAGCTGCAAGGACTCCTAACCATTTAGAAACATAATGCATTTATTTTCAGGATGCAGGGAAATTTTCTGAGTTGTTTTGAAGGGATACAGGGGCAAAATCCAGTCTTCCTAAAAGAGGGGAAATGCACAATGTTTGCACATTGTCCAAATGGCTTCTTCCCAGCTACTTGCTGGCTATTGTGATTAGATAACATGACCTGAGAAGAAGGAATTTGATGTCTAATCCTAAGAAGAACATGGGTTTGGTTCTCCTTCTCATTTAGCAACTTAACCTCTTCCCTCCTTTAAAAAGGAAGATCTATTCAGCATCAAAATAAGATGATGGTTCTTGTTGCTGGAGCTGAGAGATAAGAGGCTGACTCAGCAAGAAAATGTAACAAAGCAGTGATGGGTGGTCAAGGAAAGAATTGGCAGAGGGACAGTAGAGCCCTCACCTGTCTTTGGGGCAGAAGAAAAAAGATTTCCTAGGAGAGCACAATAAGAAATCGTGGTCAGGAAATTCACTTCCTGATATCAACATCCATAATTTCACATCCCCAAATTTGGACACGCTGCTGTGTGATCTGACAAATGGTCCTATAATAGGGAAAAGCAATTGAATTCAGCAGTGTTGG
The DNA here is from genome assembly GCF_030028045.1 of Hippopotamus amphibius kiboko. Classification (NCBI taxonomy): domain Eukaryota; kingdom Metazoa; phylum Chordata; class Mammalia; order Artiodactyla; family Hippopotamidae; genus Hippopotamus; species Hippopotamus amphibius. The sequence continues at coordinate 231,339,191 of NC_080186.1, forward strand.
AGGAAACCATGGAGGGTGAATGTTAAAATCCCATAGCTTCTCCTCCTAAAAGGACAGTTTATAAATCTGCTTTTTCTCTTAATCCATAATTTTTATCTCCCCCAAGAAAAGTAGAACAGGGACAGAATAAATCTTGCTGCACATTGATATGTTCAATGTGTAACCATACCCCAGCGGACAGAGTTGCTGTCTCCCTGAACTTTCACCATGGGAAAGTGTAAATTCAGTGACAGAAGGGAAGGAAGATAGGAAGAAGGAAAAGTTACCTCAAAGGCTTTCTTCACTGAGCCAACCAACCCGGAGAAGGATCCACCTATACATCCACAGAATTGGAAATATTTGTACTCTTTCAAAATAGTTACACAAACTGGTGGTGGGTGAGTGTAGAGGGGCTGATTGCTCCCTAGGAAACCCTAAAGTCATGGGCCATATTTTCATAGCCAAATGATTCAAAGATAATAATAGTTAATATTTTCTAAGCACTTTTTATGTAAGAAGCTGTGTGCCAGGTACTTTATGTTCTCAGCCACTCTGCAAGGGAAGGGATGTCATCCCATATTAGAGATGAGAACAGTGAGACTCAGGGAATTAGGTGATTTTCCAAATCACAAAACTTGTCTGTCCTGGAGTCAGGATTCAACCTCAAGTCTGACTTTCCAAAGCCCTCTGTTTTCTACTATGACTAAGTCTCTTAATCCTGAAACCAATGACCAAAGTTTTAGTTGCTACTTCAAGCTGAAGAATTTCTGGGATTATTAAATCATTATGTGTCCATTTGCTCTATTCTTTCTCTCTGTAGAATGAGTCAAAAAGATCTCTGTACCCATGGTCATCAGATCACATGCAGACTTGACCTAGCAATCTTAGTGAGGTGAAAGGCTGCCAGGTGTGCTTATGGGATGCGGAGCAATCTGGGTAGACCTGTATTTGTGTCTCTGTGCCCCAGGCTCAGTATCTGAGGTGTTGTGATTGACACCAACTCTGATGTCACTTACCTGCCATAGGTGGTAAGGCGTATTTTCTGCAAAGATGGCCACCAATAAATATTCCCATCTCTATAGGCACATGTCCATTAAGAGTTCAAGACTATATCTGGGCTGGCTGCATGGTTCGCTTTGCCTACAGAATGTGACAGAAGTGACTCATGCTGAGATCTGGACCTAGGCCACAAGAGACTAGATATCTCCTCCTCTTGTTTGGAACCCTGAGCCATTATATAAAGAAGTTCAGTTTCTCTAATGGACATGTTACATGTAAAAAGAAGTTCCACCCAATAGCCAGTACCAACCACCAAATGCGTGAGTAAACCACTTTGTATGACCAACCACCAGAAGGATGATGCTTCATAAGATAGCCAAGCTGACACCATATAGAACAGAAAAAAGGATCAGCTGAGCCCAGCCAACCCACAGAACTGAAAGAAATAAGGGGTATTGTTTTAAGCCACTAAGTTATAGGGTAGTTTATCATTCAGTAATAGGAAACTGATACAGATGAGCCCCCATGGCTATTGTTCCAGAACCAGTAACAAAGCAAAGATTTATCCATCTTCCAGTGGCCAGCTTATAGAGTACACATTCTGGGCATTGCAGGCAACCAGCTGCCAAATGGAAGGTGGATAGAAAAAGGGAGACCATCCTCCCACCAGTTTGCTCCATGACCTTAGTCAGCACTGAATAAGACTGGATCGTCTAGCTTGTCCAGCAGCAGAGGTGATACAAGTCCTCCGGGTCAATTAGTCACTCTGTTCTCTTCTGTAAACCAACACTTTCCTCAATCTTTTGGATCAAAGAAAAATAACAAAAATATTATTGCAAAGCTATTGATCCCACATATTTGTTAAATAAGCTTTAAATCTGGCCTCATAGAGCCCAACAATTGAGCTACCCTTCCCAGCACTAAGGTTCCCTTCAAACTGTCCCCAGATAGTAGTTCCACATTCCAGCACTGATATACAAAGGATTTCTGCTCCCTGGTATCCACTTCTCTGCAGGAGACAGAACCTCACTGCCTCCATGAGAAGGAAGTAATGTTCTTCCTCCAGTTCCCAGGAGGCACCACGAGTGACGCAATCCTCAACCAGGTGTTTCACTCAAGGGCGATATTTGCCCTTAGACCTACTTGGAGCTGATCGTATACAAGTCTCTTCAGTTTCTCAGCGCCACTTCACTTGAAGCCTTTTAAAATCTCTTTCCCCATTGTACAGACAAAAGTTTCATTTTGACCTTCCTCAGATGGTATATGATGCTGAAACAAGTGAAAACCTTGTTCTAATTCTGGTTTTATAAATTCAAGCACTCTTAAAAATCTTCATTGCACAGAAAAACAATCTCTTAAAAGAGGACGTGATGTGCAGAAAATAATGACATTCATTCTTCAGAGAGGAAATTAACCAGTTCGATTTAGAAAGAGGCAGAAGCAAAGACTATTTTATAGGGGAATTAGACCGGAGGTTTAGTTATCACCGGGAGAAAGAACATCTGTCCTTGTCGATGATGGCAGACTGCCTTGAAAGTGGTCTAAAAGATGGAGGGGAGTTGAGTAGAAAGGGAACTGGCTTGGTAGGCAATCCAAGAAAAGTCAGAAAGACGTGACTCTCAAACATGAGATAAGGAGGTCACAGGACAGAGCAAAGGAAAAGTGCTAGAGCCTTTGAGGCCACATAAAAAGAGGAAATCAGAGTGGGAAGGCGCACTCTAGGAGTCTGAGAAAGTGTTCTTGGTAACAGTCCTTAAAAATAGTCCAGAGTTACTTAAACAGAAATACTGTCTAGACAGGAGATTTTATCTTTTGTTATTTTCTTATTAAACATTTGAAGCTTATTTAAGTTAGTTAAGTTTTAGTAAAGATCATCTTTATTTAATTAAAAAGAAAAGGAAATCCCTCTTCTATGCTGATCAACCATTTCCTTATGTCATAGGGTTTGGGACCATTTGAGCATGCCTCCCTACTTCACCGAGTTATTGGAGGCATAGTAGGTGGAAACTGCCAAAAAAAAACACATATTTCCTGGATCTCATATAGTCACAGGAGTGACAGCTGCGCATGCCCTCTTTGCATTTGACCCTGAAGCTACAAACTGGCTGCCACAGCTGTAGCAAAATTTCCACGGTAGAAGAGAGCTGCTTCTCCTTCTCTTCCGCCTCCTCTGCCGCTTCTCAGTTCTTAACCTCCACCCTGACTCCTCCGTGTGCTTTTGAGTCTGTTTCCACACATTCCAGGCAAACCTTTATTTAATCATTTGTATCGTATCATAGACCGCAAAAATACCCATAATTAATCATTTTCTGGAGAAGGCACATGTCCCCTTCGAAACTTCATTTTCACTTTTAGAAAGCCAGCATTGTAACGAAGGTATCATTTCCTTATTTAAAAAAGGGTTGTCTGCTGTTTGTTGGCCAGATTCCCTAACTCACCCAAGCTAGACTGTCTAACATTCCTCCAAACACTTCCTCTGTGCCAGATGCTAGGCTAAACATCTTCACAACGACCCTCTGGCGGAGGCAGGATTATCTTCCTCAATTCACAAAGGACGAAGTAAGATGGTCTGATAGGCCCTGGCTATGCTCTAATGAGTGGCAGAGCTAGACACTAAGCTTTTATCCCCTGACTTCAGGGACTATTGCTTCCTGGGAATGTAGAAATAGAGGGTCACAGTTTACCAGATCAAGTCTCTTGAGATTGGCTGTCAAAGCTGTTTTTACAAAATGCACTCATAAACTGGTTTGAATTTCTCACCAATAACCTGACCTTAAGTACCACTTGCCCAATCAATGAAAATTTTTATTTAACTGTATTGTTAATGTATAATAAATCTAAACCCAGTTCTTGAGATGGCAGGATGGAGTACCTCGTTCTCCATTCTTGTTGGGTAAGGAAGATACTTAAAGTCAACCTACCTCCCTTTCTCCCTCATTTCACATACTAAAGTGAACCATGCCAATCGCTAGGTTATCTACCACCTATGACATTTAACAGAAAAAGGCAGAACAGCTTCACTGGCAGTCAGCATTCCTAAATCTCTACCTCACTGAACATGGTATTTGGGATAATATCCCCCCTTGATCCTCCTAGTTAATTTTTCATCCTTCTAAACCTTGCTCTCTGCCCCAGGAGGCTGACGTGTTCGGAATCCATCAGCATAAGCCCTTGCTGTTGCCTCCTGTCAGATTCAGCCAGCGGTACTCAGTGCCAGGGGATCAGAAGCGGGAGGAGGCTGAGTGTGGGTAACATTTCCCCAGGGAGTCCCCGTGCTGGGCTACGGGCTGGCTGCACTCCTCTCCTGCCAGGAAGCCCTCTCCAGATACCTCTCTTCTCCAGATCTCCCTTACCTCTCCTTTCACTTGTTCCTTCAGGCCTGGCAGTATTAACAAGAACCATGGCAGACGGGTACACACCATCCTTGCTGCGTTTCCTAAGCCATGCCCACACCCTTCTAAATAGACTTGTCATCAAACTCCTCTCAAGTTTCCTAATCTTAATGTGCTATCTGTTTCCTGTGGAAATCTTGACTGATACAATACTGAAAGTGTTGGCAAGAATCTCCAAGCTCCACAAAAGCATTACTGCTATATAAAATCCCTACGTAAGATATAATCTCAAAATTAGGAGGGAGAGCTTTTTTTCTAAAGACCAGGCTTTCATTTATTAGAGGTTAATTATGCATTGAATCAGATGAATGAAAGAAGATCTATTTCTTTCTGCCTAAGTAAAAATATTGCAAGCATCATACAGCAGAAGAGAAAGATGTGTGTTTATAATCACCAGGGTTAAGGTGCCCTGACCTGTAGTGTTGTTTGGGAATCCTAAAAGTCTGAGAGCACCATGGGTCCTCCCTGTTCTTTCTGATCCTTTTGCCTTCTTGACTCTAAGTAACACACAGACTCATCTGCCTCCGGAAATCTGGCATCCAGTACTTGCCCTTCTACCTAATAATTCTGACCTTGGCTGTATTATATAATTTCCCGAAGCCTTGGTTCCTGTTATGGACTGAATGTCTGTGTCCTCCCAAAATATATATGTTAAAACCCTAATTACCTGTGTGATTGTATTTAGATGTGGGCTTTTGGGGAGGTAAGTGGGGTTAGAGGAGGTCATGAGAGCTGAGCACTCATGAAGGGATCTAGTGCCCTTATGAGAAGAGATACCAGAGAGCTTGCTCTTTCTGCTCCATGTGAAGACACAGTGAGAAGGTGACCATCTGCAAGCCAGGAAGAGAGCTCTCAGCAGAAACAAAAGCCTGCTGGACCTTGATCTCAGACTCCCTCGCCTCCAAAACTATGAGAAAATAAATCTTCCGTTGGTTAAGTCACACAGAGTTTTGTTACGGTATTTTGTTATGGTATCAGCCCAAGAAGACTGATGTAATTCCCTTACCTTTAAAGCAGAGGTGATTACACTAGACTACCCACATTGGAATGTCTCTCTCCCATGTACTCATTGCACACCCTTGGTCAGGTTGATTAACTGTTCCTTAGTTTCCTCGTCTGTAAAGTGAGAATAATAACAGTACATAATTCTTTGGTTTGTTGGGAGGATTGAATGAGGTGACAAAGTACTCAGCACAGTGTCTGGCACTTACTAAATCTCGGTGAACAGTAATCACCATCATCACGCCTATGGAAACTCAGAGTAAATAACTCTGTCAGGGGTAGGACAGAGTCAGCAAAGTCTTAGTGAAAGAGCTGAAGAAGAAAACAGGCAAGACCACATCCTATAGGCACTCCCAAAATACGCAACCCAATGTTAGCCATACAAGTGCTTATAACCTGTGCTTTGACTGATGTATTGATATTTGAAACAATAATCCAAATGTAAATGCATACATTTAATAATGTGTGATTTACATCACGAGCAGTTAAAGTGTGGAAAGTGAGCTGACCAGTAAGGAGAGAATTCAGTAGGCACTTCATGAGTTCATGACTTCTCCCTTCGGATAAGGGGTAAGGGGTAGACGTGATATGGCCAGCTAGAGAAAGGATGTGCTTAATCTTACACCTCTTTATGATAGGATGTTTAGATTTACTGACTTCTGTGGATGTGAATTCCTTAACCAGATTGTATATTTCTTTAGATCAAAAATCATACTTCATTTTATACTTGACACTCACTCCCCAGGGGCATCTCCAAGTACTGAGCACATCGTAGACTTCAACACATCTTTACTGAATGATCAGATGCTAAGCAGACTGGGCCTCACGCTTTCACACCATTGAAGAAGACTTCCTGAAAAGACAGAATTTGAGGAGCCATTTGAGCAACAAGCACCAGGTGGAGAGTTTACACGAAGAGGGTTGTTTCTAGGCAGAGAAATGCCTCGGAAAAGGTCAGTTTATAACTAATTTCTCAAAGAATTTTGTAACTCTTGCTTTCTAGTTTTGTTTAAAAAGACTTGTATCAAGTTAAGAAGAAAAAGGAGAAGAAGAAGAGGGAAGGAGTTGGGGGAGGAGAGAAGGGGAAAGAAAGAAGAGGAAGAAGAAAAATGCCCTAAAAGCCCTGGGAGAAGCCCAGGGACAGATGGGAGTAGAGTAGGCACTCCTGAAAGAGCAGGAGACCTCACTTCTCCTTCTGTGGGAAATGGGGACTGTTAGAGCCAATTGCAGGAGGAGGCAGCAGGACCATCACCTGCTCTACAACTCAAGTCTAATTCACATGAACAAACAGGATCAAGACGTGCTCAATTATCAATCCCCACCCCATGCTTCTCTGGATTTGACAAAATGCATTCAGTCAGTATTCACAGAGTTTGTAGGACTCACCACTTTGCTAGGCCCAAAGGCTGGAGAGTAACTGCATATAGCAAGATGAGCTAGAACAGATATCTGTTCCCAATGACTTTACATCCTGAGGGATAGAAAACACACAAAAGTGATGATACAGAAAAGAATATTACATGTAGAAGAGATTGACTCAAACACCAAGAACATTATACCTTTGTTAACTATAAGGCTGATCAGAAAAGGAGAAGAAAAGTAAAAGATTTTTCACAGGATGCGAGTCTGAGAAATGTCCTGAAAGAAAGGAAGAACCTGGCTTGGCCTGGGGACATAAGATCATCCCAGTTTAGGGCCAGGGAACAATCTGAGGAAGAGTCAGACAAAAATAGACAAGCTACATTTATCACTTAGAAACTGTGTTCCAAACCCCACAAAATGGTATTATGGAGCACATTTTGGGATTTATTGTTCTCATATAAAAGATAGCCAAAGGGGGTTGATACAGGTCTGGTATGGTGCTCCTGGATATCATCAGAGACCCAGACTCTTTTGAATTTTCCATTTCACTCTCCTTGAGAGGTACCCCTCATATTTTTATGTCTTCAAGATGGCTGCCAAAGCCCCGGCCATCGTGTCCACGTTTCAGACAAAAGGAAAAGCTAGAGTAAATAAGCACATGCTTCTCTTTTGAGGCGCTTCCGCAACACCTTCCTTTTATACCTCATTGGCTAGAATTCTGTCACATGGCTACCCCCTACCTGCAAGGAAGGCCCAAGGTATATGCTGTTATGCTGAGCAGTTTGCTACTCTCCAAAGAATCAAATATTTATGAGTAAGGAATAATTCTAGAGCTCAGCAAAAAGTAACAGCAAAAATATTCTCCACAAGAGATGAAGAGTGCGTGTAAGCAACTAACCCTGTCATTTGTGGCCTATGTCAGACTTCGAAGAGGGGGTTGGAGACAAAGTGACAATTGTTGCTCTTGCAAAGTAAGCTGGTTTTGAAGAGATGGATTAAAAGCTTGTCAAAGAGCTTTTGAAAAACCTCACGCAGAGGAATTGCTAAGTGCAGAACTTGTTCCACTGGTTGTGCAATGTCAATCACTGTGGAAACGTGCTCCCGACCAGCAGAACACACGACAGCACCTGGCAGTCAGTGGCTCGTGTGAAATATGACACTGTGATCACAGCCTCTTTTAGGACCATAAACATCCCAATGTCTCTCTTAAGACCTTCAAGCTCCTTTGTGTTGATATTTGGTACATTTTCAAACTGTCCTTATGTGATTCTGACTTCCCATCAGTGAGTTTAAGATGTAAGTCAAGAAATTCTCACACACATTTTTAATAAGTATTTGGTTATATTTTTAGGAATATAAATGTAATTTTTTTTAACCTTGGGTTGAAAATACTGATTGAAGACATAAGTATGTTCTCTGAAGTTTAGAAGACCAAGAGGCGTTCTACCAAGGCACCATTCACCAGGAAGACGTTGTGCAGAGCACGTCTGTGACTATGTAGTGTGCATACCAGGAGTCAGCAGGAGATAAACACATGCAGTTAACAGGGTCCCCACATAGCTTAAAACCACTGAGGGCACCACTCATACTGTGGGCTATGATCATGGCACCCCTGGGGCACAACTTCACAGACCAGCCTGCGAGTACCACCCACGCCGTGGTCCTGGTAACAAACGTCTATGGAAAAGGATGCCCCGCGAGAATTTCCACCTGGCAGTAACTGAAAACAACTGTAATACTTTATTCAGTGTTTTACAACTTAAAGTATCTTTACCATATGAACCAATCGGGATCATTCCTTTTTTAAGAGCAGAAGAAATAATTTCAGGAAAGTTTAGTGATTTACACAGAGTCCCACTCCTCCTAAGCGGCAGAATCCTGGGCCAAAGTTATATACCTCTGTGTATTCAGACTATACCTGATGGGCAGGCCTGGGTCTCTCCTGAAGTGACTCAGATCATGCCATTCTAAATTTATTTTTACTAATATGGCTGGTGAGGGCTAAGAGATTATAAATCAGTTTTTCTTCCTATGGTTTATATAAATAATACAAGAGCTTTAGACATGATAAAAGTATCAGTCTGTATAATTGTATGGTTAAAAAAAATACCTATGTTCAGCCCCTCTCACATCCAAAACTCTCCCACCCCAAACAAAACACAACAAAATCCTTAGTTTAAATTTATGATACGTGAAAGGCACCAGACTTGGAGTCAAGAAGCCTGGATGTGTTCCTAAGTCTGTAACTAACAAATGTTTTCATCTCTAGGGTCCCCAACTCCCCCTCTGTAAAATGAGGGCGTTAGAGCCTCAATACCCCTGTAAGCTTTACATCCCAAGATTCAATGCTGGCCTGGTTAAAAACCCACTCAAGCTTACTGAAAGGCGTTAAACGTTTCAAAAGTTAAGATCCATGACACAGTAAGGAACGATGCCAGAAAGACATGGCTTGCCCACGTGACAAGATGGCCTCTATAAATAGGGATCCCAGAATATCTGTTCATAAGACTAGCGGCTGGTAGCTCTCAGCTGCCTGAGCTGCTATAGATTTAGAAGAAACTTCTTTGTTTGGCTCTCATCCCATACTTCTAAAACTCCGGTAGCTAATTTAAGATTTAGTACTAATAGATCACTGTTTTATGCGGCTTAGTACACAGACAAGCTTGTAGAACTAGGTTTATGGCCTGTGCGTGCTCAGTTCGTGACTTCCAGAAGAAACTGTGGGAGAAAGTCCTGCTCCGTCTCCTTCTTAGCCTTCCTCATAATAACCTGGAAGTGTATTTTAAAATAGGGCAGCAAACTGTACTCCCTTAGTTTGGGCCTTCCTGGGTCTGGAAGCCTGCTGGAAGAACAGAAAGAGAAGAAACTCAACTTTTCTGTCAGATTCTCCCCACCCCATGCCCAAATTCGCAGGGTTGTAAGGAGAGAGGGAAGAAAGAGAAGAAGGCATGAGAAAACCTAGTTGCCTTGATCAGTGCTCGTGTTCTTGGCTGTCCAGACAAGATTCAATCAATACCAGACGTAGATACGGGTACACACTTGAGTCTATATAATCCCTAATCTCTCCTCTCCTCTTTCTCTCTCTTTAATTCCTCAGGTTCCCTCCATCCCATTCTGTCCTCATTGCTAAGGAGCCACCAAACTGTTTTGTGTCACCTGGAGCCCTTATCCTGCCTGCTAGATAAGTTCACGTGACATATACCACTCCAAGAAAAGACTTTACCTTCATCTTCTCCAAGCCTCTCGGAAAAGATCTGCAAGAGCTACAACGATGACCAGAGCTCGTGTCAAAAATCTATTTGCAGCACACTGATGGGAGAGAAATTTACCTTTAAAACCCTCTTGGACCATTTCTCTTTATAGCTGACACTATCAGTCACAATGTCCTCCAGTACCACTGTGCTATTCTCTCATCAACCAAAGCTCCCCTCTTACCTGCCACCAAAATGACCTGTCCAAACCCTGACCCATGGTGCACCACTTTCTTCTATTAGCCTGTAGAAAATAATGCCTAATCATATTGTTTAAACATATAGTCCATCTAGCACCCACAAGGAAGACGTCTGCTCACCGCTTTCTTCCAGGGCCACCCCTGCCCTGGGGTGAGGTACGGCAAGTCTGTTTTCACTCGTACCTACGTACCCAGCTACCCAGCTGTGGACCAAGCTTGGCCTTTTTTATCCCCCGACAGCTGGTCAGAAGGGAAGGTCCCATGCAGTCTTAGATGTGAGCGGAGAGCAGGGCAGGGGTACAACCATACTGAATAACAGAAGGGCCTGTGTCACCTGCTCATGCCCCCTCGCGTTCTCTGTCCCTGCTTGGACCCATCCGGAATGGACCGATTCTATCTCACAGTGGATTGCCTGAATTTATTACTTGGTGGCTCTGTCAGAACCCAGCTCACGATGGGCAGCTGGCCACCAGTCACTAGATGCCCCGTGCTCTGCCATTCCTGCTCTCCTGGGGCCCCGCAGCATGTCAGAGCTCTTTACTGCAGATGGCAGGGACTAGATCTAGAACCCTATACATCTTTCTCACCACAGGCCTAACACCAGAGAGTCTGCAGTGCAGGTGGCGGCGCTGCCAGCACCACACACCCCACCTGCTGCAGAGCCCTTTTCTTCTCTGGGCCTCACTCGGATTTGGAAGCCTCTGTACCAATCACAGGCCACTTCTGTGCCCCCGAACTTAGAATATGTCACCTCCAGAACCCAAAGAGACCTGTCAGATGTTGTGCCTCCTTCTTAGTGGTGGGAGGCATGGGATGCGATCCTTCGTCCTTTATTTTGAAGAGCTGTCAGGTCAAAGACACCCACAGCCCCTTGGAAACTAGAGCACAGAGAGGAGGGAGAGCACGGGGGCAGAGCTGGAGCGCTACCTCCTCACCTGGTAGGATGTGGGCATCCATTCTCCCCATCGCATCCTTCAGTCACAGAGCAGCCTAACCACAGGGGTGGAATTCTAATTCTGATCCCCAGCACACAGCATCCACAGACACACCTTGAAACCCTTCCCCCGTCTGCTACAGGAAGCTGGCACACCACCCCTTCTGCCCCCATCATGGCCCCAGAAGTGCTCTGCACGCTCACATGAGAAGAGCAGGAGCCAGAGAGCAGCAACCGTCTCACCACCCCGAAACCAGCCAGCAAATCCTAGAGCACCTGTGCCTCCCACCTGACCACGCCTGGTCCCACACCACCCACACCAGAAGGCCGGAGGTGGGAGCCAAGGGCCAGGGAAGGGAATAAGGAATACTTTGTGAACTAAAATTGTGTCTAATATTTTGACAGTTTATGATTGCAGGAAGCTGGAGAAGGAAAAGCCTCTAATTCTTAAGCTATAGGTGTCTGGTCCTGCCTAAGAGTCTGATGCTTGCTTTGTGTACTGTTACTTCTGTGGTTACCTTAAAAAAGAGGAATACCTTTATCTAGGCTGGGATTTCATAAGAAACCATATGTGAAGAAACCTAGAAAGTGCACACATCATCAGCGGTTAAAGGAAGAAGATGGAGAATGATCCCAAATCCCCATGCCGATGTCACATACCTTGCTTATATAAGAACGCTTGCCCCAGTCTAGCAGCTGAAGCCAGAAATAGGCTTTCCTTCCCCACCTCTCCATGGTTGCCAGGCAGCCGGAAAATCGTCCTCCCATGCACCACGCACAGGTTCTGTCTTCCTCGGCGCCTCTGGCCAAGGTAGCATCCGCTCTTCTTGCCATTTGTCCAGCACCGCTTGAGGGAAAGGTCTGTCACACTGAGGCGGGGGCGCGGGGACAGTGCTCTCCATGAGGCTCCTCCCCCTCTTCCTTCTCCAGACCCCAGGGCTCCGCTCTCGCTTCCTCCTTGCTGCCCCCTGCGTTGTGGCTGTTCATCCCTGTGTAAGCGCTGTCTGACTCTGCAAGGAGCACTACTGATGCTTTGCCCAGCTCCCTTGAGACACCTTTAGGCTGAGTGCGGTGGGGGGGAGGGGTCGGGGGCGAAGACACGCCCTGCGCGCCTCTGCCTGAGAGCACACCTTCGCGTCAGTCCCCCTCCTCCTGGCCTGCCGCCCCAGCGCCTTCACTTGTCTCCCATGGGAGCCAGTCCTTCATGAGCCAACTGCACACAAGCCCTTGTCCCAGGATCTGCTTCTGGGGGACCCAGCCTGTGACAGATTCTAAAGCCTGGCTCTTAATTCCTCTCTTATACTTCCAGAAGGGTCTAGCCTTGTCACTGCACGGAGTGCCAACATAGTTGGTACCTAATATGTGTTTGATAAACAGATGTTTTGCAATAAATTTTAAGAAATGAAAGGTCATTTGAATAAGCAGATGGAAACCCACTTTCTCTTTTACATAGATTTTTGATGTTGATACATAAAACACGTGACAATTATTTGTCAGAGAGTTTCAAAAGTTATAAGCTTTCGAAAAGGAAGATATAATCTGAAATTGTCTGTCAAAACAATATGTTACCAAATGAAAATCAGAGCAATAGACGGCAAGTTAAAAGTTGGCAGACAGAGATAAATTCTAACGTATCTGAACAGTGTACCAGAAAGTTACAACTGGTCCCACCTTAAATGGCACAACGTTGAGCATTCCCACTAATTTCATAAATTTGGAATTTCTGAGAAATGTTTAAAAACACACCCTCTTGGGTTCTCTGAATTTTGTACCAACACATACATACATACACAGTCACTTTCTCTTCATTATGACGTCACACATAGTAGGAAAAAAAAGTACTTGAGAGTTTACAGAGGTAATTTAGATTTGATTTAAACGGATTCTCAATAGCTATTCAGAAGATGTGGCACATATCAACAATGGAATATCACTCAGCCATAAAAAGGAACGAAATTGAGTTATATGTAGTGAGGTGGATGGACCTAGAGTTTATCATACAGAGTGAAGTAAGTCAGAAAGAGAAAAACAAATACCGTATGCTAACTCATATATATGGAATCTAGGAAAATGGTACTGATGAACCCAGTGACAGGGCAAGAATAAAGATGCAGATGTAGAGAACAGACTTGAGGACACGGCAGGTGGTAGGGGGCGAAGGGGAAGCTGGGACGAAGTCAGAGAGTAGCACTGACATATATACACTACCAAATGTAAAATAGATAGCTAGTGGGAAGCTGCTGCATAACACAGGGAGATCAACTTGATGATGGGTGATGACTTAGAGGGCCGGGATAGGGAGGGTGGGAGGGAGTCGTGGAGGGAGGAGATTTGGAGATATATATAAATACAGCTGATTCACTTTGTTGTACAGCAGAAACTGGCACAACAGTGTAAAGCAATAATACTCCAATAAAGAGCTTTAAAAAAAAAGTTCTATAAATTCTAAAAAAACAAAGAAACAAAAAAACTAAAAAACAGTACTTGCCTGGGACTATTCCAGACACTTAAAAAAAAATGCTGGTCAGCTTTAGCCGTGATTTGAGAGATACCAAGTGGTCAAATGGGTAGGAATGAGCCTGGAGCAAGTTTAGGTTTACCTTGGAGAAGGGACAGAAACAATACGCTGCTTTTTACCCAGGGAGAGAGAGTCAAATGTACAGAGGACCCTAACCACCCAATGAATAGCTTCTGTAGTGGCAGCCTGGAAATAAAATGTCTGTGCTCCAAAGAAAATTACTAAACAGTGGAGTCAGGGAATGCAGAAGTTATGATCTCTGATGTTTCTGGTAGGCCTGAGAGGGCTGTGATCTTTGGGCCAAGAGCACCCCTTATCCCCACCTCCACTAAAACAGCTGCTGGGATCAGGGCAGAGCTGTGTCACCTTTGTGGCTGAAAGGTAAGCCCTCCTGCCCGTGTGCTCCATGCTAAGGTGCTATTTCCAAATCTACCTCAGCCTATTTCCTGTGCCCAGCTTGAGCCCTGAGGCCAGGCACATTCCTAGGTCCTCCTACCCATTATAGGCCTTCAGCCACTGACCTCCGCCTGGGACTCCAGCCTGGCACCTGTGGCCTGCTATCTGGTCACGGTAATGTTTCATTCCCTTTGCTGATGGTCTGGCCCACATGACAGTGTGCTGCTCCTTCTTTGGGAAACCTTAGCGAACCCAGACCCATCTTTATATGGCTTCTCAACTCATGCACCTGACATACACCAACTAAATACTGTGTGTCCCAATTTCAGGTCCTCAAGAGAGAGTGGACTTGACAGGTCCGGCTGGGAAAAATAAGCCATGGTGACAAAGCAAGGACAGATTAGCAGCCATGGCTGCTTTCTCTGGGGCTGTGGGAAGCACGATCCCTGGGGGTGGGAAGAGTGATGGGTGTCTCCGTACACCTCGTACTCCCGAGGCCTGGGGAGTGAGTCATCCTGGTCATCTGCTTTCCAGAGAGCTGAGATTTTAGAGGAGCTTCAAACTACGTATTATTGTCATTACATTTACTGAAACTTCCCTGCCTTCCTAATCAGTATGCTGTGGGCAGCTAAACCTTTCTCTTATGACTCAGCCATCCTTACCATCACCATGTGCTGTACACTCTGCAGTACGGAGAAAGCCAGAGATCCTTTTGGGGGAGGCCCGCGGGGCTATCTTCGCCCACAGGAAACGGCGCAGGTTATTATGTTCAGGGATTGTTTGTTGTCAACAGCTTCCTGTTGCGCCCAGTGTACCTATTGCTAAAAGCCCTTCTTCTCGGGTTTAATTTACTACCGTTACAATGCCTGTAGCTTTGCAAATTAAATCACCCGGCTATTTGTCACAATCCATTAGGTTGCAAGGAACAGGTGTGCACTCAGGTTCCTCAGTTCATAGAGGACAATATAAAGGCACACAAAATATTGAAGAAGGCTCAGCATTCCCGAAGCCAGCTCTCACAGGTAACTAGATTATTGTTCAGGGTACGCTGAGGCAGAAGAGCCCAGCTCTTCTGGCCCAGTTACCATGTTCCCTACGGGGGAGGCAGAGTGGGAGTTCACAGAATGAACGGGATGAAACTAGGCACCCCCAGGGTACCCATCACCAGGTGAAAGAATTTGGATTGTGTTCAGATGCAGCGTACCATTCATCAGTCATGAATTCTGTGGAATTTTAATGTGCGCACAAATTAGCTGAGGCTCTTATTAAATTACAGATTTGGATTCAGTAGGTGTGGGTGGGGCTTGGGTGTCTGCATGCCCCACAAGCTCGCAGGCAGCGCCTATGGTGATCCACCCTAAGTAGGAAGGCTACTGGGCATGTTCAGTAGCGGCCCGTCCGTGATAAACACCACCTGTGTCCTGCATGCCTTGCGTGAGGACTTAACGGGGAGCTTCACCCTGGAGGCGGCTTCCTTGGACCACACAGATGCGGGAGAGAGCTGCCACACTGTCCAGACGATATGGATGGCTTCTCTGGCTGAATGAATATCCCTTCAGGGCCTCTCCCTAAAATTCTGAACCCGTGCTCTTAAAGTCAAGTAAATCATACATTTGCCACGTCAGTACTAAGTGGACCTGGGGAAGTACACACGTGTTCAATCCAAGAACGAAGCCAGTGCTCCTCCAGCCCATCCCCACAGGCATCCACCTCCACCACCGTAAGCCAGGATCTTCCTCCAATGACGTTTTGCTAACTACTTTTTCTCCTTTCACCCTCTAGCTTCTACCAACCTGTTCCCTCTCTCCTCTTTCTCTTTCTCTGCTTGTACATGTCTTCTGTTGCCCTACATTTTCTGCTGATATTTTTCTGTGTGTGTGAATCTGGGCTTCTACCCTTCGTGTTTCTAACCCTTCCTGAGTCTCACTTTTAAACTCACAACACAGAATCTGACTGTGTCTGTGACTACCCAGTTTGGGCCATTTCATCTGAACAGAGATATCAAACCAGACCGCCTTAACAGCCTCCATGGATTGCTGCCTTTGCCTCTGGTTCTGGTCTCTAGATAAGGTCTAACCAGATGTGGGTGGCACCAAATAGCATTGTAGAAAGAGCTCAGGTTTAAAAGAGAGAAGGCCTGACTTGGTAACTTAGTTATGTCACTTACTATGAGCCTTCAGGCAAGTTACTGGACATTGCTGGGTCCCTATTTATTCATTTATTAAATAGAGATAAAGTTGTGATTATTATTGCAAGGAATAAATCCATACAAAGCAACGTGTTGCTCTTTTGATGTGTCAACTTGTTTAGACTGAACTACAGTCCTCAGTTATTCAATCAAACACTAATGTAGGTGCTGTTGCGAAGAGGTTTTGCAAATATAATAAAGTCCCTAGTCAGTTGATTTTAAGTTAGGGATGTTATCCCGTGTGGGCTTTAGTCAGTTGGAAGGGAAATTATCCAGGGTATGTAGACTTAATTAATGGGGAGGCTTTAAAAGAGAATTTAGGCTTTCCCTGGGGGAGGGAGGAGTAAGGAAGAGAGAGAAGGAAGAGGGAGACTCTTGCCTATGGCAGGGAAAGAGGGAGACCACGTGCCAGTGGCTTCCAGCCTGCTCATGACCTTCCCTTCCTGACCACCTGCTGAACAGATTCTGGGCTCAGTGGGCTTAGTCATCCCCCACAATCATGCAAGCCAATTCCTTGACACAAATCCTTGTCATATATATAACATTTATATAGTCTCTTACTGGTTCTACTTGTCTGGTTGAACCCTGACTGAGCCTGGAACATACAGTAAAGTGCTCAGCAGATTTTACCCACCACCACCACCATCATCACCATCACCACCACTATCTATGCATAACGAGACTCTAGCAGCTGCTTCTCTGAAGAGTGGACTGTGGGTTCACTGAGCTTCCAGGATGTCCAATCTTAAGCTATACATTCAGCTTCTAAGAATGATGGGCTGACAAAAAAGGAAAATCAGGGCTCAGAAAGAGAACCTGGGGCATATCTATTGATAAAACCCATTCTACTTTTATGCTTATTTACTTCATGGTTCTTAAGCTTGTCTGGCATAGGCAAGCTAGCTAGATAATAGCAGTGGTGCTACTGTATTTTAAAAGTTGATGCTGAGAATTTTTGAGCTTATGTGTCAGTTACTTAGTGTTATTGAGATTGCTCTGAATGAGTATTTGTAAATGAAAAAAGGCAGAATATTCTTTGTAATCCTACTTGACTCCACTGTGCCAGGCATCTCTTGCCTTCTCTTCACCACCACTCCTACCTCCCTTCTTGTGGCAGTAACACCCTGCTATGAGGGAATTAATTAGCTCTGTCACATCTCACATGGTTGGAAGAAGGATGTTAACAACGAGACTCTGCACGTGGCCACAAGGGTAAAAGCACAAAGTCAACTCAAGCAGTGATTCTACAGTATCTCCCCGGACAGAGGCATTGCAGAGTGGACGCTTGACTCCATAGAGTCAGATAAGAACTTTCCCTTAAGATCATACATGGACCTGGAGAAAAAGAGAATCTCTCTCCTAAATCATGAGCCATAAGGATATGAGCTCGTGACTATCTGAAGCCATTGCCTATGTAACATACAGAAAGCTAACTGAGGACAAAGGGGAAAAAATAGAAAGCCGAGTTAAAAAGCAGAATAACATGGTTCATTGACTTTAGCATTTGAGACCCAGCATCTAGCTATGCCTGAAACTGCACCCTCCTTTGTTAGTTACCTGTTGCTACATAACAATTTACCCTAAATCCTAGCAACTTAAAACAATAATGTGTTATTTCCTAAGTTCCTGAGAGTCAAGAATCTAGGGAATAGCTTAGCTGGGTGGTCTTAGGTCAGGGTCTCTCGTACAGCTGCAGTCCAGGTACAGGTCAGGCTACAGTCATCTGCAGTTTGTCTGGGGCTAGAAGATCCATTTCAAAGATGGCTGTAGGCTGAAGGCTTCAGTTCATCCAAGTAGGTGTTTCCACAGGGCTGTCCAGGTGTCCTCACAACGTGACTCCCCCAGGGTGAGTGACCCATGAATGAGAGCAAACAAAAAGTCACAACATCCAAAGCCACACACTGTTCTGCCAGTGTGTTCTATTCACTAGAAGTGAGCTATTAAGTCCAGCCTACACTCAAGGAGAAGGGAATTAGGTTCCATGCCCACAAAGCATTTGTGGATATTTAAAACTACCAACCACCCCTGGACTTCCAAATTATATGACCCTACAATTTCCATTTTCTCTTGAACTAGATTGAATTGGATTTCTGTCACTTGCTGTTACCAGTTAGGGACTTCATCACACTTACTCCTCCTCTAGCTATGACCTTGATTCCACATTCTCATAAGTGGAGATTTCTCCAGGCGACATGCCACCTGATGTACATGTTCCTTACCTTGTTTTCTTGTGCTTAAACCCCAATGCTGATAACTGCCCGGAGGTCAGCTGCTCCAGGACTGAGGCCCTACAACTCTACCCTGATTCCCAATGACTACTACCCACCTGCAACTGCAAAGATCAGTGCTTCTGATGCTTTGCTTCGGAATTTCTTTGTGCTGCCTGCTTGCCTCTTCTCACTTTCTATGTTCTCATGCTGTACCTTTCTACCTACCTGGATGTGTCTCTTCACGAATGATAAGGTCTGCGATTTCCCACTACCTTAGCAGTGTCTGCCTTTTCCCCAACCATGATTATTTTCAGATCATAGTCCTACAAGCCTGGCCCATCTCTCTGCAGTTAACCCTTCCTCATCTGTTTGACTTATAAGATATAGTATTCTACATTTCTTTTCATTAAAAACCTGATATTAATTTTACTTAACAAAACCTTGACTTAAGAACAAAGTGACAAACCACCTTAAAGTTATTGATAAAGTCCCACTGGGAAAGAGTTGCAATGCTAAAAGTTGGTATCAAGATCAAAACAAATAAATGGCTACGTGACTTTTAAATTTAAAAGTCTCATGAATAGGAACCAGAATACAATATAAAAAGTGATATTAATCAAATGATGTTAAAGCTGGAAGCTCTAGACATTCTCGTGTCCGATGTTTTCCAACCTGGGGCCAATGAATGTAGCAACACCAATCATGAGATAACTTTTAATATAAAAAAAAGAATGGAAATATTTGCTCACAGTGAGGATATCAAACTGACTAAAATACCAGGGTCTTTTATCTTGCATGAAATTTTATCAAATCTGTATAGTCCTGTGTAGAACAAGAACAGAGCACAGTTCTACATTAGTGACCAGATGCTTTGATTAGTTATATGTGATAGCTGATTTGTACTTGTTAACATAGTCACATGTAAGGAGATTTCAGGACCCAAAGTGAACATACCTAGTATACAACTGACCTTGGACTGGAAAAGAGAGTAACAGCAGCTAATAATTTGTAACAGTTAATAGTATTAGCTGTGTCTGCACTTCAACTTTATTTCTGAGATTTCATACCCTCAGAGCCAACAATCTGTAATTAGTGAGACACACACACAGTGGTGAAAATTTTTTAAATGTCCCACAGAGAGCAAAACCACCTCCAGTTGAGAATGACAGCTTTACCCACATGATAAAATCTAAACTTCCATACTTGAAATTTGATTTATGTCTCTAACTGCTACTGACTGCAGATCTTCTAAGAAAGATCTCAAAAAATCCTAGTTGGAATTCAGCCAAATGACTGGGATGACCAATAAGGAGGGAATTTTCTCTCTTTGGACTAAGAAAAAGAGGTTGACAAGGGACTTATCAATACAAATTCAACACAACTCGATCCAAAGCTGTGATTAACAGGAAAGAGGGTAAAGCTGGTCAGTGCCTACATTCCAAAGGGAGCAGAAAAGTGGCTCTCAGACAGAGCCTTTCTTATCAGGAAGCAATATAACAGCCCTTCTCAGCATCACTTTTGGTCATCTCAGCTCATGCTTTAAATGTCTCCAATTTTCTCAGATGCCCTTCTCATTCCACACGTGCCCTAAGTTATCTCATCTACTTCAATCGTCACAACAGCTACCTAGTGTTGATGAATTCCAACTTCATATTTCCAGCTCAGATCTCTTCCCTGAGCTCCAAGTATACACCTTCAATTTTCAACTGAGCACTCTGCCTGTGGATCCCACAGACGCATCAAATCCACATATCAAATTTAACAACACCCAAGCCAGAGGTATTTTAGCCAAAGCTTTGGTAGGACTGTGCTAGGTTCATGGTGGTATCCAGGCAGGAACCGATCAGTGGGGCTACACGCCTATTGTCCATGAACACCAGGTGTGTCTGTGTCCTGCCTCAGTGAGGTCATGGGTTCACTGTGTGTGGGTGGCTGGCCTGATAAGAATGAAGAGACATGGAAGGGGCAGGGTCATGTTCAGAAAGGTTCAAGTTAGCCCTGAGTGAAAAGGTTTCCATTTTATTTCTTTAAAGAAAAAAAAAAAAAATCAGGAAAGGGGCCTAGAAAAAAATTGTACATAAAAACAAATGGTACATTTTGACATATCTGGTATCAAAACATAATATCCTATTCCCAAGCAATGGCTCCAGGAAGTTAATAACTTAGCATGCTGTGATGCCAAGTCCCACTGAAGTCAGACCACCCATCCTGACGCAAAGACGGTGTAGCCCTAGGCCTCCGATTTGATAACATGTATATCCTGCCAAGTGGGCTTTGTGTTCACATTCTAGTATCTCTTGGCCTTGGCACCTGGGCTATTGGAAGCTGTAATGAGGAACAGTGTGTCCTGACATGAACACAGCCTGAAGCAGGCTGTTCTAGATGAAGCAGCTCAGCAAGGCACAGTGACCAACACAGAAAGTGTTGACACAGGGTTTTCTTAAAAACTGGCCCAAACAGTAACATGTCATTCCCAGGAAAGTTGGCTGCGTGGTTTGCACTGGCTTCCCCAGCAATCCCGTGATACCAAGGCTCTCTTTTATTGCCAGTGGAGCTGTGATGGCAAAATCCAAACAGATTTCCTTCTAAACAAAGCCTCCATTTAACTACTTAAGAGAACTGCCTAAGAGAATTATGATGCATTTTTCATTAATCTCCTTTAAGGTCTACATTTTCACAACCTAGTAAAAGTAATGCATAGGCAATGTTAAATACAGCTTTTGGTGTGTTTCAGAACTCTGTAGAACTGTACTATGTAGAGTTTGGAAACCATTATTGCAGCTACTACGTCATATTGGGTTGAGGGAATTGGCTCCCAGAAAAGTTAAATTACTTGACAAGGACACCAAGCCAGTTAGAAGAAGAGACAGAATTAAGAATCAGGGCTCTGCCTCCCAGTCTACCTCATTTTCTAGCCATCTTGTGTATGGAGTGTGCAGAGTTGGTAGAACATCCGGGTAGAGACATCCAGGACTGGAATTTGTAAAGGAGGTGGAGTTTAGAGTTATCCACTCCAGACTTATTCACATGGAGACAAGGACAGAGAAAAAAAAGTGTTATGAGGAAGAGAAGTCAGATTATAATTCCAATTAAACATCTCATATCAAAGTGTGACCAAATCACTGAAAAATTATTTCAGAAAACAGGGACTGAAATGAAGCAGTGAAGAATTTCATGGCATATAAATGCTTCCATCAGTTTCATATTTATTCCATTCATTCAATCACCTGCTAGCACAATGTTTAGTGCTGGGGGATATGGAGATGAATAAAAATTCATGCTGTCAAGATAATCACAAGCTACTAAGAAAACAAATGAACAAGGAATTATTTGGCTGGAATAGAGCTGCATTTGAAGTGCTATGGGAGGACTTCCCCAGTGGTTCAGTGGTTAAGAATCCACCTGCCAATGCAGGGGACACGGGTCTGATCCCTGGTCTGGGAAGATGCCACATGCCTCAGAAGAGCTAAGCCCGTGAGCCACAACTACTGAACCTGTGCTCTAGAGCCCGTGAGCCACAGCTACTGAGCCCAGGGCACTGCAACTACTGAAGCCCACGTGCCTAGAGCCTGTGCTCCACAACAAGAGAAGCCACCGCAGTGAGAAGACCATGCATCACAATGAAGAGTAGCCCCCGCTTGCCACAACTGGAGAAAGCCTATGCACAGCAACGAAGACCCAATGCAGCCAATAAATAAATTAATTTTTAAAAAATTTTAAATAACTAAAGTGCTATGGGAGCACAGAAGAGAGTAGCCAACTCTTCCTGCAGTTTTCATTAGCACAGATTTTGAAAATAAAACTAAGTAGCCACAATTGCTAATGCAGCACGCAGCAGTAATTTGGTGAGCTCCTAGTCAAATGTTTTATAGCAAGATGCTAGATCAAATGGAATAATTCTTTAAAGGTGGCATAATACTAGCGTTAGTCTCCTTCCTCTTTTCTGTTCTTCATTCTGCCTCTGAACAGAAATGAATTCTTAGGGTCAGCACGTCTTTGAAATACAGTCTCTGCTCTCACTAATGTTAGAGCTGTCAAAACGGAAAACAGGATAGATTACTCCAGTGTATGATTCCTGAGGAGTGATTTGTTTTTTCAAGACAGGAAAAACAGTTACATTCATTTCTAATCCATAGAATAAAATACTATCTGGCACAGAGATAGATCAAAGAAATAAAAAGATCTGTGTTTGAAATTGCATTCAGCATCTATTTAGCCAGCTGGGTTTCATGAATAATATCTGGCTATCACCCCTCCCTCTAGCTGGCATCAAACTGTGCACTATTGTTTCTTTTTGTCTCCGTACCCAGGAAAAACACAGACTGGAAACAACAGAGCACAATGGGAGCAGGAGTGTAAACGTAAGATCCGGAAATATAATGTTGGGAAATACACGCTTGCCTGCTCCTAGTGTAAACCCAGTCTCCATTCCATCTGTGCCTTCCCACCCTTAATACACCAATAGCCCCAAACAACCTTGGGAAGCAGGTATCACTAGACTGATGTGTACACATGAAAACTAATATCTAACCCAGGGTTAGATAGCAAATTAGTAACTAATTCAGATCTAACACACAGGTATTTTTTCATACTAGTTGAGAATCTTTTCTCCACATCAGCAGCTGGCAAACTTTTGCTATGGAAGGCAAGGTGGTAAGTATTTAGGGCTTTGTGGGCCATACAGTCTCTGTCTAGGATTGCCAGATTGTGCACAAAAAAATATAGAACACTCAAAGTACATCTCGTGCAATATTTGTTGTTTATCTTAAGTTCAAATTTAGCTGGGTTTCCTGTATTTTACCTGGCAATCTTACCTCTGACACAACTATACACCTCTGCCACTGTAATGCACAAAGAGCCACAGACCACATCCACATCACATTTTTGCTCTGTCTTTACTAGAGGTGGCCCAGATAAAGGGAAAACCACGCTTATATTATTGTTGTACTTGATTCATAAATTATTTAACAAAATAAACTTCAAATGTCGTATCTCTCACTGAGGACTCACTGACTCAATTTAGGAAGAATGGGGTAATGTAGAGGATTTTCCAAGACTCTGGGTTCACAGTCTCATAATATATTATAACAGGAAGTCATGTCAGCATTCCTTTAGTCTCTCATTTTGCACATTCTAGAACTGACATTCAGAGGGGTGGGTGACTTAGCCAAGGCCACACATGAGTTAGGGGCAAAAGTGGGTCTATGATTCAAAAGTGAGCAATCATTTAAATGTTATTTAAAGATTATTATTGCCATTGGATTGTTAGACACTGAAATCTCTATGGCTATAAATGTTTGCCTCGGCCTTATAGAAGTATTCCTTACCCCAATAAATGTGAGGCTAAAAAGAGTAGATGCAGGAAAAATTAAAAGCAGATTATCCCCACTCTCACCAGTATTATTCAACATAGTTTTGGAAGTGTTAGTCACAGCAATCAGAGAAGAAAAAGAAATAAAAGGAATCCAAATTGGAAAACAAGAAGTAAAATTGTCACTCTTTGCAGATGACATGATATTATACATAGAAAACCCTAAAGATGCTACCAGAAAACTAGTGCTAATTGAGGAATTTAGTAAAGTAGCAGGATACAAAATTAATGCACAGAAATCTCTTGCATTCCTATACACTAACAATGAAAGAGCAGAAAGAGAAATTAAGGAAACACTTCCATTTACCATTGCAACAAAATGAATAGAATACCTAGGAATAAACTTACCTAAGGAGGTAAAAGACCTGTATGCAGAGAACTATAAGACACTGATGAATGAAACCAAAGACAATACAAACAGATGGAGGGATATACCATGTTCCTGGACTGGAAGAATCAACATTGTGAAAATGACTATACTACCCAAAGCAACCTACAGATTCAGTGCAATCCCTATCAAATTACCAACAGCATTTTTCACGGAACTAGAACAAGAAATCTTACAATTTGTATGGAAACACAAAAGACCCTGAATAGCCAAAGCAATCTTGAGAAGGAAAGACGGAGCTGGAGGAATCAGGATCCCTGACTTCAGTCAATACTACAAGGCTACAGTGATCAAGACAGTATGGTACTGGCACAGAAACAGAAATATAGACCAATGGAACAGAATAGAGAGTCCAGAGATAAACCCACGCACATATGGGCACTTTATCTTTGACAAAGGAGGCAAGAATATACAATGGAAAAAGACAGCCTCTTCAGTAAGCGGTGCTGGGAAAATTGGACAGCAACATGTAAAAGAATAAATTAGAACACTTCCTAACACCATACACAAAAATAAACTCCAAATGGATTAAAGACCTAAATGGAAGGCCAGACACTATAAAACTCCTAGAGGAAAACATAGGCAGAATACTCTATGACATACATCAAAGCAAGATCCTTTTTGACCCACCTCCTAGAATCATGGAAATAAAATCAAGAAAAAACAAATGGGACCTAATGAAATTTAAAAGCTTTTGCACAGCAAAAGAAACCATAATCAAGACAAGAAGACAACCCTCAGAATGGGAGAAAATATTTGCCAATGAAGCAAATGGCAAAGGATTAATTTCCAAAATACACAAGCAGCTCATGCAGCTTAATACCAAAAAAGCAAATAACCCCATCCAAAAATGGGCGGAAGACCTAAATAGACATTTCTCCAAAGAAGACATGCAGATAGCTAACAAACACATGAAAAGATGCTCAACATCACTAATCATTAGAGAAATGCAAGTCAAAGCCACAATGAGGTATCACCTCACACCAGTCAGAATGGCCATCATCAAAACATCTAGAAAAAGATAAATGCTGGAGAGGGTGCGGAGAAAAGGGAACCCTCCTGCACCATTGGTGGGAATGTAAATTGGTACAGCCACTATGGAAAACAGTATGGAGGTTCCTTAAAAAACTAAGAATAGAACTACCATATGACCCAACAATCCCACTATTGGGCATATACCTTGAGAAAACCATAATTCAAAAAGATACATGTACCACAATGTGCATTGCAGCATTATTTACAATAGCCAGGACATGGAAGCAACCTAAATGCCCATCAACAGATGAATGGATAAAGAAGATGTGGCACATATATACAATGGAATATTACTCAGCCATAAAAAGGAATGAAGTTGAGTTATTTTTAATGAGGTGGATGGACCCAGAGTCTGTAATATAGAGTGAAGTAAGCCAGAAAGAAAAAAACTAATACCATATGCTAAAGCATATACATGGAATTGAAAAAATTGGTACTGATGAACCCAGTGGCAGGGCAAGAATAAAGATGCAGATGTAGAGAACGGACTTGAGGACATGGAGTGGGGGGCAAAGGGGAAGCTGGGATGAAGTCAGAGAGTAGCACTGACATATATACACTACCAAATGTAAAATAGATAACTAGTGGGAAGCTGCTGCATAACACAGGGAGATCAACTTGATGATGGGTGGTAACCTAGAGGGGTGGGGTAGCGAGGGTGGGAGGGAGGCTCAAGAGGAAGAGGATATGGGGATATGTGTATAAATACAGCTGATTCACTTTGTGAATCAGAAACTGGCACAACAGTGTAAAGCAGTTATACTCCAATAAAGATCTGGAAAAAAAAAAATGCAATTATCCCATTTCTTGTTTTCTGGAATCTCCTTCAGGTCTACTCCTTGTTCTGTTCAGTGCCATGGCCTCTACGCTCACTGCTTACCCCTATGAATGCTTGCTTCCAGAGAGAATGTGCTTCACTGTAGTACAAGGGAGGTGTCAGAGCCCAGCATGGGATACGTTTCTGCCCAGTCACAAAAATATTTTTTCAGATAAGGTCACAGTTGAGGAGTCATCCTTTCTAACAACTCAGTCAAAATGTAACCTCTTCCATCACCTGTATGCATCTGTATGGCCGCAGAGCACACCATACAGAAAGAGCTGACTGAAGGGGAAAGGATCAAAGCTTGGGGAGGTGCGACTAGACAACTGAAAAACACCAGACAGAGAGATCACGGATGTAAATAGACGGCCACTATTTTCAGAGCAAAGATAATGTTTGTGAAGAGACTTTTTGAGGATGCACAGAAGTATAGGCTCAGGGATTTCTGGAAATAGCAATATTGCCCTGAAACAACAAAGTAATTTCTCAGAACAAGTGAGTGTCAAAAACAGTGTGGGATTCACAAAAGAGAACCAGCAAAATCTCTCTGTAAAAAGAAAATTAAGAACTAGAATAAACACAACTCCCTCAGCTAACAGTGAGTGATGAATTTGTGAACAAGGGGTAATTAGAGATTTCCACATTTCCACAGGGACGCTACTGTGAACCACTTCCACTTTGTGGCGTACGTGCACACCTGAGGTCTCTCTAGAATAATACGTACGTGTGTGTGTGTGTATTCTCATATAAGACGTAAGTTAACTCATCCTCGACTAACCCCCTTGATGCCTTCATAACATCCCAGGTTAAAGAACCTCATCCCAGCACTGCTTCAGAGAAATACAGATTGCGTGGACCCCACATGTCTATTACAGTCAAAACTGCTGCTGCCCGGGGGTGATCAAACACAATCAGCAGCACTTTTACGAAATGACGAACCTGATTTCTGATCAGATAAACACACAGGACCACATATTTTTTTCAGTGTATTTGATACTGCAAATAACATGACACTATAAACATGCCCAGTATATGTTATAAATTGAAAGCATCATTTCGCCTTTGATGTCACGTTTAAATTCCCCTTTCTCTTTCCTGTGCAGTGGACGCTTGTCATCTTGTCTAAACAAAATCTAACCGCTCTTCATATTTGGGGAGATTTCCAAGGTAGATGGGAGGCACCTCCCACTGCAGAAGCAAAGGGGGAGAAACATCAGCTGCCCCACTCTTTGAAAAGGTGATTTCAGCCCACCCAGTAAGATATTCCCAGACTTGTTAATGTTGAGCGTGAGATGCAAAAGTCAATGACTTAAGTCTTCCAGAGGCTTCCACAGAGGTGAGAGGCCAGTGGTGTGGAGCAAGCATGGGCCACAGAGTCCAGTAGTGTGGTGGAGAGAGCCACAGCCTGAAAGACTTAGCAGTGCTGGGGTGAAATGCTCCCTGTGCTAACACAGTGCCTCAACTCACCCCAAAGCATGAGCTTTCGGGTGTACCTGCTGATCTGAAATCACAGCAGGTTTTATTATTTGATTTGAACGTTGGCATAGATTGTATATTATACAGTTTAATATAATCATGCTCATTTTTAATTAAAATATTTAATAATAAAAGAAGTTAATCACTAAAGGGATGTCACCTATAAGCTTAATGGCCCATCTCTGGGAACCCTGCCTCCCAGGTAATGAGTGTGAAGCTAAAATACCTTTGTTTAGTTCACAGGAAGCATCCCGACCAGGCCCACCTGTGAATGACTGCAGGAAGAAAGAAATTAACACATCCCCTCCGGAGGCTGACCAGGACCAGGAAGTGCTTGACTCCACTCCCTTCCCATTTAGTATAAAAGAAGCCTGAATTCTAACTCAGGCAGGATGGTTCTTTGGGACACTAGTCCACCATCTTCTCAGTCTGCTGGCTTTCTGAATAAAGTCACTATTCCTTGTCCTCCCCCACCCAAAACAATACAAAACAAAACAAAAACAATGGCGGCAGCAGCAGCAAAGAAGATCTTAATATATGGGATCCTACCACAACTTCTTGGCTTGGTTTTGTCTTCTGTGGTTCAGGCCAAATTTGGATTCTCCAAAGCCCTTGTCAATTTTTTGAGCCACTCTAAATCCTGGCAGTAAAATTTGATCCTGCTTAATCAGAGTGGGTTACTATTTTTTGTAATACAAAGCTTAGAGTGACTCATCCCGACATCAAATGTTAGTGATCATCCTACAGCTTCAAGAAATTAATGTGCACATGCACACTCAGACACACACACACACATTTATGACAGATGGTTATTATTTCACCTTTTAAAAGAACTGAGGTTAGAAGGCGTGGTTAATATCAGATTCAAGGGCAGAATTTAGAGCAGAAATTGCACCTTCTGCAGACAAAGCCTCCCCTAATATTTGCCTATAATCCATCTAGCAATAATAAGGGTTTATTATTGTTTAACACTGTGCTAGGTATTCTAAGTAATAATTTGGTCTTGATCACACAGCTGACCTGCTAATCAACCAACCCTAATGCCTGTCTCACAACTAGACTTTCCATGTAAGATAGTACATGTAAACAAATTTGAGTTCGGCTTTCTGCTACCTGGATTCAAAATTATCTTCATAAATATACTGCGTCCCAGCTTCCAGTCCATTCTCTGCATCTGCGTCCTTATTCTTGTCCTGTCACTGGGTTCATCAGTACCATTTTTTTTTTTTTTTTTGGATTCCATATATTTGAGTTAGCATACGATATTTGTTTTTCTCTTTCTGGCTTACTTCACTCTGTATGGCAGACTCTAGGTCTATTAACCTCATTACATATAGCTCCATTTCATTCATTTTTAGACATATATATACTACCAACTGTAAAACAGATAGCTAGTGGGAAGTTGCTGTATAACAAATGGAGATCAACTCGATGATGGGTGATGCCTTGGAGGGTCGGGACGGGGAGGGTGGGGGGAGTCGTGGGAGGGAGGGGATATGGGGTTATGTGTATAAACACAGCTGATTCACTTTGGTGTACCTCATAAGTTGGTACAGGAGTGTAAAGCAATTATATTCCAATAAAGAGCTAAATAAATAAATAAATAAATAAATAAACTGCATTTCAATGATCAACGATAAGTAAGTGAAAGAAACTATTCCCACTTAGGAATGAGGAACCATAAATCAAGCCATGTATAAAATTATAGGAAAGCCCATGTGCATGCTGGGTTCAATTGTCTGAGGGCTCTCAAGTTGGTATATGCTCACACATTTCATTATTTTTTCACCCTATTTTTAGTGATATTCACCTATATGGTATACAGATTTCCACTGCAATAAGCAAAGCACTGGCTGGAATTTTTTATGGTGCTATCACTGAGCTTCACATCCCAACATTTAGTTTAATTGTGCCCTGAAGCCTGGTAATGTTCCCATTGTGTTGGTGATATCCCATCTGAATACTGAATCTGTTCATTATTCAGTTAAATTGATTGGAGAGAAAACACTACATCACCTCTATTTGTATAGACTATGCTGCTATGTGAATTTTCAGTCCAGGTCATTACTAAGCAGTTACAGGTTATAACGCTGAGGATTTATGTTATTATTTGTAGTGACCATGTATTTTAAAGGAGGCAGAATTTGTCCAGACAATCTGGTTCCATCCTAGAGTTTGATATGCCCAGCTTTAGAACTGAGAAATAATTTTTGAAAAATGGGATGTTGTCTATAAGCTGAAATGAGTTGTCTATAAGCTAAAATATTAATATTTTTATGTTACTTGATGCTCCTATAAATTTGAAATGGCTCTTCTATTTAAAAGGTAATTTTGTAGATGACTGGAAAATTACATTCACAGATGATGCCCCAATACTTATTTTTTTAGTTTTTTAAATTGTTTTACAGCAAATCTATGAGTCAGCATGCAGTGTATCACAGATAATTCAAATTCAGAAATCAAATCTCCCAGCTTTAAAGAAACAAATGACTTAGAGAAAGACAAATATGATATCACTTACATGTGGAATCTAAAAAAATGATATAAATGAACTTATTTACAAAATAGAAATAGACTTACAGACAATAGAAAACAAACTTACGGTTACCAAAGGGGAAAGACAGCAGGAGAGATAAATGAGGAGTTTCAGATTAAAAGATCCACACTACTCTATATAAAATAAACAACAAGAATCTACTGTACAGCACAGGGAACTATATTCAATAACTTGTAACAACCTAAAATGGAAAAGAATCTGAAAAAGAATATATATATATAACTGAATCACTTTGCTGTATACCTGAAACTAACACAACATTGTAAATCAACTATACTTCAATAAAAGAAAGCTTACAACTTAAAGCAAGTTAAAATTCTTTAAATGACTCAGAGTGCAAGGATGAAAATCTTTTGCCTTCCCTTCATGTTTTTATTATATCATAATTATTCTTAAGAACATGTTGTATTTTTGCCACTTTCAAACAGAGAAAAAGCATAACGTCCAACAGATAACCAGCTTGATCTCTAATGAAAAGCTACACATAAACGAAAGAGGCTGAATCAATGATTTCAGAAGACAGCACAAGTAAACTATCAAGAAAAACGTTCAATTTCTTAGAACAAAACAAAAGTGATGTAGAGATTAAATTTCATTGGAGTGCTCCAAATAAACCTGCAGAATGAACTATAAAACTATCATATCTGGGAAATACAAAAACTAATGGTCCCAGTCATCTAGATGTTAGGGTTCATAATTCACAAAATAAATAAGAGAAGAAATGAGAGGATAATAAACTTCCTTGAAAAAAAAATTTTTTTAAAGGCATTTCAAAAGAAGCAGTTAAATTAAAAAATGGGTTTTGGCAGCATGTTCTGCACAAAACAATCTGGAAAGAACAAGTTCCAGTTATGCACTGTGATTTGTTTACTCTGAAGCAGCCTTTCTTTCTCTCTCTGAAGCAGGTCCTCTACCCAGCACTGGGGCCACTGTTCTACAGAAGATGTTTCTATTTCATAGCACATAAAGCAATTACATAAAACGTTTATTTTTCCATCTCAGCAACCTCTCTCCCTCTTTCTTCTCGAAAATGTCTTTCAGTCATTTCCCACTCCTTCTTTCTCTTTGCTCCAGAAAGGAGAAATGTAACTAGAAAAGTAGCATAAACATCCAGAATTAAGTATTTAATTCCTGATAGGAAGAAGATGGGAGAAAACAGGTGACTGAAACGTGGGACAATCTGACCAGGAAATGGTAGAGTCCTGAGCAATGCCACGAAGGAAAAGGAGAAAACAGCAGCGTTTGTGTTGACTTGATAAGAGAAGAGGAGCCCCTACAACGAGAACTCTGGATTTCCGAATAGGGTTTTAGAGTTGTCACCTGTTCTTTCTTCTCTGGGCAACATATCCATAAGCAAAACTGTTGTTATTCTGCATTCTCTCTTACACATTTTTCATGATGGACAGTTTAGTAGCAAAAGAAAGGAAGCAAGAGGAAGGTCCATCATTAACAAGATGTACAACTTACTGCAAAATTATTCCAAATTAGAGTTCACTGGCAGAACTTAGCCTGACAAACTGTGCCCACGTGAGTCACCCCCTCACCACTCCTGCCTCCAGCCTGTCCCAGGCAGGGGCCCGTCTACCCCACACATATACCTCATATGCCTTTCCTTCTTGCCTGCAGGTCTTGGCTTATCCTATACCCCGATCCAGAAGGCTGCTCCTCAAACCCCTATTGAGCCCTGCCCTACAGCTCCTTCAAGACTGGGAGCAAAACATCTCCAGCCTAAGCAGCTTTCTCCTACTAATCCCACTTCACCAGATATCTCCCTTCCTCTAAATGTCTACAGCACATTCAGCAGAATGTCTGGCCTCAAAAAATCAGTTTTTAGTATTATAACTTTGAATTCCTTCAGCTGTTACATCGACAACTTTACTATCCAACCTAGAATATCTTAAAGGTCACCTCCAAATTAAATATTTCAAGCAACCAATTTTCTCCTTATCTCTATAGTTCTTGTCTTCCCTTCCTAAGTAAATGTAGAATGCTCAAGTGATACCTGATGAACTGAGTTTGGGGGGTGGGGCATATTTTCATCTTCTAAATTTAAAATGTAAATGTTTTATTTTTAAGTTTCAAACAAATGTATGACTTCCTATAAATTCCTTAAGTTGATTTCATCAATAAGATAGCCACATGGTTCATTTATGTTCCAGATCTACAATCATATGGGATATACAAAATTATAAAACTGTGTCTGGTTGTGCTTACGGCTAAAGACTAAAGGGAAAATGAAGGATAAAGTCAAACACTCTGAGAATGTCTACTCGCTCTACATCACCACAGTTGAATCAGCTAAATGTTTAATGCAGCTGCCATCCTGCAGTGAATGACCTTCATAATTTGACTTTCCATCTCAATGAAAGATCATCCTCCTTTCTAGTGAGTACAATTGTTTGCCTAAAGATCTAATGATTTCTGACACACTTAACTTTCATTTCTTGTATTCTCTTTGAATTTCGAAAACCTAATTAAGTTTCTTTAACTTGATTCCATAATAGACAAGGTTATTTGAGGACAAATTGAGAAACACATTCAGAGGCCCTTGCCTTCTTTAAAAAGGTTTAATTGTTTTTCTCTTTTTCTTCCAAACTCTATTTTCCTGGAGGAAAGTGAACAACCTCTCAGCTGACTCTCTATAATGATGAAGAAATGATGAAGAAACCATAGCTTCCCAGGCATAACAAAACACGTCTGAGAAATTTCTGGATTCATTAGCAGCTGATGGGAATGATAAATGAGCTCAGAGTGGTCTCTGAAGCTGTCCTATCCCAGGTGTCTCGCTCAAAGTTTAGGTATGGTATGGTTCATTTATTAATAAAGTCATTACTCCATGGCTGAAATATCGATCTCATCTGCTGGACCTCTGCCCAGGATGAGAATTGTATCTTCCTAAACATCCTTCCTATCCATCTGCTCTATTCTCTCGGTCCCTATCTTGACAAATGACTATAGCTCACAGTACAGATGACTTTCAGCAGATACCATCTAAGCTCCTATCCTATGCTTAGTTTTTTTTTTTTCAGTTGATGCCCTTTTCTTAAATAATCTATGTAGACAAACTAGTGCTTTTCTTTCTCTTTCTCCCTGCCTCACACCCTTTTCCCCACACATACATTCTGATACAAATAACTTCCTACTTCTATCACAAATAGCTGTGGATGGTCAGGTACGGGCTCCAATGCATTGAGGCTTATCCCAAAGCTCCTCTCTATCATCTTCCTGAAAAACTGACACCCCTAAGACAGAGCATAAATATAGTCTTAAAAAACAATCTTATAGCAGATTTCAACCTTCTAATTACCATTTGTAACCCATGCAGGAGAACACTGCTATATTCTTCTCCAACGGTCTGATTTCATAGAATCTCAGAATCTTAGCACTTGGGGAGGGACCTCGGGTGAGGAATCTAGTCCACCTTGCTCATCTCAGAAAAAGACTCTAATTCAGGTAAAGTGACTTCTCAGGGTCAAACAGCTAGTTAGTAGCAGATCTAGGACTAGAATTCAAGTCTTCTAACTTCAGCCCAATGCTCTTTCCACTATTTTGTTAACAATATCCCATGCAAAGAAGCAATTGAGTAAAATAAAGTCTGCTTATAAATTCCTCTAAAACATAGCATCATCTCAGAGACAGATAAACTTTTTTTCACATATAGTGAGTAGAAATCACACCATGTGTGTGTGTCAGATGTTCTGTGTCAGAATTCTGATAGTCAGAATGTCTATAAAATATCCAGGTCTTCAGCACGTGTGCACACACACACACACACATGCACACGCTCTCTCCCCCTCTCTCTCTCTCTCTCCCTCCCTCCCTCTCATTTCTTCCTCTTCCTCTCTCCACACCCCTTCTCTCTCTCCCTCTCTCCCTCCCTCCCATTTCTTTCTCTTCCTCTTCCCATATCCCTTCTCTCTCTCCCTCCCTCCCTCTCATTTCTTCCTCTTCCTCTCCCCACACTCCTTCTCTCTCTCCCTCCCTCTCCCTCCCATTTCTTCCTCTTCCTCTTCCCATATCCCTTCTCTCTCTCCCTCCCTCCCTCTCATTTCTTCCTCTTCCTCTCCCCACATCCCTTATCTCTCTCCCTCCCTCTCCCTCTCATTTCTTCCTCTTTCTCTCCCCACACCCCTTCTCTCTCCCTCTCTCCCTCCCTCTCATTTCTTCCTCTTCCTCTCCCCAACCCCCTCCACAGACACCTTTAACTTTGAGCCAGGTTCCCAATCTTCCATCAGCAGAACTTAGCCAGCAGCATTATCAAACTGCAAGAAACATGTGTCTGAGAAAATGGCAGCCATGTTTCTCTAGCATCTGTCATTTTTAAAACACACTGCTTCTCATACTGACTTAGAAGATGCCATCAAGGCCATGAGAGTGACCCAGGCTTCTTTTGTCAACCCCTAGAGAGATCCAGAAGGAAAAAGAAATATTTCACCCTATTCTCCTGCCTCACTTAGAAGTCTCTCATGTGAACCCTAATCCCATCACACTGCAATATGAGAGGACAGAGGAGCAAGTTTACTAGGAGACCTAAATCAGCAGTGAAGCTTTCCTATTGTACATTTTTCATACTATACAATATATAAGAGGGGTTTTGCCATGGCATTTCATTTGTGAAGTTAGCAACATCTAAAAAATCTATACATATCGGAAAGGCTCTTTTTTAATCCCCTGGAAAACAAGTGAGGAATTTTAATGTATCCAGCTTTATTTCAGCAGAAGCACCGAGATAGAAAGGAAAAGCCTTGGGGTGGAAACAAGAGTCCCCCATGCCCCACACCATTCATAACTGTGTGGCTTTGACTTGTCCCCTCTGCATCACTACTACATTTATGAGGCCGCCATCCACAACCCCTCCTAGAGGAGTACGCCCACCCACAGCCCCTGTGACATAATTGACCACATTTGTACCATGTGACCCACAGTCAACTGGAGCAGGAGTTGTGCCTTTAAAAATATGGTGATCCATCCATAGGCTAGACTTCAGTCTTTGACCTGAACCAATAAAATTCCATTCTTCACAATTCCGCACCGGGAAACCCAGAGTTGAGGCAGCTGGTAATTGGGGCAAACGCTAAAAAGGGCATCAGGACATGTCATGTGGCAGAAAGGATCCAGAGAGAGCACAGCAACATGATGCCACATATAAGCTGATGTTTTCAGGGAGCAGAAACGACAAGGAAGCAGTGAAAGTGAAAGTCACCTGGGTGATAGAAGAGAGGAGACATACAGAGAGAGACTGAGACTCATTCCATCTTTATCTATCTTCTTCCTTCCTCTGCCCTTCCAGGTAAGCCTTCTAGCGAATGCCTCAGTTCATCCCTCCCACTTCGCTTCCTTTGCTCCATTTACTTTCCCAATCAGACCTCACCTGGCATGGCTTTAGATGCCCCTCAGTCATGAGTAGTCCTTTTGCTGGCTCCCAGGCTCTGAGGGCCATTTGCCTTTCCAGATAGATATCAAAGGGCTAGACTGAAATGTGAGGTTTGATCTAGAGTGATGCAAAGCAAGGAAAGTGAGAGACAAACACCTAAGGAAGGAGCCAATGTGAACTTTATAGGCCAACTACAATTTGGCATTGTCACGATTTTTTGAAAACCATTTGCAGAGCTGAAATAGTTTTTCATGTATATAGCACTATTGTAAGTGTCCTCACTAGCCCTTCCCAGGCTGAATAATTCTCACTGCGTAACTTTTCCTCTTAAATCTGGTTTTGAATTCTAATTATGGTCATTCTCCAAGTTCAATTGTGGACCTTCGAATCTGATAGAAATCAGCCTAATCTTTTGCTTCATGCTTTGCTCTTCAATGATAAATTGAGAGAATAGGTAGAGAAATCTCAGGTCTCCTTTAGCTCTAATACCTACAAGCTAAAATGTATTAATCATTAGCTTGATAACTGGAAACAAAGAAAATAGAAAAAAAAAAGAAATTTTGTTTTAGTATCTGTGTTCTACAGGAAGGTTTTGGTAGAAACTTCTTATTGGAGCAGGACCTTAGGGAGAAACTTGAGGATTTTTAATTATCTTTCCAGAATATGTTAAACAAGAATAAAATAAATTATGTTTATCAAGAAAAAATGTAAGTGAAAAGGAGGTCTTGGCAATGGAGCTCTAAGGACCTAAGATATGGCCTTACTTAACGTAACATCTTATAAATACAGTCTCTAAAGTCTGCCACCCCCTCCCCTGGGTACACTCAACACTTCCAGATGAGCTCAAAGATGCGGAAGATCAAGACTTACTGTTTTGGATTTTAGATCAGGAAACAAAATGTCCTGGGTACTTAAAGTGATTAATAAGCTGTGTAAACATCCCAACTACTCAGGTGATGCCATCAAACTGATCAAACCCAATGATCAGTTCAAAGATAGCCAGGTTGAAATATTCCCTGTCACAGGCTAAAAATCATCAAACATAGAAGAAGGAAAAAAAAACCCACAAATATTTGTGAAGCCTTTTTAAGGGCTTTTTTACCTTGTATATATCCCCAGGTTTACCGTCCGCTCAGATGTTGAGATGCTCAGGGTGGGAACGTGCCCTCCTGTGCGTGGTGGACGTCTGCTCTCTCCAGCCAGCTGGTGTGTGTGGAGAGGAATTCTATGTAGGCTGAGGCCACGCATTCACACGACTGCAGAATTGCACCTGATGAAGCAGGACAGAACTCTTGGTTGTAAATGTGTCACAAAAAGAAAGATGAAAGTCATATTTTTAATGGCAGTCATGTAGTTTCTCACAGCAGTGACTAGTTCTCATGGTCTAAAGCAGAGGAGATGAAAAACAAAAAAAAACTTACACCAATGTTCAAGCTTATGAAAACAAAATCTTTTTCTTTCTTTTTTTTTTTTATCTTAAGGAAAAGTAGGTCTCAACTCCACCTCTATATTCCAAAACAGGTCAGACCACCTCTACATGAAAAGAGGAACTGGCAACACAGAGGAGACATATTTCAGAAACTAAATGTCAAATCAAATTAGTCTCGTACTTTGCCCCGCATTGAACCATAATCCAATGAGAGTTTTACTCTGCAGATCCACCAGAAAGCACAGGTCTCTACATCTCCGCCAAACGCTGAGTGCAACAATGGCTGTCACATCGTTCTAGGAAGAAAACACTGTATCTCGAGGACAGGAACTGGAGCTGATATAAAATTTTAATATGTTCATATTGCTTAATACAGTGATACCTTGAGAGAACACACAATTAGTAACACTCGGAAGGGGCACCGTTCTGTGCCAAGTTAACCAGAAGGAAAAACGTGTGCTGAGCTTAGCTATAAAGCATTAGTCTTCCAAAGAAGTCTCTGGCTCTACGTTTTCAGTACCTTTGGCTTATGCTTGTTTTTGTTGCCTTTGGTTGTGTATTTTACGTCTGCTTCTTACCATATGTATAATGCTTCAAAATTAACTGCTGGTCTCATTGCAAATTGTTCAATGTATTCTTCACATTTATCAAAATACCTCAATTAATGGGATAAGGTGAGTCACTAAAGATTTTCTTGTTCACACAAACACAAATGACTTAAGGGATTAATGTTTAAGCATCCCTATACAACCAATAAGTTAGCTGAGCCATTTCTCAGGAGTTTAGAGACACTCTGAAAAACTTAAACCTTCTGACTACCTACAAAATGAACTCATTAACTTTATGAAATTGCAATAAAGCCCACCAATGTTCCTTAAACATAACATTTACTCCAATCACTGCCGCTGATAAAGGCTGTTCAAACAATGCCTTCATGGCAGAAGGGCTGAAAATCTTTATTTCTATCAAACATTAAAAGAGTTCCTTTGAAATATATAATTCCAAACCCAAAATATTTTATTTTCCTGTTAGAGTAATATCCACTTAAAGGAACTTAAGCTTAGCACAGTTGCTGTAGCTCCTTTCTCCAAGTTATAAAGAAAAACCAGGTCCAAATCTCTGTTGTCATTCTCCTGCAAAAACCTGATTTGAGTCAAGCAATAGCCAAGGATACTGCAAGGGCCACACCCTGAGCTATTCCTGGAACATCGCAGAATCAGAGCAGCTCCGAGTGGTAGAGACTCACATCTACCTTGCTGCACGGAGCCCTCTCCAATAACCCCAGCAGGCGGTCATCCAGACGGCTGAAGAATTCCAGGGATGACACACTCACTGGCCTTTTACACTATCACTGGGCAACTCCAACGTGGGGAAAGCTTTTCTATATGTGCATGCTATCTTAGACCTTGCAAAGGATCTTTTCTATCTATGCACGACATTGCCAGGGAAATGGCAAAAGCCTCCTACCAGCCTCTGGTTCTTCCTGTATTTTTCCACTTCCATTTACCTCGCCTGGGTCAGGGTGCCGTGTTCCTGCCTTTCCTGGTTCTCTGGATCCCAGGTTCAGCTCACAGCTCCCGATGTTCATTTCAGCCCCAGGACGCCCTGATGACTATTTAGACATGCTTCTCCCATCCTCCTTAGCATATTCACAGAGATGTGATTTGTAACTTGCTCTCTGGCTCCACATGGCTATAAACCTATACGCAAGGGGTTCTCCCACCTTCTGTCAGCTCCTGTGCCCTGAGCAGCTCTCCCACCAAGGAGCCAGAATCAGATCATGAAGCGCTGAACCATCCTGAAACTTCCACTCACGTGACCCCATTCTGCACTCCGAAGTCAAATAGAACAAATACAAGATGTGGTTACAAAAAAGTAGTTCAGAGTTTACCAAAACAGGAACTGGGGGCTTCTGCAGGAGTTCAGAGCCTGCCCATATCTGAAGACCAGAGGTCCAGGCAGAAGAAAGGATGAGGCTAGATTCCAAGGCAGTGCTGCCTCTCCTATTGAGGGCACACCTCCTGGCCTTGGTCCTGAGCCACTGCCTCCGGCCTGCTTTGGAATTTGCTCCCTCGGTGTGTCCCCCTTTCCTCTCCCTTTGCCTCTCTTTACCAGTCATGCTTGACCCTGCCTTCAGACCTCACATAGGTTCCACCAGCCAGACATGCTCACTTTCTACGTGTATTTTTTAATCTTTGCCTCCCCGACTCTGCCACTATCTGCTTTCACCCAGCCCCGCCTCTCGTCACACGTTCCTTGCTGTCTCCAGCTTGTTAGCCTCAAAATCATGTAGCCGTAGGGAGTTCTGTATAGCACAGAACTGCCTGTGTCCTTTCCCTCACATCCCTTTCAGTGGTTCCCACAGTCTTAAACAGAGTCCAAGCTTCTGGGCATCACCAACACCCGTCTGGCCTCAGGGAAACTTGTCCATCTCACAGATCATCATTTCCTTTCACTTCCTGCTCTAGAAAAAAAAAAAAAAAAGTTGTTTATTGCACCCGGAAGATGCCAAGCGGATGCCTCCCTCCTCCCCGTTGTCCTTGCTATTCTCTCTGCCTAGAGTGCCCCTGCGGCCACCTCCCCACACCTGACTTGACTATTTCTTCCTTATTCTCCAAAATTCCACTTGGACATCACCTACTCCAGGGAGTCTTTTCTAAATCTCTTCACACTAAAGAAGTCTGTGGACGCTTTATACCCAGGGCTTCTCCCTAGCAGTGTCATATTGACCGTGACTGTCTCCTTAGGTATCTGCGAGCCTCTTGAGGGCAAGGCGTGTCTTCTCTCTCTGAATAGGTGGCACCTGGTGCAGAGCCTGGCTCACAGCAGCAACACGTAAAATGGTTATTAAATAAATAGCTGAACAAAATTTTTAAAGATAGGACATACCAAGCAAGCACATGAGAATAAATGATTTTACAATCAAGGGCAAAACAGAATGTTTCCAGGTAAGTGCTGTCATGATTGAATTGATGGTGCTATATGAACCTGAAACCCTTATGGGAATGGTTCAGCAAAACTTGTAGTGACTAGTTTGAAGTCAGAGAACAGAAGGTGGCTTTTATTGAATGGAACGTATTTTATTGAAGTCAGGATATTAATACAACTTAGACCCGCAAAAATGCAAACTACACTGAGGAATCACTGCTCCCTAAGCACAGAAATTAATGAGCAAGAGTGAATCAGGACCATGAAGTAATATTGTCTTCACATGACTTACTGAGAAAGTCTTCATTCAACCACAAGCAAGCAGGAGCCACTAGAAAAAAGAACAGATCTCTATCAGCCTCCGAGCAGAAAAAGAATGCCTTCCACACCACGACTACAACCCAGGAGAGCCAGGGCCTCTGAGAAAACACAGGGAGCTGAGCTCCTTGTAGCCCCACTAACTGTGCCCTTGGATTCCAACCCTGACCACATAACTAGGGTGGTTTCAGTACTGCGACGAGTGCTGTGATCCAGCTTTTGCATCCATCATGTTCATCTACTTGGGTCGGGCAAGAGAGGCAGAGACAGCATATTAGGGGAGAAGATGTGATAGAAAAGAAAATGAATCTGCAATTAAACAATAGCCTTACCAATAAACTAGCAGCTTACAAAAATATGAATTCTATTCTTTCCTCTCCCTGTCTTTTTTCATCTCTCCCCTCACCCCTCTCTTTCTCTTTAATCTGTCTTTATTTTTTCATTGCTCTTACACTTTTCTTCTCTTTCGAGATAATGAGAGACTGAAAGGGGAAAAGTATGAGATTCTGTGGATTTGGGAGTTATCATAGATTCATTGTCTAAATCTTGGAAATTTTCTCTGGCACATATATCCACACATGTACCCATAACCTCCTGTTATTTCAACAACCATTACTTATAAGTGTCTAGATTTCTGCCCCCAAATCATCACTCATACCATAGGAGCCCCAATAGCTACCTTCAAAAGATCAACATGACTGAGAAGAAGCGAGAGAGTAGCACAGACATATATATACTACCAACTAGGTCCTCATATGCAGTTCCCCCCACGGAGCACAGCTCCGTTTTTCTGGCTGGAGCCTGTGTGAAACACTAGCAAGCAAGCTCAGATAGTATAGGGTGGCACACGACCCACCCCTCCTGTTCTCAACTCTCCTGTGTGGTAGGCCCATACCAACCTCCACCCAAAGTTATCCACTTCTTAATCAATCCTAGGAACCTGTGAATGTGTTTTTTACATGGTCAAAGGAACTCTGCAGCTATGATTAAGTTAAAGGTCTTGAAATGGGGAGATTATCTTGAATTATCCAAGTGGACCCAGTGTAATCACAAGGCTCTTATGGGTGAAATAGGGAGGCAGGAGGGTCAGAATCCAAGAAGGAGATGTGATGGTGGAAGCAGAGTTCGAAGTGACATGATCGCTGGAGAAGGCCAGAGGCCAGGAATGCAGGCAGCCTCTAGATTGTAGGAGAAGCCTAGAGCATTCAAGCCCCTCCTACTATCTTGATTTTAGCCCAGTGAAATCCATTTTGGACCTCTGACCTCTAGAATTGTAAGATAATTAAATTTCCATTATTTAAAGTCACTAAGTTTGTTCCAATTTGTTACAGCAACAATAGGAAACTAATACATCCTGCATGGGTCACCTACCGTAGGGAACACAGAACACTAAAAGAAACTGCAGACACCCCTGGGAGAATCACGGGTTCACGGGAGAGCAGAAGGAATAGAAAAAGCCATCACCCCTTCACCAAGGGCCAACCAGTCTCAACACCAGGCCCCAGTAGGTACATAAGTGGGGGTCCTAATACAGACTAGGAAAGGATAAGAATTCCGTTCAGAGCCAACGTGACAAGTAAAGCACCTGGTTTTTCAATAGCGGAATGTAATCACGTTACCAGAGCTGCCTCCTATCTCACTTCACAGGGTCCTCTCTATAAGGACACCAGGGAAATGTTCTGAGTTCAGTGTCAGAAATCACTGTTTCGCCTGTTTGACTCGTTTGATCTTACTTAAGAGATTCTGTGAAATGTGTTCAGGCCATGCTTCCCCTTCCCGTTTGGCTGTTAGAAGATGGAAGGCTTCAATTATAGTTCACCTGTGACTGCAGGATAGGATTTTTATGGACTAACCTCACTTCTGACTCCACTGTACTTTCCTGCCTTATTTTCTCTTTACTTGCATTTATTCGTTCTTTATCATACATACCTATAAAAATAAAATTAAGACCCTTTTGTCACAAGAAAGGGTATAAATAAGCGAATAAACACATCAATTATCAACAATGGATGCAAGAGAGAATGGAAGAAGAGAAAGGCATGAATGATAAATGTCCAAAGGGCTAATGCAATCAGAAGTGAAGCTGAGATGGAAAATATTGGGATAAACATATTTTCAGTTAAGCAAGGATATTACTTTTGAACGTGCATATTACTTTGAAAGATGCCAGTCAGATAAAGGAGGCAAGAGTTCTCCATCATCCCTCCACCAGATCTCCCTCAGCTCTCTGATCACTACTACAGACAGACAGGAAGGAAGAACTGCCAGTGAGTGTGGCGAAGGGCTGCAGACACTAGAACACCCCAGCTGGGGGTGGGGCATTCACAGCACATGGACGAATGTACGCAGATGTAGTTCTTGGCATCGACCAGTATTAGCCTAGGTATTTTTTCCTTCCTTTCCAGAAAAAGACAAGAACACACACATACTTCAGGGCCTACCAAAACTACACATAAAACAGACCCAGGAATGTTCCTTTGGACTCCACCATCTTGCTTCCTATCTTAAATGAGATTTTGCAGGCAGGCTTTATATCTGGGTAAAAATAGCCACGAGCCAAGCAGCTGCTATTCATAATGATTATTTGAAGATTTTTAATAGACAGGATATAATCACTATCCAAATTAACAATATAGACTAAAGGCGTCAGGTAACTGATCTTCAGACCAAAAATATCCTGACAGCAGGGAACATAATTGCTTATTTATACAAATGGCCTGTGCACTCAGGCATTCTGTATAAATAGATCATTATAGGCATTTCCAAGACATTATAATCCATTAAGTAAATTAGACATGCTTTACAAGTCCTAATGAAGCAGCCCTAGGACCAAACACCTCCAGAAACATTTATCCACTTCATCTCTCAGACCAGCCTGACTTGAAATGAAGGCATTCAGCTGAGAAAGCTACCAAGTGGTTCTATTTTGAGAAAAGGCAAGAGAAGGACCTCAAGGTCCAGGGAGTCGATGCCTTCTTTGTGCTGCCGAGCAGTAAATAATTATTCAGAACCAACCCCTACGTTTAAAGTCACTAAATTATGAGATTTTTAATAACCACCAATAAGACTGTGTTCATTATTTATCACATAGAGCTAATTTCTTCTGAATGGCTTCAATAGGTTTCATTTTTCTTTCTTGCTACTGTGATTCTTGATTGCCTAAGAATAATAGTTCCCAGGCTTTTTCCTAGAACAGTTCTGCCCTCATTATCGCTTGCCTGCATTATTCTGGTAGATTCTTACTGGTCTCCTGGTCTCTGGTCTCTCTCCCTCTACTCATTTAACGCTTAGCAGCAGATGAATCTTCCTTAAGCAAAACTAGCAAGTATACCTTGCTTTGCCACATATGCTCACACATATTTTCTCATTCAATTATTAATCTGAGAAAAATTAGCTAATTTCCCTGATTAAAACCATTCCATGATTTCTCACTGCTTACAACCAAGATGACCTTGAGTTTCAGTCTGCCCAGGATAGATCCAGCTTACATCCACTGTCCTGATACAATTCTTAAGAGCGCTCCTTTCACTCTCAAAAGTGTCCCAGGCTTGGACAATAATTTTACTGTTCAAATACAGGGTAAAGCTGAAACTCTTTGGCTTCAAGTTCATTCCTACCTATCCTGAACAGGAGTTGCTCCAGACATAACTGTGTTAAACACAAGGCTAGAATCCCAGTACATCTGAGAGACCCACTAACCACACTTCACACTAAACCCTTCCAGGACAGAGCATCCTGCCCTTTAGGATCATGGAGCCTACAGGCTGGAAAAGACCCTCCAACTCAAGCAACTCCACCATTTCATCAATGAGCAAACTAAGGCAAAACTAGCTGATGACGGAGCCAGACACAGGCACCTGTGCCTCCCAACTCTTGACCCAGGATGTTTTTCCTTCTGCAAAGAGTGTGAATGTGAGAAAGAGGTTTCGTTCTCAGGAGCAGGAATAAATGTCAGATTGAGCTGTTTACATTCTTCCATGCCCAGCCATCAGGGCCGCATTTAAGAGGACTCTACAGGGTGAGGGATGCTATCTGTTCTTGTGAAGCCGTAAAGCT
This sequence comes from Hippopotamus amphibius kiboko, assembly GCF_030028045.1. NCBI lineage: Eukaryota > Metazoa > Chordata > Mammalia > Artiodactyla > Hippopotamidae > Hippopotamus > Hippopotamus amphibius. Next base: position 231,383,374 of record NC_080186.1, read on the forward strand.
CTGTGACTCAGAGAGGAATCACACTCACAACCTCAGTTTCATTAACAGCTCCTGCGCATTAAAGAAAGGAAACAAGTTAGGCATGTAGACAACCTACTGAAATGGAGAAAATATTTGCAAATAATATATCCAATAAAGGGTTACTATCCACAATATATAAACAGTTCAAATAACTCAATAGCAAAAAAACCAAACAACCTAATTTAAAAATGGACAGAAGACCTGAATAGACAGCTCTTTTTTCCAAAGAACACATACGATGGCCATCAGGCACATCAAAAGGTGCTCAACATCAACAGTCATCAGGGAAATGCAAATCAAAACCACAGTGAGATATCACAACACGCCTGTCACAATGGCCGTCGTCAAAAAGACAAATAATAAATGTTGGCAAGAATGCGAAGAAAAGGGAACCCTTGTACACTGTTGGTGGGAATGTAAATTGGTGCAGCCACTTTTGAAAACAGTATGGAGATTCCTCAAAACACCAAAAAATAGAGATACCATACGATTCAGTAATTCCACTCCTGGTTATACATCCGAAAGAAACAAAAACACTAATTCGAAAGGCAATAGGCACCCCAATGTTCATAGCAGCATTATTTACAATTCCCAAGATATGGAAACAATCTAAATGTCCACCAACAGATGAATGATTAAAGACGTGGTATGTATATACAATGGGATACTTGTTCAGCCATTAAAAAAATGAAATATTGCCATTTGCAACTACACGGATGGACCTAGAGGGTACCATGCTTAGTGAAACAAGTCAGAGAAAGACAAATACTGTATGTTATCACTTATATGTGGTATCTATAAAAAGTAAAACAAAGGAACAAATATAATAAAACTAAAACAGACTACTAGACAGAGAACAAACTAGGAGTTACCAGTGGGGAGAGGGAAGTGGGGAGGGAAAAATGGGGGTAAGGGATACTATGTATAAGATATAAGGATATATTCTCAGCACATGAAATGTAGCCAATATTTTATAACAACGTTAAATGCAGTACACCCTACAAAAATATTGAATCACCATGTTGTATACCTGAAACTAATATAATATTGTAAATCAACTGTACTTCAATAGAAAAAGAAAGAAAGACACTAGGGCCTCACACCCAATGGCCCAAACAAAATTACAAATGGGTCTCCAGCTTCGCTGGTGCACTCGTGTTTCTTGTCTAATCCACAGGCCCTGAGCAGACGCTCAGCTCTCTGTCCCTCACTTCTTTCTGTCCCTCTTTCTTCCCTTGCTTCTCTCGACCATGACAGATGTGACAGGTGCACAGCCTGAGTCTCCCCATCACTCCTGTGCTGCTTCCAGAGTCACACTAGCTGGAAGGGTGACAACAAAGGATGGATAATCTCAGTCAAACTACCTCACAGAACATTTCCTCCTTCTGCTTTGAATTGCTGCAGTCTAGCAGTTTCACGGGAGTTTTAAGAAAGAATTAAAAGTATGAGATAGGCAGTGGTGTATGGGGAGGTGGAAAGTTGTTGTTCAATGGGTATAAAGTTTCATTTTGCAAGATAAAATATTTCTATTAAACAACAATGTGTATATAGTTAACGCTACGCACTGTATACTCAGAAATGGTTAAGATGGTAAATTTTATGCTCTATGTTTTTACCCCCCACCCCCAAAAAGTATGAGGTAGGTGTAATGGTTAGTTTTATTTATCCACTTGGCTAGGCTATAGTCTCCAGTTGTTCAATCAAACAATAATCTAGGTGTTTCTGTGTGAGTGCAGTTGGTCCTCTGTACCCACAGTTTCTGCATTCATGGAGTCAACCAACCGCAGATCAAAAATATTCGGGAAATTGTACACAGGAAACTGGCACTACAGTGTAAAGCAATTACACTCCAATAAAGAGCTTTAAAAAATTTCAGGAAAAACAAAATTCCAGAAAGTTCCAAAAAGGAAAACTTGGCTGTGTGCCAGCAACGACTTACGTAACATTTACATTGTATTTGCAACTATTTACCCAGCATTTACATTGGTATTAGGTATTACAAGTGATCTAGAGATGATTTAAAGTGTATGAGGGGATGTGTGTAGGTTATATGCAAACACTGTGACATTTTACATAAAGGACTTGAGCATCCACCGAATTTGGTATTCACGGGGGATCCTGGGATATACTGAGGATACACAGATACTAAGAACTGTATTTTGTAGATGTGACTTAAGTCCATAATCAGTTGACTTTCAGGGAGGGAGATTATCCTAGATAGCCTGTGGGCCTGACCCAATCAGTTGAAAATTCCTAAGAGCATCTGAGGCTTCCCTGAAGAAGAAGGAAGTCAGCCTATGGACCATAGCTTCACCTCAAGCCCAAGAAGTCCAGCCTAACCTTTCTGATGGCCAAGCATATAGACTTATTTCAAACTTGCCTTATCAGCTGCCACAAGCATTTGCACAATCATATAATTCTTTGCAATAACTCTCTTAATATAGAACTCCCACTGGTCTGTTTCTTGATTAAACCCTGACTGAAATAGTGGGGACAAAAAACTCTTGGCTTTTCTTTCCTTTTGTTGTAGCATTATACAGAGAATGTCATAGGTTTTCAATTGACATATATTAGAGACCCAGCCAGGTCCAGACCTTCCAGCAGGTAGTCAGACCCTAGTGGAAACAGTCCCCTCACTGGAGTGCATCCCCCTCCCTCTTTTCCACCTCATCTCCCAATGTTTGCAATTTCCCATCACAGCTGTATGTGCGTAAGACTTCCCAAAGGATAGGCTCTCTGCAGACCAGTGATTCTCCATTGTGGCTTCACTTTAGAATTCCTTGCTAAGTTTTAACAGGACAGGGTGCTGGCCCCCCATCAGACCATATGGACCTGAATCCTGAGGATGCGGACTGGCCATGATTTTTTATAAGCCCCCAGATGACTCTAATGTGAGCCAAGGTTGATAGGCACTGGACTTGACTGGCCAGTTGTAATTATAACTTCAGTGTCAACTAAAATCATTCTGCCCTAGATAATCTAGATACGATTGTCTGAAACCCCATTCACCGCTTGGGGAAAGCCCAATGTCCTTGCTAAGATTTCTGCACATTTACTAGGGCACTTATGGTCCCTATGGTAGGATTGCCAGATTTAACAAATGCAAATAAAGGGTGTGGAGCCCGATGTCAAAGACACAGAACAAAAGAAGCCCCTGGACTGAGTCCAATAGCAGCTGTCGGCAAGGGCTCTCTTGACCTTGGCTGAACAGCCCCTCCCTCACCCAAGACCTTGGCTGAATAGAGCACCCCACACCCAACTCCTTACTAGGTAAGGTATCCAACTTTTAGCAATCTGACCAATCACCTAATGACACCCCTTGCCTTATGGGGTACTGACCAATCAATTAACGCCATTTTCCTAGCAGGAATTTTCTTTTGTCTTGAGGGTATAAAAATTGGCTACAAGCCCAGGAAAGGGTCGGCTCTCCCTGGTCTGCCAGGAAGTCGTCCCGCTGTCTTTACAGCATCGCTTCTCTCTAACAAACTCTATCTTCCTTACATTCTGCCTTGTGTCTGGAAATTCTTTTCCAACCCGCACTCAAGCCTCAGCAAAGGGTACCCAGTTCAACTGCAGAATTTTGCAATTTATTGGAAAAGACTTACTATAGGACATTTAGGGCATCCTGACAAAGTCAATACATGCTTCAGCACAAAATCATGAGATAGAGGGGCATGTTCTATGTAGACAGAATGCACAATATGACCCACGGACACCCCTCACTCCAAGCTCCCTCCCTCACTGAATTGTTTTGATATATTTCATCTATTTGTGACCCTACATGTTCTGTCAGGATTCTGCTTACGTGGATTCAGATGTACATCTCACTTCCTGTGCTGATGTTCACCGTTGTGGGTAAGTGACAGCTGGAGGTCTGAGGAAGAAGAGGGTGTTACCATTGCAGCAACACAAACAACTGAAGACTGAATAAGAGGTAACTTGTTCTACATGGTTATGGTCACTTCATTCGATTGTTTAGTCTCTTTCTCTTCTATCCTCCCTTCTCTTCTCTGCTCTTCCCCAAACCCAAATTCCCACTTTTTTTCTGATGAGCTATGCTTTAGCAACCTCTAGAGTTTCCTTCTCACCTTCCATCTGAGATGCCTTACCAAGATACGGCCCTCAACAAAGACAGGCCCCATTCTATGAGGGATTCTAGCACCACCTGGAAAAACATTTATTTTTCACCCTTTCCATGGTTATGCTAATATTTTCCACATCAACAAATACTCATTTGGTTCCTTAGAGTTTGGGAAACCGTTTTCCTGCACCTCCAGTTTTCAATAAGAGAGCACTTCTGTCTTCAAGTCAACATTATGCTTCTAAGGGGAGCGGTGTGAGCTAGCGAAGCTGGATCACCTAAAACTGCACGGTCTGTTAGCCTGACTGGTTAGCTGGAATGTGCAATGCTATTAAGTCAGCCTTTGGGTTTAATGCAGTTTTCCAACATATGCTAATCATCACCATTACCTGGGCCTATTAAGAGTACAGTTTTCTATTAAGAGTCTGACTCCCAGCCCAGACTTAGAGAATCAGAACCACAATGGGGGTGATTTGAATAATTAGCCAAGTTTAGTAAACATTCGTTTAAGCACTTAAAGGCCCCGTTAAAATATGAACACAGACACACAGACATTTCCAATATGGAAGGATCAACATAAACTGATCCCATCGGACAGTCCTGGAGGGAAGATCCAGGGTGGCAGCTCACCTGAAATCTCTGGGTCCAATTCTCACTGGCTGGGCTAGAATAATCTCTAAAGTTTTTCCCAACTCTAGCATTTCAGGATTCTGCACCATTAGGTCCCATGAGGCTTCCAGACCACCAGCCAGGGGACTGACGCATGGGAAGGAATAAAGCCAGGAAGAGATCAGTTTTAAGAGGCCAAACAGTGAGAAGGGAAGCAGAGCCTTGTCAGAAAGGATACTTTAAACTGGAGGGTCCCGAGTCCAGTGGGAACACAAGAGGCACTCGGGAGGGAGCTGTGACGAAGCGCACAGATGGGGATCTCCGCGACACTGGACCGCTGGGCCTCAGGGCAGTCTTGGCCAGGAGCACCCCCTTTATCTCTTCATATAAAAATTAATGGTCAGATGTTCCTGATATTCCTGAGGGACAGGCCAGCCTGCTTCTACTCCCACTAAGAATCGTAGCCTGGGTGTTAAATGGGGGGATGTGACATCACTGGAGTACTTACTAATGGAGCAAGCTGTTCCATTACCCAAAATACCCCAACTTTCTGCTCAGCACACATTTAACACACACAAGCAGTTGACTCAACTCAGAGGTGCAGGATGATCAGAGGGCACTTTTTTAGGTGTGCCGTGGAGCGTACGTCAGATCCGGGATTAGGCAACCGTGAGGGCGCAGAGAGGGAGAGGGCAGGTGTGAGGTCACTTCCTCGTCCTCTAAAAATGGCTGCTCATCACACCCGCGCAGGTCTCCCCTAGTCACTCCATCACCTGGCAGTGATCAGACGTCTGGACAAACACTGAATTCAGGTATGAAAGCTTCAAATCACTCACGCAAAACTCAAGATAAGCGGCAAAAATGGCAATTTTACCCATTGTTCAAATAAAACTAAGACTTTTCGAGAAGAAAATCTAGACTGCTGCTAGGAGTTTCAAAGCAATAACTGCAACTGTTCCAAAGAAATGCTAGTGAAGGATTAAAACACTGATAAATTAAGCAACATTTCTATAACATTAATTCCATATAAAATGAAGAAGAAGGGGGGGGACGCGGGGAGGAAGGGGAGAGGAGGAGATTGTGAGTGTAGCGTACTGAAAGAGGAAGAATATTGTACTGTGAACCCCTTTTGTAAAGAGTTTCATAAAGAGTCTCCGAAAGAAGTAGGAGAGGGAAAACGGAAGATGAAAAGGAGGAAAGTTGTGCTCTTCTGGGAGGTTGCTGACCACTCAGATGGAGCCCCAGACCTGGCCCATTAAGATCCATGCCTCGAGAGCCCCGTGGGAGCAGGCAGAAAATAAGTCAGTGTGAGAAAAGGCGAGAACCAGGAGCAAGAAAGGCTTAGCTGCACCTTTGTAACCACGGACAAGGAACTCGGTTGCTGCGCCTGTTTCCGTATTTATAGATTGAGCATATAATGCCAAACTCACACTATGATTAAAGGATTAGAAATCCTGTAGGAATCCACGACGCCTAGTAAGTGCCTAGTAAATAGGAGCTACTGATATGACCTGAAATCCTCATCAGGTTTTATTATCATTCCTGTTTACTAGAGGCCTGTTGGATGCATGTGCATTATAGACTGTTAGATGTTCCCTCTCTAGGAGCAATTATGCATCTCCAGTACGAGTTATCAGGCCTGGTTTTGTGAATCAAAACTAACACACAAATGTCAGAATTTTGAAGACTGAGAAACAATACTGACACATTTGGATGGCAGGAAAGTGAAAAGGAAGAACGGGCACAAAAAGTGGAGGCCTGGTAGGGTTGCCCAGGCAACAGGGAGTCGGGATGAGGGTCCTGCACGGTCCACCAGAAGCCTCGAAACTGAGATAATGAGGCACTGAATATAAAATCTGCCTCTCTCACAAACGTGTCTCCAGTGAATGCTTGGTAGTTTGCTCTTCTAAGGTCACTGACTCGGAAGCCTGGCTGTCAGGGTTTGAACATCAACCCTACCACTTCCTAGTCGTGAAAGCTTGAGCAAGCCACTTAACCACCCTGCGCTTTGCCTCCTCAGATGTACAGCAGAGGGAAGGCTGGAATGTATCCCTAGCGGTGCCGTGAGGGTTGCACACACCTAGCGTGGAGGGAGTACTGTGTCAAGGGCCAGTATTGTTACCAACATCATCTTCTACTCAGTAATATCCCACAGAAACCCTGAGTAAATATATCTGTTACTATTATTTTTTATCTTTAATTAATCTTATACTTTCAGTAATTAAATCTCTCAGACTCATAGGTTAACAAGCCTTAACAATTTTGATTGTGGAGGGCTCCTTTACCTAAATGATTTTCAGGATTCACACACAACAGGTTAACTTTTAGCAACTGTTGAAAAAATACACTAATTTGGTAAATTTTCTTAAAGTAGAATTACTATTATTTTTGTAAAAACAATACCTGCTAATGGCTTTAAGTTCAACCAATTAAAAAAATAAGAAAAAGATTCCAAAGGTCACTTCAAATCCAAGTACCTAAAATAGCACGCACCAACATGACATGCATATAAATCCAGGCATTCTCCAAAGAGTCAGGGGAACTGACACATAAGTGATTCTAGAAAAATCATTGACTGTTGGGAGAGTGTTATGAATTGGGTTGCAGGAGGAGGAGAGAGGGGGATAAGCAGTGTGACTCAGGCAGTAGGAATTTGACGAAATCCCTTCCAGAAGGCTCCCCCATTTTGTTTGTACGCCACAGCAGCTAAGAAGAAATCCAAATCAATTCAGGGGACAAGAGGTAGAACTTTACCATGTTCAGTCATAATCACACATGTGACAGCTCCCCTCCTGAAAGTCAGAGTAAGTCAAATGCAGAAGGCCCTGACATCCACATCAGCCACAAGAGCTGACCCTGACTTTAAAAGGCGGCAGCAGGAGTGGAAACCTCAGCAGTGACCGTCTTGCCAAATATGGCCAATACAGTTTAAATCACTTGAAGCTCACTTCAAAATAAATATGTTTCTAATATAAGTGTTTTTTCATAGATCTTCACTGCTGCTGACATTCTTGGCTTGGGAGTTGCTGGGGTTTTCTCTCTAAAGAAGGCAGGCCTGTGAAGAGAGTTAAGGAGGCAGGCGGGTGAGTTATATAATTATCTGAACCAAGCTGCCCAGAATTTAACTACTTTCAACATTCATATATAAGAGAGGAGGGAAAGAACAAGAGTGGGATGTTTCGAATTCATTATCTGTGTACAAACAGACAGAATTTCTTCCACCGTTTTTGATCTAGAACAAATAAATCATGTTCCTTCTATTGCTTTGCTGTGTATTGTTCATTAACCCACCATTAAAAAGCATATCAATAATCCCACTTTTAGTAATGTGATATCCCAAACATTCTGTAGACAATTAGATTCCCTTCAGAGCTATAATCTCATGTATTTCTCTAAGCAATTTCTATCTTAGGAACTTCTAATGGCACTATAAAAACTTTTTTTTAATGAACGCCAGCAAATATATCTACTGTGGGGTGGTTTTAAGTATTTTAATTAACGTATTAATAACTTACTCTTTTAAACTGCTCTTTATTACCACTGATCTAAAGTGTATGCCTTAGAGAGTACCTGTGCCCAGAGGATTATTTTAGACAATTCTCTCAAAGAGAGTTCAGGGATTTCTTTTTAATAATAGATTTAAAACCCACAAAAGACAAGTTAAATTCTATTTTGCCATATTGCTTAAAATAAAACTTAAAAATAGTGATCTCTGACCATTGGTCAATTGATCATTGATTTTTATAGTTAGATTCAGTAAAAGGAAATGACTTCTTGCTATGGACTAAATTGTATACCCCAAAATTTGTGTTGAAGCCCTAACCCTCAATGTGACAGTGTTTGGAAATAAAGCCTTTAGAGAAATAATTAAGGTTAAATGAGGCCATAAGAGTGGGTCCTAATCCAATAGGACTGCTGTCCTTATAAAACGAGGCAGAGACACCAGAGGTATCCCCTCCTGCCCTCCCTTTCACATCCTCTCTCTCTCCCTGCACGTGTACAGAGGAAAGGCCAGGTGAGGATACAGCAAGAGGTGACTACCACTAGCCTGGGAGAGGGGTCTCACCAGAAACTAAGCCTGATGGCACCTTGATCTTGGACTTCCAGCCTCCAGAATTGTGAAAAAGTAAATTTCTGTTGTTTAAGTCACCAGTCTATGGTATTTTGTTATGGCACCCCAAGCTGACTAATACAGCCCTTAACAAGGAATTCCAAAATAGTTTATAGGTGCTATGAAAATGGGAGGAAGCCCAGGGGCTGCAGAGAACACAAGAGAAGCAGCTCGCATGGGCTCAGGTCGGGAAGGGCTTTGCAGAGAAGTGACTCCTGAGTTGAAAGGTCAGGGGTGGGTTTAAGCAGTGTCTCTCCAAGTGTGGCCTGAGGACACCTGGGAGACTCTGAGACCCTCCTAGGGGGGTCCTTGAAGTCCTGCCTTCCCCAATTGCCATAAGTTGAATTGTGTCTCCCCCAAAAGTTATGCTGGAGTCCTATCCCCAGTACCTCAGAATGTGACTTTATTTGGAGATAGTCTTTACAGAGAGAAATAAGTTAAAATGAGGTCATTAGAGAGGGCCTTTTATACTGATTATATGTTGAAATGATATTTTGCATACGGCAGGTTAAAGAATATACTATTAAAATTAATTTTATCTGATTCTTTTTACCTTTTTAAGACTTAAAGTGACAGTGCTTGTCTAGCCGAACTTAGCTACAGAGACTGAAGGTCAACAGGAAATTGTGTATCTGAGGTTTTTTTTAAATAAAACTAGCTTATTAATCTCTTTAAGATTTTGGAGCTCAAGCAACCTTGCTTGGGACCACTCCTGTCATCAACTGAGTACATAACAGGAGGAGAGAACATTTTCCTCCTAATTTTAAAAAAGGCATCTAAGCAACAACTGAGGCCCCCTAGGAACAGTACTATTCAGAGATCACGAGGACAGCATTGAGCAGCTGTGCACATTGAGTCAAGAATCTCTAGAACCCTCAGAATAATAACTGGAGACTGTAAAAGGAGCTGAGGTTCCTCGGTTAGGAGGCCAAGGCTTAGAGCTAGTGTGGACTTATTTACCACAATGATTACTTGAAGAGTATACCTGTTAGGATGCTTTTAGCTGAAAGTAAGAAAACAACTCAAAGTAGCATAAACAACAGGGGAATGTTTTACATAACAGAAAATTCAGAGACAAGGCAAGATTCAGAGTTTGTTGATCAACAAAGTTCAAACCTGTGAGCAAGCATGTAGTTCCTATTTTTCCCTCCCTTTTTCCATGTACACCATCCCAGTCCTTATGATGATGTTTTGTTTGGGTTTTTTCTCATAGCTGTATAATTTCATTAGTGGTATTTTAAGCTGCATGCTTCTTTTTTCCCACCCATAGAGAGAAAGAGAGTGACTTTCCATGTCTCTTTCTGAAAAACAAATTATAATGTTCTCCACAGTGACCAGGAAACTCTCCTCATGTCTAATTGGCCAGACTTGGGTCACATGCCCATTCCTGAACCAGTCACTGGCCAGGGTGATGGGATTACATTTAGATCAATCAGGTTCCCTTTTCCAGAGCTGAGGAGGTAAGGTAGCATCTCCTGAGCAACTCATCTTGCAAGAGGGTGAGGTGGATGACTAAACAAAATCCAGGTTTAGTCAGGAAGGAAGAGGGCAAGGAATTCTACTGGGTAGGCAACCCACAGTGTTCACAGCAACTATCTAAATACACATAAGAAGAAGCCATCTGATAAGGGATTAATGTCCAAAATATATGAAAAACTCATATAATGCAATAGAAAAAAACAAACAGTCTGACTGAAAAATGGGCAGAGGATCTGAATAGACATTTATCCAAAGGGGACATACAATGGCCAACAGGTACATGATACTCAACATCACTAATCATCAGGGAAATCAAAGCCACAATGCGATATCACTTCATGCCTATTAGAATGGTTATCATCAAAAAGACAAGAAATGGGGACTTCCCTGGTGGCACAGTGGTTAAGAATCCACCTGCCAACGTAGGGGACACGGGTTCAATCTCTGGGCCAGGAAGATCCCACATGCCACAAAGCAACTAAGCCCGAGCACCACAACTACTAAAGCCTGCGCACCTAGAGCCCATGCTCTACAAGAGAAGCCACCACAATAAGAGGCCCGCACACTGCAACCAAGAGAAGCCCCTGCTCGCCACAACTAGAGAAAGCCCACATGCTGCAACAAAGACCCAATGCAGCCAATAAATAAATAAATAAATTTATTTTTTTTTAAATAAAGACAAAAAATGACAAGTGTTGACGAGGATATGGAGAAAAGAGAACCCTTGTGCACTGTTGGTGGGAATGTAAATTCGTGCAGCCACTATGGAAAACAGTATGGAGGTTCCTCAAAAAACTAAACATAGAACTATCATATGACCCAGCAGTTCCACTTTTGGGTATTTATCCAAAGGAAACAAAATCCTAACTCAAAAACGTATCTATCTGCAACCCCATGTTCATTACAGCGTTATTCATAGTAGCCAAGACATGTAAGTAGCCTAAGTGTCCATCAATGGCTGAATGCATAAAGAAAATGTGACACATACACTGGAATATTTTTCAGTCATAAAAAAGAAGAAAATCCTGTCATTCGCAATAATATGAATGAACCTTGAGGGCATTATGCTGAGTGAAATAAGTCAAAGACAAACGTATGATCTCAGCTCTAGGTGGAATCTAAAAAAAATAAAATACAATAAAATAAAATAAAATAAAAAACTGAACTCACAAATACAGAAAACAGATTGGTGGTTGCTAGAGGTGGACGGTAGAAGCAGGCAAAATGCGTAAAGGTAGTCAAAGGTATGAACTTCCAGTTAGCAGATAACAAACAAGTTCTGGGGATGTAATGTACAGTATGACAAATACAGTTAACAATATTGTGCTGTATATTTGAAAGTTGTTAAGAGGTTAGATCCTAAGAGGTCTCAACACAAGGAAAAATTTTTTGTTTACCTATGTGTGATGATGGATGTTAACTAATTGTGGTGATCATTCTGCAAGATACGCATGTATCAAATTATGTCATGCACCTGAGATTAATACAATGCTGTATGTCACTTATATCTCAGTTCTTAAATGAAGAAGAAGAAGGAGCCAGTGAGAAGAAAGCTTAAAAACACAAAAGGGGGATAATACTTCCAGCCAAGTATTCAGTCCTGAGCCAACTTCCCTCAGACTCGCATCAGCCCCACAACTGGTTTGGCTCAGGGAAAACCATCTAATTTTAAAAGCGGCCACAGCAATAGGTCATTGTGAAAGAGCATTATAAAAACAAAGATTCCATTTCAAAGCTGAATATCAAGGACTTCCAAAATATCTGTTTTTGGGTACTATCTGGACCTCCACTGCCTCTGCTTTTTCACATAAATGGTAAAGAATCAAATAATCCTTACTCCGCTTCTTGTTCCATTTCCAGCAGATATACTTAGCCCATCTTTATGTTCCATCTCTCTGCCTTCACACAGTGCCCAGGCTTTTCAGGTCACAGTAATGAGAGTGTGTTCTCTCGTGACTATTTTCCAAGCCTCATTTGATACAGATAGGCCACAATCTAAGGGGAGAGAGTAAGCTTGTAGGATCAGGGTTTGCTTTGTAACTGAGCAGGGGACAAAAGAGGTCCTTTAGTTACTGTTGTGTTTATCAGGAAAACAGCTTGGGTTTTTAAACCCTTGGCATTAAATATTCTAACTGCGCACATGACTCCTTCTGTAGCAGCCCAAAGGTCAAGATATACAGAAGGAACTGGAACTCCACAAAGTTGTCTCTTCACTGAGTACAACGCAACACAATGAGAGTATACAGCCAGGGCTAGTAATGAAAGGAAACAAATCACGCTGGCATGGCTCCAATCAACCAGTGGAATTTGGGAGTTAGAAGAGAACTTCAAGACAATCCAGCCCTCTGTGGCAGGCAACATAGGGTCCCCCACCCAAAACACCCATGTCCTAATCCTCAGAACCTGTGAACATGGTACTTTACATGGAAAGGGGCAATGTGTAGATGTTTTTAAGGAAAGGAATTTGAAATAAAGATTTTCCTAGATTATCTGGGTGGGCCCAATGTAATCATGAGGCTTCTTATAAGTGAAAGGAGGGAGTGGGAGAGTCAGAGATGGGATGTGCTGATGGAAGCAGGGGTCAGAGGGAGGCAATTGCTGCTGGAAGGGGTCCTTGAGCTGCGGAATGCAGGAAACCCATAGAAGCTGGAAAAGAGAAGGAAACGGATTCTCCCCTAGAACTGCCAGAAGGAATGCAGCTCTGCCAATATCTAGATCTTAGACTAGATTTTAGACCTCCAGACTGTAAGAGAATAAACTTGTGTTGTCTTAAGTTGCTGAGTTTGCAGTAATGTGTTATAGCAGCAGTAGAATACTAATAACCTCTACTACCTCATTTTATAAATGACTCTCCCTCCCAATACCTGCCATACATTGAGACACTTGTGCTTCCTTCTTTCATTGCCTTCTCTTACCGCACTTACAGTAATGATACTTTTGTTGGCTAACTCTCTCTCTAACTAGACTCTGAGCATCTCTAGGGTATAAACCCTCTTTTCTTCTTTTCATCTCTAATAACAGCTAACACAGATTTCTGACCCACAAAAATCATCTATTAAATATCTGTTAGCCGGAAGGAATCCAGGAAATAAAAGGAAGAAGAAGGCCAAAGACGTCTCCCATGAGGGGCTGCAAAGGCCTAGGCTCACTTCGATCACATCTTGTCCAGGCAGGTAGGAGGGGAGCCGGTTTTAAAGGCTGGGACAAAGTTACCCAGGGCATGCCTCTCTGAGGAAGGAAGGGCTTAGAGTCAAGGAGAAGGCCTCTATGTCTGTGTCTTAAGCTATGGGGTCAAAATGTTACAGGAGCAACCAAAGTGGTACAAAGGAGATGAGGCTGAGCCTTCAATTTTCTCTGCAGAAACAGATAATGTCCTCCAAACTGGGGTGGTTTCCTGGCTTCTTCCCTTCATCTGGAAATAGACCTGTCCCCCTGGACACAGGGTGGGCTCAGAAAATCACAGCTTCCCCCAGGGCTTTGCACTAAGGGTGGGTGCCTTAACCCCAGCTGTGCCAGGGGCCTTCCCCAAGGATTTTTCAGATGCATCTTGGAAGAGAGCAATCTCTGTCCTCCTTGGGTGCTGGCTATAAGGTGACCAGGTTGCCCAAAGCCACATTCTTCTTCCCTAGCCCACAAGAAGCTGGGAGGATGAGGTCAAGCCCTGGCGAGGAACAGAGATGAAAGGGAGACTCTGGCAGGCCTGAGTCCTCAAAGCTCCCAGGCATTGCCCTGGTTTGCGTAGCTCTTCCTTGAATTCTGTGAACCACACCAATAACTCTCCCTGGTGCTTAATCTGCTTGAAATCTGTTGCCTGTCACGGTTACAGGAACAGCTGGCAAACGCACTGGGTATATATACAGCCAAGCAACAAAAAGCAACACAAAGCTGATGGAGGCTCACGTGTCACCTCACGCCGCATTCTCTGAACATGAGTCCTCCCCACCTGTATGCATCCCTTCACATCTGCTGGCATTTGTCCTCACCCTCCTGGCTTAGCCTCTTGACCGTGATGTGCAAGTGCCGCTAAGACCACATTTTTGGTCCCCAAAGCCACAGAACATGGAGAGCATCCGCGGCAGGAGACAGGCGGGGGCAGGGAAGGGGGGGGGCATTTCTTTCGATATAAATACTTCCCTTGCTAAGAACTGAGCATGTCAAAAGTTTCTCCTCTTGTCCATTTCACCAGCTTTTGTTGTTGCAGCTCCAGAATATTGTGTGGCAGATCCAAGACACAGGCCAAACATTCATGGGGAGGTTCAAAGAGGGAGAGAGGGGAATTCCTTGAATAATACCCTTTTATTTGGTCAAGCAATGAATCGCCTATTTTGGCTGAAGCAGAGTTATTAACAAAGTTTCCAGCTTCTGAGTCCTGTTTTCATTCTTTCCAGCCTCTCCCACTGAAATCTCTAGCCCTCAGAATGAGCCTCCGTCCACCACCCCATATCCCTGAGCCTCATAATGAATTGAGTACAAAAGCAAGTCAACCCAAAAACATTTCTGGGCAACCCACCACCTGCAGCGTGCCGCACTCAACTCTGAGGGTTCAAAGCAATGTGTGAGGAGGTACAGTCTCTGCCCTCAGGGCAGGTAATGATGATGACAGCAGCTAACATTTCCTGAGACCTTACTGCGTGCTGGGGCTGTTTGGAGGATCTAATCTAAACACCAAAAGAAACCAGAAGAATGTTATCTTCATTTTGTAACAAAAGAAACAAGGCTCCAAATAGCTCATACAACTCAACAATGAAAAAACAAACAACCCAACTGAAAAATGGGCAGAAGACCTAAATAGACATTTCTCCAAAGAAGACAGATGGCCAACAGGCACATGAAAAAATGCTCAACATCACTAATTATTAGAGAAATGCAAATCGAAACTACAGTGAGGTACCACCTCACACTATTTAGAATGGCCATCATTAAAAAGTACAAATAAAAAATGCCGGAGAGGGTGTGGAGAAAAGGGAACCCTCCTACACTGTTGGTGGGAATGTAAGTTGGTGCAGCCACTATGGAAAACAGAACAGAGGTTCCTCAGAAAACTGAAAATAGAATTAGCATATGACCCAGCAGTTCCACTCCTGGCCATGTATCCAGACAAAACTATAATTCAAAAAGATACACACACCCCTGTGTTCACAGCAGCACTATTCACAATAGCCAAGACATGGAGGTAATCTAAATGTCCATCAGCAGATAAATGTATAAAGAAGATGTGGTACATATATACAATGGAATACTACTCAGCCATAAAAAAAAAATAATGCCATTTGTAGCAACATGGTTGCAGCTAGAGATCATCATACTAAGTGAAGTAAGTCGGAAAGAAAAAGACAAACACCATGTGACATCACTTATATGTGGAATCTAAAATATGACACAAATTGAACCTATCTACAAAACAGAAACAGAATCACAGATATAGAGAACAGACATGTGGTTGCCAAGGGGGAGGGGTGTGGGGGAGGGATAGACTTGGAGTTTGGGGTTAGTAGATGCAAACTCTCATAGAGGGGATAAACAACAAAGTCCTACTGTGTAGCACTGGGAACTATTTTCAATATCCTAAAATTAAACCATAATGAAAAAGAACATAAAAAAGAATGTATATATATAGATGTATATAACTGAATCACTTTGCTGTACAGCAGAAATGACATTGTAAATCAATTATACTTCAATTAAAAAAAAAAAAACAGAGGCTCTAAGAAAAACTGTCTTGCACAAGGTCACATAAAATGTTAACTGATTGGGACTCACACTTGGGTCTGAATTCCAAGTCTCTGCACTTAAACTCTTGGCTTAAAAGATGAAAACTCGGTTTACAAGGGGCAACTTATGATATAAAGACACAGGCACAGATGGCCCAAACGTGGCGAAATGTTAACACTCAGAGAATCTGAGTGTAGGGATATGAGGTTTGATTGTTCTTACAACTTTTTTTAGAAAGTTTGAAATTATTTTAAAATAGATTATTTAATTAAAAAGTATGCCTCACTTGGGGCACCCTCGCTACACTGAATAGGAGCTAAGTGGTTTTTTCACTTGTGCCAATTTGACAGGAGAAAATAGTTGTCTTCATTTACATCTCCTTCTTAATGAGCATTAAGCTTTTCATAACTTTCTTTGCCATCGTATCTTCACTTTTAGTCAATTATCTGTTTGTGATTTTTTCCGCTTTTTCTAGTGGGTGTGGTATCCCACCCAGATCCCATCTTAAGGGCTGGAGCACTCATTTCCCAGCTGCTAGCAATATTAGCTGCTGACGGCTCACAGCTGCATCCCTCACGGAGGCTGCCTCCACTCCAGGGAACTGTCTCACCCACAGGTACGCCCCCTTCCCGGGGGCAGCCAGTGACCTATGACTGCCTAATATGGTAAGACAAAGGCCTGGCCCCCAGCCTGAACTTGGGATGACTCCGAAAGGCCATCTGAGCTCCTAGGAAAGTTGTGTAAGGCCTCAGTTGCAACCATGTTGTGAATCACTGTCTCCCTCCCTGTCATCTGTCTTCCTCACTACTTTTCATGTGTTTTTCCAGAGAGCACTCACCAACAAGCCTGCTGCACACGGCCCTCCATCTCAGAACCTGTTTCCTAGGAACCCAAGACAGGCAGAGTCTCTTGTACTTACTGAAATGCAAAAAAAAGAGATGTACAGACCATCACTGAAACTTGAAAGTCCACAAATTTGTTTTAAGAGAATTTAAAATGTTCACTGCTAACCCAACTCCCTGTTATCACTAATATCTTTTACGTCACTCACAGCTATAGAACACTCATAGCTATACAAGAACCTACTGCGTGCTTTTCAAAGCCCTGTGTGTTCCACTTAATCGTCATGCTTGTAACCATGAAAGGCTTGCGCTCTGGAGCCCAGAACCCATCTGCTTTCAGGCCCAGATGCATCATTTTCCCAATCACCTAATCTCTCTAGGCTTCAACTGTCTCACTTATCAGGTGGGGATAGTATCAGTTCCTACTTCATATGGGTGGTGATTAAGTTATTTCAATAATGGAAAGGTGACACCTCTATACAGAAACGCGTATGTGATGAGGATGGTCTTCACAGCCATCCAATGAGACAGCTTATTTTACTGCCCAAGGCCATTGGAAGTACCCAAAGTTATACTAACTCTCGCATATACTTTATTTTACAAAAACTACGTACAAGAATACAAAATAGCTATCAGAAGTGCAGGAAGTTACAGCTTTTGTTCATATTATGTTTCACAATGCTACAGCAGTATATAATAATCTCCTTCAAATCTCATTCCAACCAAAATTCTCTGACTGTTCAAATAAACAGCTGCAAGTAATTGAAGGCATAGTCATAACATGCTGGGTTTTCCATGTGAAACTGGAAGTATATAAAGACATGCTTGACATTATCTGAAGTCATGTTTCCAGGCACCTATGACTCTACACTTGAAATCCATTTTATTAAAGTTAGGCTAATCGCAAACCTTGAACATGTGATGACATACGGACAATTTGAGTACTTGAATGTGGTGACAGTGACTGAAGTTGAAGGCTAAGACTAAGGTTTCTGTTGCCTAATAGAGGGACTAAGGGAACAAACGTAGCATGAACAAAGTATGATTTAAAATTTGCATATCAAATTTTTGCAACTGATGCTTCTTCCAGTATTTTAAAAATAACTTGTACAGTTTAATGCTCTAGGCATCCCTTTACACTTGAAATCCAAGGGAAGCAGAAAGGTAAATGCCAACCTGTCAGTCACTCTAACTTTCAGCATTACAAATTTTCTATTTGGGGGTTTTGGAAAAAATCGTGTTTCCCACATTTATTCTCTGGGAAATATACACACATTTGCAATGCTTCACGGCCTGAGAAAGGTTTATTTACAGAGCCATGTGTATATCCAAGCCAGATTCGGTCTTGAAAGTGCCTGTTTATTTCATTTCACCAACAGCCAAAATGAGGCATTTATAACGCTCATTTAAAATAAGTGTAAATTAAAAGTAAGGGAGCTAAATACCACCCTTCACTTTGCAAGTTACTCAACCTCTCTATGCATCACTTTCCTAATCTCTAATATGCGGGTAATAATAGTGCCTAGCTCAGGGACTCCTTGTGAGGATCAAATGACTTAATAAATGTAAAACTCTGAGAACAGTGCCTGGAACACAATAAACACTACGGAAGTGTCAGCCCTTACAACTCTACTAGTAGTAATATCATCACTGCAGCCATCATCACTGCTTTTATTAAACATAGGCTTTTTTCCATGTACCTTATATAGTCAAAGTAAAATAATTTTACTTATTTACACTTATTTACTGTGAGTCAGTCTTTTCTTCTAATTCACACTGGTTTTTCTCCTCAACTTTATACATGTTAATGAGGTTTGACAGTTACACTTTTTGCCCTATTCATATTGTGACAGGCACTTACCATGAGAATTTCAAAGACAAAGCCTCATAATTTTTTCTCTGGAAGAGCAAAGAAAATAACTGATTCTATTTTATTCTTTATTGGAGATATTTGTTCTATTCCTAATTTAGAAACTGTAAGATTCCCAAAGCTGGAGAGATGTTAAAATATAGTTCATTTTACATCTTTTCAAATTACTGCCGGGAAAGCTCAGGGCAAAATGAAACCAAACTTTAGGATTGTTACCAGGCTAACTATAGCTTATTACATTAAAAAATACTTGTCTTCGGGGCTTCCTAGGTGGCGCAGTGGTTAAGAATCCACCTGCCAATGCAGGGGACACAGGTTCAATCCCTGCTCCAGGGAGATCCCACATGCCGCGAAGCAACTAAGCCCGTGTGCCACAACTACTGAGCCTGCGCTTTAGAGCCTGTGAACCACAACTATTGAGCCCATGTGCTGCAACTACTGAAGCCCATGCACCTAGAGCCCATGCTCCGCAGCAAGAGGAGCCCACGCACCACAATGAAGAGTAGCCCCCACTCACGGCAACTAAAAGAAAGCCCACGCACAGCAAAAAAAAGACCCAACACAGCCAATAAAATAAATTAATTAATTAATTAATTTAAAAAAATACTTGTCTTCTAAATTCAAAATGCATAGTTTCTAAGTATTTTAGTTTATTTCATGCAAAGGAAATAAATGAACATAAATAATTCAAAGTCAATACTGCTTAAAAGTCAATATTCTTCTCATCAGTGGGAAATGGTGACAATATTTAAAGACAAGGAATCAGCACCTCAATCAGCTAATTGTAATTGAATGACAAAAAAAAAATTCTAGAAAAAATTGGAGTGGAAGAAGAGGTGGGTAGGTAGCACCAAAACAACTAGAAGCCTTTTGTAACTGTACCAACCTGTCCCCTTGGCACAAGTGGTAGATTCAGACAGCTTCAATAGAGGTGATTTGCTCTGCAAGGTTGTAGGAGATTGAAGAGCAGGATCCTGGTAGCTGTGACACAGAGGTCTCCAGCCCTGCTTCTGTTGGCTCAAATGTGGAGATAAATTGTACCAGGGCCAGTGTGACACAAAATGGTTAAGCACACTAAAGATGTCTTCAGCCTTCCCTTTTCAAACTCTTCTCAACATCAGTGGTCCAGAACATTTCTGCTTTTAAGACTCCTGTTTCCTGGCAAAATAAGGAGGGGACTCACGCCATCATTTGTACTTAGACTGAAGTTCATCTGCACTTCCATCACCCTCTCATCTGAATTTCCAACTTCAAGCCTTCTATCTCTACTTATAGAATGAGAATATTTAGCCTCTGCAAGGGAGTTTAAGAAGCTGTGTTAGTTTCTTATTGTTTCTGTAACAAATTACCATAAACTTAGTGGCTTAAAACAACATAAATGTATTATCTTCTAGTTCCAGAGGTTAAAAGTTCAAAATAGGTCATCATAAGAACGGAGTTCCTTCTGGAGGCTCTAGGAGAGAATCCATTTCTTGCCTTTTCCACCTTCTAGAGGGTGCACACATTTCTCAACACATGGCTGCCTTAATCTGACCTCTGCTTCCAACGTCACATCTCCTTCTCTGATACTGACCCCTCCTGCCTCCCTTTTATAAGGACCCTTGTGATTTCATTGGACCCACCAAGATAATCCAGGATAATCTTCTCATTTGCAAATGTGCGACCATGTACAGTGACATATTCACAGGTTTCAGGGATTAGGACATGGACATCTTGGAGGAGTAGAGGGTAAGATGGGGGTACATTATTTCAGTTACCACAGAAGCTGGTCCCTGCTCAACAGAAAAATGCCTCAGCATTGCTGGCTCCCTGAGAACTAGAGCCCTTCCTGCCTGGACTCTAACCAGTCTGTTCCCATATTCTCTATTTTTCTGCAATTCTTTCCAATTTCTTTGTTCCAAGACCACTAAATACCTATTATCCAAAACTCTTCAGTCTCACTCTGATACCTGCTTTTCCCTATGGCTTTAACTGTGACCTGGTGCTACCCCCTCTATCCCTGCTGCATCCACCACCGCCAGCTCATTTATGGCATCTGCCCCTACTTCTGTCCCAGGAACACCGCACCTAGTATGTTGCTATGATTCTGCTGTCCCTACCTTGGCTTAAGAACTTCCCCCACCTAGACCTAGGATATCCTGTTTAAGAAACTTTTGCTTGGAGGAGAGAGAGAGAGAATTGCAGATGGAATGGGCATAAGTGGGAAGAGCATAGGGAAACCAGTCCTGAGGCCTTTACCTTCGAATCTCTGATGAAAGGGGAAAATCACCATCAATGCCTACTTAGCAAACTAACAACATTAGAAGAGAATAAAATTAAAAGTGAAAATTTGTTGTAGCTACAGAAACATCCTTTTAAATATATTATACCTTCATGAGAGGAGCTGATCTTCCATGAAGGTGTCAGATCAATTTGGGTATACGTTTTATTGGGTCGCAACACTAAGTACAACTACAGAGTGATGAGAATGGTTTTACAACCCACAGAGAGGTAGAATTTCACGCTTTACTCCACTGCCACAATTTTCTCTGTCCAGGGCTCACATAGTAAGACCACAGAGGCATTTCTCTATGAAATGAGAAGGAATATCACCAAATAACATCGTAGCGTGCCCGCTAAAGGCCAGGGGTCCAGGAAAGCATCCTAGGCCTTTGTGGCTTCCTTTGGATGGTCCTATTCTCCATCTCACATACGTGCCTAGAGGGTGGGGATGGAGATACCCATCCATGTTCTGTTCTTAATGCTGTGGTACAGACTCATTTTCCCTTCCTCCACTTCAGGGAGCTACAAAACCTCTAAGCCCTGGAGTCCTGGCTTCTCTTATCTCACAATAGAATTATAGGTCTTTGTGTTAAAAAGTCTGGACTGCCAGAGGTTTTAGAGTTAAAAGTAGAAGAGCAAAGAATTCAATATGGTGAGTAAGGAAAGAAGGGCTCTAGATGTCGCATGTGTGAAAAGGGAGAATAGGGATTTGAGGGGAACCTCTGGCAAGAAAGGCACTCATGCAGCATTTTTGACTCAAAGACAGCCAGTCATTCACCTCGGAAGCCGTGGAGTACCAGGGAGGGTGCCTGTGGCTTAGCCCGAATCAGTGAGAGAATTGAGGATGTGGAAATAGGCTGTTAATGAAGTGAAGACCAGTCTCCTTACCCCACCTTCCACTTGCTGACTGGGGTGGAAGCTCAGCTCCCTGGAGTGCCCAGTTGACCCTGCCCAGGAGGGTGGGTTGAGTACTGCCCGTTTCTGCTGTGGCTTAGTCTGAATCAGTGAGAGAGCACCACCATGAGGAGCATCCGGGAGCCCACTGGATGGAGTGGTACCCCAGAAAAGATGAAGAAGGAGACCCAACTGCAATACTCAGAGGGAGCGAAGCAAATAACCACCAAAACGAAACCCAGGCCTTGCTCTGTGATCTGGTGCGGGGTGGGGGGGGGGGGGGGGGGGCGGGGGTTGGTTTCTGACTCCTCTGCCAACCACATTCCCTGGTGTAAGCCCTAGGAAAGGATACAGATTCCAAAACCATGACTAAAGTTATATGTGGCCGTATTTTGGCAAATATGATCATGGATCCAGATTTATTTTAACTAGGGGGGGAAGAAAGCAATATAGTATTTCTTGTGCTTAGGAGCCATTCATATTTTTCACCTAAATACGTGTAGGAAACACATTTTTAAATTTTGCATGTGTCCCACACACATAGATGTCATTTTTAAATTTGTTCCTCTATTGGGAAAGAATCTCAAAAAAGAGAGCTCCTTGTGTAAAATATGGAATACAGATTACAATTTGTGTTAATAAGAGGGAAAAAAACCTACATATATTCAAAGATAAAGAAAGATAGTTACTTCATTTGGAGAAAAATCTGCCTACGAAACCAAGTTTACTGGAGGAACTTAAAAAAATTAGCTCCACCTTCACAGCTCATCAAACACTGTATTTTAAAAATCAGTCCATAAGGAACTCCAAACAAGCTTTACCATATGCATCAGATATTTGATTGATTCCTTCTGTTCTTTCTTCCTAATTTTTAGATTTCATAAATCTTTTTACCAAGTAGTTATAAACCTTTAAAGTCCTGGTTTCCAGTGATTTATCTTTATCTTTCAGAGATGATGGCTTCGCTCTACTTTCATAGTTTTAAAAGAAGCAGCTCAAAACATCTCAGATGTTTCTCTTTAATGTAATAAGACTTCCTGGGTCTTATTTCATTCCCTGGTTTTATTTTGTTAAAGGAATTGTTTTCCCAAAATTATCACATAGTGCACAGTTCCTCAAAATAACTCACCATTAATTTTCTACGAAATTGACTTCAAGTCATTTCAAGTTTATCAAGACTGAGTAATCGGATAACTGATTAGAAGAGTTCTCTAATAAACAGTGTAAATATGGTACTGTTTTAAAAAGGGACCATTCCCAGAAAATGTGGGGGATTACTTAAATTAAACATCTCCACAAATAGCATCTCCCAAAACCTTGGCAAGCCAGCTACGTGCACTGTCACCCACTAGAGAGCTATACTCCTGCGTGGGAGGAGGGAGACGAGCAGGGGAAGGTGGGCAGGGTGAGTGAGAGGAGGTGTGTAAATACTGCACAATAGTATATGCCAGCATCTGACTTTAAGCAGACTTCAGGTTAAAAAAAAAAAAAAAAAAGCTAATGAGGCACTAAGTTCCCTTATAAAATGATTCTTTCCCACGGGATTTATTTGAGGGGCAAGATACTCTATTCCACATCTAATTAGAGAAAAGCACTGTGGGACAAAGGAGTGAAAGATCACTGAAATTAATACATCACGGTCTTGTCTCCTAAAGGACCTGGTATCTATGAGAAAAAAATCATTACACATTTTTTAGGAACATCTCTACTGTATAAACCTGTCAACCCTACATTATAAACAAACCGCAAAATGTACATATTATCTATATAAAAATAACTGATATCAGTAAACTATATTTCCATTTATAAAGTACTTTTACATTCACTTTTTTATCCTTACAACATACTGATGAAGTAGAAATTGTTATTAAAATCCCTATTTTACAGATGAAATTGAAGGTGAGAGAAACAAGAACAGAGAACTTCTCTCTTTCTGCCTGGAAGATGGCTGGAAGTCTGGTTCAGGGGGAGCATCCTCTACTCCCGGTCAGAAGAGCCTGGCAGCATCTGCCCCCTGCCCCATCTGCTGGGCCTGGCTTGGGTCTGCCAGAAGCTCAGCGACCACCACTCCTGGGTGCTGCCCGCTGCACTGGCCTGGCAACCAGGCTTATGTACAGGCCTTCTCGGCAAGGCCACACAGCTTTTGAACCTGTCTCTCCTTGTGTCTTTAATGCTTTTGCTCTGATCACCCTGCCTCAGCAAATAATAACTCATTTAAGCCTAATGATCCATTTCACAGATAGGAAAAGAGGTCCCTTACCTAAGATCCCTTGCTAAGAAGTGGGGGGCCAAGTTTCTAACTCTCAGCGTCTACTTCCTGCATCCATCGCTCAGCCACCATACCCTACAACCTCCTGGCTGAGGCACATCACAGGTGATTTCAAGAAAGTGTGGATGAAAACGAATGCTGGTATAGAACAAACTGAAGAACATGAACCATCAAATTGAGGAGAGAAAAGAGTGACCTCAATAGACTGATAAGGTAGTAGCACAGACCTTCTGCTCACAGATCAAATATTACTTGGGAATTTCAGGCTTCCCAATTTCCTCAACACTCTTTCTTCCCTTTCCACCTGCAACACACCAAGAAATAACTAATTTGGAAACATCTCACCAGCCATTCTCCTTCCAGCTCACAAGGGAGGGCTAATTTATAGAATTTTCTGCCTCCTAGTTGTCAAGATGCAGAGATTGTATGGATCCGTGAACAGAGGCAACGCTTTCGTAATTTATAAATAATTGTTTTTCAAGCCACAGCACAGACACTTCCCTTGAGCTTTTAAAAAAAACAAAAAAAAACTCAGTAGTTTTATAGCTCATCTATGACACTATTGTTTAGGTAGGGGGGTTGGCAGTTTTGGTTTGGTTTGGTTTTGGGGGGTTGTTTTTTGTTTGGGTTTTTTGTTTGCTTTGTTTTGTTTTGTTTTTTGGTATTCAACCACGTGGTTGTGCACCAAAAATCAGTTTGATCCACACTCATCTGTAGGTCTTTTGTGTGGCAGCATTACACACATCTCACTGTTCTTAGATTCTGGTTTATTTTATGATCACTTAGAGAAAGCGGTAATGTTATAGCTGAGGAATTTATGTTATAATATTGGTTCTTCTCTGGCCTGAAAAGGACTGATTGTTTCCCATTCTGTGCTGAGTTATTATTGACCTGCATTTAACTATCTGGGTGGGCTTCTGGTAATAATTAAACTGCCATCTCCATTAAATCCCAGGGACAGCAAACAATGAGGGCAGAGAAGCAGGGCTTGCGGTGACATTTCACCATCATCAAGAGTGGCTTGAAGGCCACTTGTGTGTTCTTTCTCTGTGCTTCAGGCCATAAAACTATACACATCTGATGATAAATCATTCTTTAAACACGCTGAATAATTTATTGGGCTCTTGCTTACAGCAGGGTTCTCTTGTTTTTTAACACTTCATTTCTACAGTTAGGCAGTGGCTTTGGAAACACATGAAAGAGTCCTTCAAATAACACTATAATCCAAACCCCAATAAGGACCAGATTTGGAATACTTAACCCTGAACCGCAGCATTTGAAAAAGAAAAAAGAGAGAGAGAGGGAAGGAGAAAGAGAGAAAGTATTACAGAGATAGCATGGATCTCTGGCAAGGAAAAGTCCTAAACTCCAGAAATGAATATGAATTTTACCTCTCCAAGTGCTTCACTGTGATCCAAGAAAAATGAAAACATCCTTAGGTTCTTGTCTCCAATATCCAGAACTCAGAGATGACATGCATCAGTTAAAACTAGATTGGGCTGCGTTATTTAAAAAAAAAAAAAAGCTAATGACAACAGTGGTATAAACACACGACGGGAGCCTGAGGCAGGCAGTTGAGGGCTAATCTGGTGAACCCATAATTAGGGCCCCAGGCTTCCACTCCAGGCCCTTCTCCATCCTTAGCTTGCCAACTCATGGTTTAAGATGTTTCCTGGAGCCCCAGCTACCGTGTCCGCATTCCAAACAGCAGGGAAAAGGAAGGAGTAGGGGAGGACCTTACCCCCTCCCTTAAAGAACACTTTGGACATCACAGCACTCTTCCATATCCCATTTCATTGTCCAAACTTAGTCCATGGCCACACCTTAGTCACAAGGAAGTAGAAAAAGTAGACTTTTACCAAGCAGCAAAGGGCCAGTGTAAAACAACAGCCCAAAATGGAATTGCTTATGCTAAGCCCCATATCACCAAACAGAGACTTCACTTAATTACAGTTTCAGCTCTCCCAGAAATGGACTCTGAAATCAATCAGTCAGGAATCATCGGATCAGCACCAGCTAGTACTCTGCCTGATAGACCCCTGCCATCCCCTGAAGGAAAGTCACCTTGTAATAACTAACCTGCTTTTTGCCTTGTATAACTTCCTTGTTCCTGCTCCCCCCTGCCTAGAAAAGTCTTTCAAGTTGTATAGCTCCTGGGAGCTCCTTTCCATCTGCTAGAGTGGATGTTGCCCCATTCAAATCGATTTTTGCTCAAACTCTTAAAATGTTTAATATGCCTGAGTTTGTCTTTCAACACCAGCTTAGCAGGAAGCAGAGAATGGATTCAGGGAGGTGGTCTCTGCCCCAGAGAAGTGCAGGCTTCCCTTCTGGGATATTAAAATGTGTCAATGAAATACTGATATTATTTTTCCAAACGTGACAGTTAGACAACATCCCGTAATGATAAAGGGTTTTTTCTCTTCCACCCAGCCCTCCCCGGTACCACAACTGCTATTGTCCACCAGCACCATCCCCAAATCTGACAGTGTTCTTCAGCTTTTCAGCTGGGGTATCTACATTGTCTGTGCTGTTTAGAGTCATGGAATGAGACGATGCTTTCTGGGAAACACCTACCAAAATACCGAAATGTAATTGTAAGTAAGAGAAGTAACTGGTATGACAAACTAACAAGAGACAGCATTCACTGCTGAAACTGCTGGAGTGATGATCAGGGAGGGAATGGAGGCCTGTCGTGCTGCTAACATGAGGGAAGTGTGAGGACAAGAAAAGCTGAAGCTCGTAGGTCATGTGATACATGGAGACATCCCAGCCCTGCCAGTACTATGCTAACCTTTACAGAAACTCTCAGTCAACTGTCACAAGAACTCTATGACAGAGGTAACCTTTTTTTTAAACTACTTCATAAATAAGGGAATAGAGGTTCAAAAAGGGTTAGAGACTTGTTTGAGGTCATACATACTAAATAGCAGAAATAAAATGAAAAGAGACTTAGAAAGGATCACGAAAATTACTGACCAGTGAAACGGCCCAAAGAAGAGAGCTCTTGCGTGGAGACCAGCTACACTGTGAGAAGCAGGGACCTTTGCTGGAGGGAAACATCCAGCCTGGGGCAGCCTAGCAGAAGGGAGCTGAGAATCACACTTTGAACTCCCTCTCAGCCCCTCTGCAGATGCCCCTCTTGGCTGAACCCAAGCAAAAGTTCAAAGTCAAAGGGGTTCTTGAAATAGTCTACGTAAGTCAGCCTCCCAGAGCAGAGAGCCAGGCTGAGAGGGGAGAGCTGAATCCGGAGGGGCAAACAAGATCCCAGCACAGAAGACAGGCCGTCACTGTCCTCTCTGTCACATTCAAGAACAACAACAATGGGCGAGTGGTATGATTTTGCCCATTTTACCATAAAAATGTCAACTTCTCATTCTCCCACCCACACCTATAAGGGGGAGTCGGGATGCCGGATGTGATTCACTGCCCTCTTAGTGCCAGCAGGTAAGAAGGCAGAACTTTGGCCAACTATATTTAAAGGTTTCTGAAGCCTGATCTAAACTATGTAATAGAGAGGCAACTGACTATCCTATTTTTAAATTATGTTTGGGGTGAGGCAGAAATTACAGAACTCTCGAAGACAATTCCTTCCAGGGTTTGAAGACAGTCACAATCAAGAACTTTCTTCTTTCATATGAATCATCTATTCATCCGTGTCTTCTGCTTAGATCTCCTGTTTTTCTTCAGGGAAAGAGAACAACAAGGCAGCACCATTCTTCAAGAGGCTGTTCCCGGACTTGCAGACATGCCCTTACCAAGATCTTCCACCTTAGGTAAGCAGGTCTCTTTTCCATCCTCTATAAGTGGCCTGTTTTCCTTTTTTCTGCTCCTTGTACACTATGCTTGCTGCTTTCCTTGCCTTTTCTAGCTCAGCACTTACTTCCCACCTACTCACTTCTCCAAGAAAGCCTGTTTAAACGAACTCACTCCCCAAAGGAGTTTTCGTTTACTTGAAATTTCCATAGCAACTATGCTCCTGAGCAAAACACTGTGGGTCTCCAATACCTATCAACACCGCCTGAATCTTCCTTGAGCCGAGATTTGACGTGTAAGAGATCAGCCTCATCCTTTCTCACGAGGAGGTACTCTTTCACTGTATGAATTTACGATTGTTTTTAATTAATCTCCTGCTGGTGGACACTTGGATTCTCTCCTTCATTGTTTCACTGTTATGAACAAGCTATACTGAACATAGTTACCGATATATTTCTATGCCCCTCTGGGAGTATTCTGTAGGACAGATGCTAAAGAATAGATCCGATTGGTCAAAGTGTTTACATACTTTTTATGTTAATAGATACTACCAAATGTCTTTTTTATAAAGGAGTAGCCATTTGGGCTCCTACCTAGTGAATGAGAGCATCCTCATACCTCTCCCCAGCCCGTCTTGCAATAATGGCTACTACTAATCATGAAAATGTTTTCCCAGTCGGATGGGCAAAAATGGTGTTGGAACACATTAATTCGGATTTCTATGATTACTAGTAAATTGAGCATTTTTTATTGTTAATAGAGCATTTGTATTTCTTCTCCAACTTGCCACTGTTAACTATTTCCTACTCTCTTACTGAAATGTCTTTATCTCATTGACTTGTAGATATTTTCTATGTAACATAGATTAAGCCTTCATTTCTGTCATATGTTACAAATATCCTCTCCTAGTCTCACGTTTGCCATTCATTAATTGGTTTCTTTACGGATATAAATTTTGAAGTTTTACGTGGTAAAATATCCGAACTTCATATCTCTTCATAATTATAAAAATATGAGAACTTATAAAAGCATAAAACTTTTCCCTCCCTCTTTTATCTCTTCTTCTCTACTTCCCTCCCTCTCCCTCCCTCTCCCTCCATCCTCTTCCCTCTGTCCTTGTCACCCTCTCTTTTTGCACTCCTCTTTGTCCACGTGGCTCTGAAATTTCTCACCCATTGTGTTGAGCATTTATGTACCTTTTCAATCTGGAAACACTCCTTCAGCTCTGCAAATGTTTCTTGGATTCGTTTTAAAATGTCCTCCCCTCTGTTTTCTCCATTCTCACTTTCTGAAGCATCTGGAAATAAATTGGTCCTTTAAATTTTCTTTTATCTCTAGTCTATCTTTTGGTCTTTTTGCTATACAGTTTCTGGGAGATTTTCTCAACTTCATCTTGCAAATCTTCTACTGAGTTTTAAATTTGTTTTTCTGTTTTTAATTTCCAAACAATCTTACTTTTGTCCTTTAAACGTTTTGTTTTTATAGCTTCTTGATTTTTATATCATAAATGGAATACCTTATTTCTCCAAGGATATTAATGAGAGTAAGTTTGCTCTTTTCATTAATTTTTTTTAAGTGTCATCTTCCTGCATAGTCTCTGTTTTCCCAAGTTTCTTTTTTCTGCTTTTTTCCTGGTCTCTGGCTTTCATGTCAGAGGTTTCCCTTAAATGTCTAGTGATTCTTGCCATCCACTCACGGGTAAGAGTGAGGAGCTACAAAGCTGGGGACATGCTCCGTGCCTGGGGCTTTACTGTGAGGGAGGTCTGCCCTTGCCACCACGTTGAGGAAGCCCCAGTGTCAGTCTTTTTTACGTCTTTTCTTGAACTGGTTATGTGCCATGCTAGAAAGGCGTAATTCTAGACAAACGAACACGGGAGAAGAAGGCTGGTGGTCCTAACAATCAGAAAGCAAACTTTCACTTAGCATCTTATTGTCAATGTGCACCCCACCCTCAACTCTACCTACTGCCCCCGGTCCAGACCTTCTGTTTACACACTTCAGACAGTAAACCTACAGCCACTGCCAGGAGGGGATGGAGGCAGCCTGCAGCTGCATGGATTGAGTTAGGATCTACAAGCCTACCACTAATAAACAAGGTTTCAACCCAGCATCCTCAAGCAAGCCCTGCTTTTGCCTCCCACTTCCAGGGACACCTAGCATTGCCAATTCTTGAGACTAGGGAGCCCGGTGTATATCAGGTTTCTTCGTTTTCCCACTGCCAGGTTCAAAGGCAGCCCTCTGTTTCGCTGGCTCAGCAAGCCTTCATCCTTCTGCTTTCCAGCTTCCAGAATGTTGTTGCTCTTGTCTCCTCTCCAGGGCTATTTTTCCTTGTGGGATGATAGCTTTAGAAGATATTTTCCTGGTAATTATAATGGGTTTTTGAAAGGGAGGGGAGGCTAACAAATATGTGTGATTCACCAACTTTAACTAGAAGCTTCTTAGTATTAAATTTTCACATACATATTTAAACACATTTCCTTATCAGTCTCCAGTGTTAATGAGTATCTGCGTCTCATCCTTACACATAAGCCCATATGCACATACGAAGAAGACAAAAAGAAAAAGACAAGAATCTTAGCACACTTTTAAATTTCTTCTGTACCTTGCTTTGTCTCCTAGGTTAAAATCATCATAATTAAATTCCAGATTTATTACGATACATTAATTTTGCTGAACTAGCAGTACTAGTGGTTCCTTTGCTCACAATGCTTCTTCCATTCACTTAACAAATATCTGAGTATTTTCTATATTTCCAGAATTATTTGAGGACCACATATCTCCCCTCGTGTAGCTTACATGAATAGTGGGAGAAACAGACAATAAACAAGTTAGCATGTAACGAAACATCAACGTCTTACATAGTTATATTTGCTCTATAAAATAAAGCCAAGTGAGGAAATAGGGGGAAAAAGAAGGGTGATCATGTAATGTGGCCATGGAAGGTCTTTCTAGCAAAGGCATGTCTGCGCAGAGACCCACATCAGGTAACAGAGCAGGCTGTACACGCTAATGTTGTCTAGTGGCGTTCGGCAACTATTCCCACTCTCTTCTACACTCTCCACTGTATTACAGAGCTTGGAAATCTACATTTCTTAGACTTTCTTGCTAGCAGGTTCTGGATAGAGTTAGGTTCAGCCAATATGACTCATGTGAGAGCTGGGATGTGCAAGGGAGGAAGCAGGCTCGAACCTCCAGGATCCATTGGTCTTACTGTGTACCCCAACACCCAGAAGAAGCTGGTGCTTTGGAATGACGGACTAGCCTATTGAAACTTCAATTACAGCACCATCTGGAAATAGCACTTTGCAAGGCTTGTGCTGTCCTACAAGTTGTAGTCTACAGTCCTAGAGAATATGCAATAAATGTTGTTGCTTCCACTCTAGTCCCAATAAGTCCAAGAGGCAAGGACGGATGTAGGAGTGGCTTATTCATTAACACAACTTATAAACCACTCATGATATGCTCATTACCTTCCTTATGTGTTTGGAGTCTGCTAGACAGAGGAATTATTTCCCAAGGGAGAAGCAGTCCCACCAGGAGACATGACAAGTGTTCCACTGAATGAGAAGTTGCAACTGGCCTCCTGGTCACTTAAGGACTCACACTACTGAACCAACCACCAAAGAAGGGGGTTACTCTCCCACCTGACTGTTCTGTATTATCAGAGGAAATTAGGATTGCTACTGAATGAAGAGGCAGAAAGATGATATATGGAACCCAGGGAATTCTTTGGAGCACCTTCTACTCTATCTATGCTCCATGATAAAGTTTTAAAATAACCCAATATAAATAGAACCTCTAATGACTCAGACTCTAAATAAGTCCAATATAGTTGGAGAGAGAGCGCAGACTTTTCAGGAGACAGTCTAGTTACCTCATCAGGTAAAAAAAAAAATCCTGAATAACTCAGATTCTGAATGAGGACGAAGATAACATGAATGAAGATTATTACAAATTTCAACTATAGCCTTGTGACCAGATGAAACAAGGACTGCAGTAACTATGTATATTTTCTTTCCTGTTTTGAAATTTATATATTTGTGTACCTTTGATCAATTTTCCTTTTCCCTTTTCCTAAAATTTTATATAATTTATTTTTAGATTGTATATGCCTTCTACTGTAAAATGAGTTCCTTTTTTCAAAAGTAATGTTAGGTGGGATACGGTGAATGTGAGAAAGACCATTCTGAAATACAGAGATTGGGAAGAGAAAAAAGAATTAGAGAAGAAGACAATGAAAGCCAGTCAGTGAGTAGAAGAAAATTAGGAGTGTAGTGCTCTGGAAACCAAGAAAAGATAAGATAGAAAGGAGAAAGGAGGGGTTTCCCCTGTACAATGCTGCTGAGAAATCCATGTGAGATCAAAGAATTGACCATCAGATTTGACAAACTGTTGATTATTACTGACCAACTAAGAGTGAATTTCATGGAACATGTGGTTCAAAACCTGACCATAAAGCAGGTTATAATAAGAGGTAATGAAGTGGAAACAGTGAGTATAGATACCTTTTCCAAGAATGCTTGTTGTAAAGGGAAAGGGAGTTGTAAGAGTTTGGTGCTGATATAGAGGGTAACTAAACAAGAATGTAGTGTTAAGGGAGGATTATTTCAACACCAACAATATTACACCTTAGTAGGCTTTAGGCAACGAACTGGTGGAAAAG
The DNA here is from genome assembly GCF_030028045.1 of Hippopotamus amphibius kiboko. Lineage (NCBI taxonomy): Eukaryota > Metazoa > Chordata > Mammalia > Artiodactyla > Hippopotamidae > Hippopotamus > Hippopotamus amphibius. The sequence continues at coordinate 231,415,940 of NC_080186.1, forward strand.
AAATGTGATCATACAAAAGTAAATGGGAAAAACCTCAGGGAGAAGTCGTGGAATAGGTAAAAGGGGATGGAGTCTAGTGGGTTAGTAAAGGGACCCACCTTAGTTGAGACTATGATGATTTGTCCATTATAACAAGAGGCAAGACAGAGAACACGGAGACATACAGATCGATTAGTAGGTGGAAATATTCGAGGTTATTTATATTTCCTTTCTTATTGCCAACCAAATAAGAGTCAAACACATCAGCTAAGTATGGATGAGTGGGGAAGATTGGAGGGCTGGTTTAAAGATGGAGAAGAGGGCATGAAATACTGATCAGGAAAATGGAAAGGCGAAATTATTAGGGACCAATACTAGAATTACTAATAATGACATCACACATGGAATTTCTGGTCAACAATATAAAATGAGACAAGTCAGCAAGATTGTGTTTTACTAGAGCTACTTTCAGCTGCTTAGATGTAGAGAAGTTGTAAATTTGGATTTAACTGAGGGTTAAGATTTTTTTCAGGTAAAAAGCAAGAGTCAGAAATGGATTTGGGGGTGTTTAAAAGTGAATAATCATGGTGAGGAACCATGGAAGCTGGGTAAGAAGAAAAGTAAAGACAGATGTCAATGGCAAGCATGTGTAACACAGGAAGATCAGCAGATTAAAAGATTGAAGGCCCCCAAAGATTGAAGAGGTCAAAATACTGAGCTGGAGAGACAGAATGAGATTCCAAAGTTGATACAGTTGTTGTTTATGATAAGGTCTAAAGGGTGACCATGGGAGTGGAGAAAATGACCACTGGAAATGAGAAACTAAGGAACTAAGTGGATGGTGAAACTTCTAGGAGTTATAACTTAAGTGTGAAGAGGAAGAGAGCAAGTCTTCAATGAATGAGGAAGAGTCACAAGTAGTTAGGGAATTTCTGCAACAATGCAATGTAGTGGGGGTACAGGCACTTCAATATGACTAGGATTTTTAGGAAAGGAGAATATATTTTGAGAACAGCAACTAGAGACAAGAAGAAAATTTACCCCAACTTCAAGCTTTGTGATGTGAAGGGGCTTTTGAGGAAGAAATATCCTCTTATGAAACAGCCAAGTTTCAGAAAGAACAAGCAAAAGAGAGAAGGAAATACTTACAGAAATTTCTTTTTTCTACATCTTCCTCCTTGGATACATGTTTTTGTTTTAATGGAGTACATTCTCTGAAGACTCCTTCAGAGAAAGTTTGTGGACAGTAATATTACTGAGTCCTTCACTGTTTAATAAATGTCTTTATTTGCTCTAAACATATGAGTTTTGTTGCAGAAAGAACTCAAAGTTCCAAATAATTCTGTCTTTCATATCTTAACCTTTCTTTCATACTTTTTCTCTTTGTGTATTTGAACTGAGTTCTGGGGACATTCCTCCAGTATGTCTTCCAGCTCATGAATTGCACCTTCAGTTGTGACCATCCCATCTGGTATTTGATTTCTGTAATTGCCTCTCAGTTTTAAATGCCAATAATTTTAATTAGTTTTCTCAAATCATTCCATTCTTGGTCCATGGTAGTAAAATTGTCTAGAATTCCTCTGAGAATTTTAATTAAGCTTATCTGAAAGGCTTCTTCTGTTTCCCTTTGAACTCTAATTCCTCTGGCATTAGTTCCTTAATTTATTAAATTTGGTGCCTTTCCTCTATAGTACTGGTTTTCCTCAAGTGTTTAGTAATTCCTGGTTAAGTATTTGCATCTGTATATGAAAATTCCTGTTTTCATGTCAATAAGTAAACATTCTATTTACAACATCTAGCCCTTTGTGGTTGCATGGGGAGGTGAGGTGATATGTGAAGTTGGGTGGTGTATGTGGGTAGACTGTCTTAAGTATGGGAATCCCTCAGTCCTCTTGGAGATGGTCTGTAGCACACCATCCAGCTCTCTCTCAAGCTCCACCACCCAAGCAGTGATTATCCTGGAATTTTCAACTCAAAGAGAGTTTATTTTAGAAGCAATCACTTAAGTCATCTGCTCCACTGCTTCACCCCCTCCCCTTTCTTCTATCCTTATAGAGATTTTATAGTACTTCAGTCTGCTTTTCTCCTCTATCTGCATCCAACACTCATTTGCGGAGTGCTCCTTAATCAGGTTATTTTGTTTGGAACACAAGTCTCTGAGTTGTATTTTAGAAGAAAATTCTACTTCTGGTTGCTGCTCAGTTTAAACTGAGAGAGGAGGGAGACAAAGAATTTCCAAGTGTAATTCTTTAATTAATTTCCCTATGACTATCCCAGTTTCCCTCTGTGCTTTGATTTTTTTTTTTTTTTTTTTTGGACTTTGAGCGTGAGGGAATTCCAGAAATACTCTTTTATCTGCAGTACCTTCTTCCCCCACATATGTTTTTTGTACTTTATTTTCACTGATCTTTTACTACATTAACTCTAATATAAATATTAAATTTATGGCTAATTTTTATCACATTTTGTGTTTCATAGCATAGCCGTGAATTCCTTATATTTTTAAAAACAATGTCTCCTATTTCAAGACTTTGGAGAGGCAGGAGAGGTTGACATGTGTTTTCAATCTACCATCTTCAGCTTATTAACGGGATGGAATGAACAGGATCTTAAAGGTGGAAATTTTAGATATCCAAAAGTTAAGAGATGTATCCACAATTAACCCATAAGAATTAAAATCATATCTAAAATGTCAGTTTCCTTTCCTTAATGCCTCCTTTAAAATCCATTCTTTATTAAGAAGTTACCATTTATCTAATATTTCACATAAATCAAGATTTCAAAGTTATTTTTTATCACTTCTCTCTTAGCTTCAGCTTAAAACACATACTTTGCAGTGATGAAAAATCTACTAGTAAATTTCCAAATAAAATATTGTCAGTGTAAAGCAGGAACTACAAAACAATGCTGAAAGAAATTAAAGAAAAACTAAGTACAATATATGGAAAAACATCCCATGTTTAAAGATTGGAAGACCATATTTTTTAAGATGGCAAAACTACCCAAAGTGATCTACAGATTGCATGCAATCCCTGTCAAAATTCCAACAGTCTTTTCTGCAGAAATGGAAAATCCAGTCATCAAATTCATGTGGAATTGTAAGAGGCCCAGAATAGCCAAAACAACATTGGAAAGAAAAATAAAAAATGTGGAATTCACACTTCCCAATTTCAAAACGTACCGCAAAGCTACAGTGATCAAACCAGTGTAGTACTAGCCAAAGGATAGTAAACTAAAGAAATAGATTTGAGAGTACAGAAATAAACTGATACATTTATGGCCAATTGATTTTCAACAAGTGCACCAAGATCATTCAATGTGGAAAGAACAATCTCTTCAACAAATAATGCTGGCAAAGCTGGGAATCCACATGCAAAAGGATGAAGTTGCCCCTTACCTCCATCATAGACAAAAGTTAATTCAAAAGTGGATCAATATCCTAGATATAAGAGCTAAAAGCATAAAACTCTTAGAACAAAACAGGAGTAAATCTTTATGATCTCAGATTTAACAATGAATTCTTAGATATGATAGAAAAACACAGGCAAGAAAAAAAGAATAAAAATAGATTAAATAAGATAAATAAGACTTCATCAAACTTTACAACTTTTGTGCATAGAATGCTATCAACAAAGTGAATACAACAACCTACAGAATGAAGAAAATATCTCCAAATCATGTCCAGAATATATAAAAACTCTTACAACTCAACAACAAAAAGACAAACAACCCAGTTTTTAAATGGGCAAAGGATATGAATGAACATTTCTTCAAAGATATATATACAAATGGACAATAAGCACATAGAAAGATGCTCACTATCATTAGTCATTAAGGAAATGCAAATCAAAACCACAGTGAGATACTACTTCACACCTACCAGGATGGCTATAATTTTTAAAAATGGAAAATAACCAGTGTTGGAGAAATTGGAACTCTTATACATTGCTGATGGGATTGTAAAATGATTCAGCCTTTGTGGAAAGCAGTTTGGCAGTTCCTCAAAAAGTTAAACGTTAAGAGTTACCATATGACCCAGAAAATCCGCTCCCAGGTATATACCCAAAAGAATTGAAAGCAGATTTTCCAACCTAAGCTTGCAGATGAATATTCCTAAGCCGCGTGAATCACACTAGCTGTTTAATGGACACAGAGTTTCAGTTGTTTAATGGATACAGAGCTTTAGTTTTGCAAGATGAAAAAGCTCTGGAGATTGATAGCACAATATGAACATGCCTCACACTACTGAACTGTACCCTTTAAAATAGTTAAGACGATAAATTTTATATTGTGTGTATTTATCACAATTAAATTTTTTAAGTCCATACACTGACTTTAATCTCCCAGCTTTGAATCACTTCAAGGAGCATTTTTAAAACATATCAAATATTTAAATTTAAGTGAAAAATAAAATTCATTTCACTTCACTAAGTATTTTTTCTACTCTTTTATTTGAACCAAGACGTATTATTTGATTACTATTATCTTGCCAATAGCCCTTCTCTGAGTTCCCATTCACTATTGAGGATAATATAGCACATTCTGCATGTCAGAGATAAGTAAGCAGGGTAGGGAAATATAAACCCTGTGTTCAGTGTATAGAACAAAAGCTCAAGGTTTCAGAGAGATTCATTTTTGGAGAAAATGCTATTCTTGCTCGAATCCTTTTTCAATAAGCTGAACAGGAGACCAAGGGATACACAGACCATAATTTATCACCAAACTTCCTGAGAACCTTCCTACACACACACACACACCCCCCACACCATCACCACCACTGCCAACCACACACCACACACTGGGATCTTCATAGAAAACCAGGTGCTAAAGACTACAGTCTAGTTATTATGACAACAGAGTTGTCTCCAAGCACTTAAAGTCAATATGCTTTCAAGCTGCTCAAAAAATAAATAATAAATAAATAAATAAATAAATAAATAAACAAACAAATAAATAAATAAAATAAAAACCCACCAACTGCTGCACAGTCTTGAATGACCCTTCATTTAAGATTAGGGTCCATTGGTATAGCAGGTACAATACGCCTCCTAGGATCAAAAAGTTAGAAGCAGTTCCAAAAGAACATTTTACCCATAAATACGTCTTTATTGCCAAATGGCACCACACCACTTGAGAACACCAAACCAGACCCATACGTTTAGCTCCTTGGATGCTTACCTATGTCACTTGGCAGCCAAGAAAGAGGACATTACAGGGGCACTTGACCATCGAAAGGTTCAGCAGAAAACTGTTACTTCCAGACTCTACTTATTGTCAAACTTTCCTTTTTCCTATCCTACTGCCCCTACCAGCCAGCCAGACGCAGACTCCTTCATGATCTCTCTTGTTCCGTCTTGCCCACATGCCCTTGCTTCCCTCTCTTGCTCACTCTCTCTCACAAACAAACCCCTTTAAAAACAAATGTCCCTGTGGCAATCATTTTGTAATGTATAAAAATACTGAATCACTATATTGTACACATGAAACTAATATAATGTTGCAAATCAACTATACTTCAATAATAAAACAAATGTCCCTTATCCTCACCAAACTTCTGGTGCCCTCAAAATTAAACTCAAAATGGATTAAAGAGCTAAACGTAAGACCAGACACTATAAAACTCTTAGAGCCACTGATGAAAGATATCAAAGATGATACAAACAGATGGAGGGACATACCATGTTCTTGGATTGGAAGAATCAACATTCTGAAAATGACTATCCTACCCAAAGCAATTTACAGATTCAATGCAATCCCGATCAAATTACCAATAGCCTTTTTCACAGAACTAGAAAAAGAAATTTTACGATTTGCATGGAAATGCAAAAGACCCTGAACAGCCAAAGCAATCTTGAGAAGGAACGACAGAGCTGGTAGAATCAGGCTCCCTGACTTCAAACTATACAACAAGGCCACAGTGATCAAGACAGTATGGTACTGGCACAAAACCAGAAATATAAATCAATGGAACAGAGTAGAGAGTCCAGAGATAAACCCACACACATATGGGCACCTTATCTTTGACAAAGGAGGCAAGAATACACAATGGAAAAAAGACAGCCTCATCAATAAGTGGTGCTGGGAAAATTGGACAGCTACATGTAAAAGAATAAATTAGAACAATTCCTAACACCACACACAAAATAAACTCAAAATGGATTAAAGACCTACATGGAAGGCCAGACACTATAAAACTCTTAGAGGAAAACACAGGCAGGATACTCTATGACATACATCAAAGCAAGATCCTTTTTGACCCACCTCCTAGAAGCATGGAAATAAAATCAAAAATAAACAAATGGGACCTAATGAAACTTACAAGCTTTTGCACAGCAAAAGAAACCATAATCAACACAAGAAGACAACCCTCAGAATGGGAGAAAATATTTGCCAACGAAGCAAATGACAAAGGATTAATCTCCAAAATATACAAGCAGTTCATGCAGCTTAATATCAAAAAAGCAAATAACCCCATCCAAAAATGGGCAGAAGACCTAAATAGACATTTCTCCAAAGAAGACATGCAGATGGCTAACAAACACATGAAAAGATGCTCAACATCACTAATCATTAGAGAAATGCAAGTCAAAGCCACAATGAGGTATCACCTCACACTAGTCAGAATGGCCATAATGAAAAAATATAGAAAAAATAAATGTTGGAGAGGGTGTGGAGAAAAGGGAACCCTCCTGCACCGTTGGTGGGAATGTAAATTGGTACAGCCACTATGGAAAACAGTATGGAGGTTCCTCAAAAAACTAAAAATAGAACTACCATATGACCCAGCAATCCCACTCCTGGGCATATACCCTGAGAAAACCATAATCCAAAAAGAAACGTGTACCACAACGTGCACTGCAGCACTATTTACAGTAGCCAGGACATGGAAGCAACCTAAATGCCCATCATCAGATAAATAGATAAAGAAGATGTGGGACAAATATACAATGGAATATTACTCAGCCATGAAAAGGAATGAGATTCAGATATTTGTAGTGAGGTGCATGGACCTAGAGACTGTCAGACAGAGCAAAGTAAGCCAGAAAGAGAAAAACAAATACCGTATGCTAACATATATATGGAATCTAGGAAAATGGTACTGATAAACCCAGTGACAGGGCAAGAATAATGATGCAGATGTAGAGAACTGACTTGAGGACATGGGGTGGGGGGCAAAGGGGAAGCTGGGATGAAGTAAGAGAGGAGCATTGACATATATACACTACCAAATGTAAAATAGATAGTTAGTGGGAAGCTGCTGCATAACACAGGGAGATCAACTTGATGATGGGTGATGACTTAGAGTGCTGCGATAGGGAGGGTGGGAGGGAGACCCGGGAGGGAGGGGATATGGGGATATATGTATAAATGTAGCTGATTCACTTTGTTGTACAGCAGAAACTGGCACAACAGTGTAAAGCAATTATATTCCAATAAAGAGCTTAAAAAGTAAAAAAATAAAATAAAACCTCTGTGCACTCTAAAAAAAAAAAGTTTCTGGTGCCCTACTAGGATATGACGGTGCTGGACAATGATTATCTTTTTAAAAATCTCATTCTTAACCATCATGTTTGAATACCTTAAAAGGGGCTCCTTCCTCACTTATCAAGCATTGCTGCCAGCTCCTTGTGAATCTTCACAATCATAAGTTAGACCAAGAAGACCTAGCCAAATGGCCACAGCCAGGAGGTTGTGGAGTAATACAAGTACCAGTCAGAGCAAGTTATCGCATGAGGGCCAAGCACTTTCATGATCCCAACGCTTTCTCTTCTGGAACTTCCCTTTCCAAAGACCAAGACAGATTGAAAGTGCATCCGTGACCAGCACCATTCCCTCTTCCAGGCCTCACTGAGTATGAAACAGAGGGACCACAGGGACTCCTGCGGGAGACTGGCTGGGCAAGTTCTCACCCTGTTCCTGAAACATGGGGACCCACACTAGTCAGAGAATTTGGATCCCTTCTTACAGTGCATGCATTGACTCAAAATAGTACGCTCTGGCATAGTTTAGATCACCACAACTGTGAAGATGAAGATGGAAGAGATTATTTCCCAATGAGAAAAAGAAAATCCCCGGAGGTTGGGTCTAGTTCGGTCTGGGTTTATCTCATAGTTATCATTCTTTCTAAACTTCTAGGTAGAATTAATAGGAAAACATACTGCATCTGGGCCCCTCCTTGCTTAGGAAATGTCATGTGGGAGGCACTGCCACCCACATGTCAGGATTGACTTCATTAGTGAGAGACAGTGCTCAGGAAACACTCAGAGGATGGAAGAGCAGAAGGAAAAAAACAACTGTTTATAAGCTTTATGTTACTAGAGTTTGGGTTTTGTTCTCTCTGAAAAATATTTCCACGTTTCCCAATTGCCTAGAGTAGATCCATTGTCTGACTGGGTCTTCACCTCCTCTGCAAACAGCTCATCTCTGTGTGTGGCCGACTTGGGATGGGTGGAGCAGCTGGGTGAGGCATGCTACAGCAGCCATCCCAAAGGAGAGGTTTAAAGACCAAAGACAGGAAAGCTCCTGCTAGTTTTCTTCCCACAAAAGACACAAAATTAAAAAATAAGAAGTAAACAAACAAGATGCCAACCAAACACTAAGATAAACAATCACTAAGATGCCAGAACCTTTCTCTTGGCCACTCAGCTCACATACCGGGTTCTCCTCATTTAGGCGTCTGCTTGGCCAATGTCCAGAGGCCCCTGGACTGAAGTAAACCCTATCTCTTTGTTTTCTGTCCTCAGCTTCTATCTTAGCATTTGTCTGGCTCAAAAATAATTCAATTAAATAGAAGTTTCCAACAAGGTCTGCTAGGATAACATTTCATTAAGCCTTCAGTGTGGTATCTTGTAAATGAGCAAACTTGCTTTGCCTCCAAAAACCAATCCAAGGACTATTCTCTAAGAATTGGGCTAGTTGAAATATTATAGTACGATGTGCAAAAGAGCATTTGGAGATTATAGAAAGAGCCTGTTAAGAGCTGGCAAGAGGCCTTTTGTGCCAGTCACTTGCTCATTTATCCCCAAGTCTTTTACCGTCCCTCTTGTAATAGGCAGAATAATGGCTCCCAAAGACGTCCAAATCCTAACCCCTGGCAATTATGAATATGTTACCTTCCATGGCAAAAGGGACTTTGCAGATGTGGTGAAGAACCTGGAGATGGGCCCATTCATACAATTCAGGAGAATCTCCCCAATATAATCACAAGAGGAAGGCAAAAGGATCAAAGTCAAAAAAAAAAAAAAAAGTAGATGTGACAAGGAAACCAGAGGTTAGATTGATGTACCTGAAGATGGAGGAAGGGACCACAAGCCAAGAAATGCAGGTAGCCTCTAGAAGCTGGAAAAAGAAACAACACCAGCCAACTACTACGGTTCCTGGCCATCCTGATGCTTCCAGCTCTGCTCAGCAATGGGAGGAACAAGACGAGGGTGAGAAGATGACAGAAGCCAGGGTATTACCTTTCCCTCTTCCTGCTGTGGACAAGGTCTCCAGCAGTTGCTGGTTCCCTTCAATGACCTCTTGTCTCCTGTCATTAACCCCAGAGTTCCAGGCTCTAGAAACACCAACACCTCACTTTGTCCCTCCAGCCCTATCTCTGCATAGCCTCACCTTCCTCTGTTTGCTTGTGTAGCCCTTCTAACACCTTTATAGTAAATTTAGCATATTAAATTCCCTGTATTAAAGTATCTGATGTGGTTTATGTTTTCTTGGCTGGATCCTTTCAAGAACCCACCCTATTCCCGATGTCTGCTTATTCTTATTTCCTGTACCAGTGTTGCTTGCTCACCAGTGGCTGAGATGACTCATACCTTTAAAATTCTCTCCCATATTTTTCAGATCCTGGCAGGGTAACATTGATGGCTACCCACGGGACTGACACTCTTTCCCTCCCCTCATGCCCTGCTTCTGTCAGCATAATGAATTGGATAACTCCTCACTACCTCGGTTGAGTTGCAATTTCATTAGTTTATGCAAATTGGCATAATTCAGGTGTGAATCAATCAGCCTGTTTCTTTGATCTGGTGACCTAGAAAAATGAGAGTAACCATGTTCAGTGAGGAATTCTTGTTCAATCAACCTAAATTTCATTAGCACATCAGAAGGCACATTTCTTGGTACGTGAACTGAAAGATCACCCTCGTCAATTCTGCTTAGCTTTATTGCTGTAGCTGAGGAAATCAGGCAAGGTTTTATTTAAGACGTTGCTCAGGGAGGCCATCATCTGGAACAATGCAATATGCTAGTCGTTCTTGAGCTTTATTTTGCCGCAGTCTGGGGAATGGTGGTCTTTGGAGACGTGGCACTGGTCCCTATGAATAGAATCTGAAGGTCTCATTCCTACCCTATCGTATTCATTTGCCATAACAAAATACCACAAGCTGGGTAGCTTCCACAACAGAAATGCATCGTCTCACAGTGCTGGGGCTAGGAGTTCAAACCCAAGGTGTCGTCAAGGTTGGTTCCTTCTGAGAGCTGTAAGGGAGAATCTGGCAATCTTCCGTGTTCCTTGGCTTTTGAAGCATTGCTCCCATCTGCTTCGATCTTCACAGGATGCTCTATGTGTGTGTCTTCAAATTTCCCCTTCTTAAAAGGAGAATAGACATACTGGATCAAGGCCCACCCTAACAACCTCATTTTAACATATTACCCTCTGTAAAGATTCTATCTCCAAATAAAGTCACATTCTAAAGCACCAGGGGGTTAGGGTTTCAACACAGGAAATATGGGGGAGGGGAACATGATTCACCTCCTAACACCTGTTCTCCAAGGAAAGCCTTTTGATCGTCACGGTTTTGGTAGACTGGGTTTACAGTCCACCTGCCTCAACCTTTCACTTTTTAAAGTGTTCAGAGTTTACTCTTGGGCAAATGCCACAAATAAAGTGCATTTGACCCAATGGACTATTTTCTCTCATTTTAATGTTCTTTCCAATGGTAGTAGCAAGCAGGACTTTGAGAAATTTTTCTTATTAATCCAAAGGATACGAAAACATATTGAGGATTCTCCTCTACATTTCTTTTATAATTACTTGTAAATTAAGGGTCATGGAGAACTAATGATATCTGGTTGTGTATTCCTATTAATCAAGTCCTGTGAAGTCAGAACAAAGGTAAGGTATTTTCAGGACCATATACCAGGAGTAAGAAGTGAAAACAGACTGTAGACAGAGGAAAACATCCAATATCACATTATTAAGGCAGAACTAGAACCACTGCTGTATGTTCCTTTTTCCCCCAAGGCTATAGTTGAATAGGAAATTAATTTATTAAGTTCTTTTTTTTTTATTGTTTTTTAATTTTTTTTATTTATTTATTTTTTTGGCTGTGTTGGGTCTTCGTTGCTGCACATGGGCTTTCTCTAGTTGCGGCGAGCAGGGGCTATCTGTCATGTGGTGTGCGGGCTTCTCATTGCAGTGGCTTCTCTTGCTGCAGAGCACAGGCTCTAGGCACACGGGCTTCAGTAGCTGTGGCATGTGGGCTCATTAGTTGTGGCTCGTGGGCTCTAGAGCACAGGATCACTAGTTGTGGCGCACGGGCTTAGTTGCTCTGCGGCATGTGGGATCTTCCCGGGCCAGGGATCCCACCCATGTCCCCCTGCATTGGCAGGTGGATTCTTAACCACTGCACCACCAGAGCAGTCCCTAATTTATTAAGTTCTTAAATAATGTGTGTTCCTACTTTTTATTCATTCTTTAGTTTTATTCATTCCTTCTAAACTTTCTGAGAGAGAATTTATTTAGAATATTTTTTTAAAAAGAAAGTGTTCAAGAACAATATTCCTTAAATCCCACATAAGCATGGGACCAGACACAAAGTTTAAGGCCCAGAAAAACATGGGTTTGTATGATTATAGGTGATAGATATTGATTTACAAAGGCCTACTCACAGAAAGTATGGAACACATTCCTCCTCTCAGTTATAGAAACATAAAACAAAAATACAAAAGCATTTTTAACATGCTCAAAGCTGAAAGGGCTTTGGTCACAGCTCCTAAAGAACACGTTCCTAAAGCAATCTGAATTTAAGGCCACGCTTCTCACGTTTAGAAGCAAAGAGATCAATCATGTAGAAAGAAGAAGCAACCAGGAACCATTAGCTTCATTCACTAAAGAAATTGTCATTTTTCTTAACCTTTGTGATTCACCTTCTTCTGAAAATGTATGAGCGGTGCATACAAAGTAAATATTGAGGGGAAGGTGTAATACTGGGGTAAATGAATTCTGATTAAACATTCCTGCCAGTTTTCTGGAACTGCAAGATATTTTATGAGAAGCTTTACTGAGGAAGAACATGCTAGAAAAATGCACTGGGGCCCAGAATATTATTTCTCCACAGGTACATTTTAAGCTAGCCACTCAATATCAAGGGCCATCTGCACAGCTCAGGCACAGGCCCCCCATAACCCAACTGTATCAACAAAGCAACTTGACCCGTTTCCACAGTAGGATTCTCACAGACGCCTTTCCAACTACAGGTTGTGAAGTTGTTATCTCCAGTTTCTCCTGCCAGGTCCAAGGCCAGTAATCTAAGCATCTTGAGAGCATACCTTGTTTTTCCTCTTATGCCTAAGTCATCACCACCTTGACTCATTTATCATGTTAAAATATAGCAAGGATTTTTCACATAAAGCCCTTTTGTTAAGACTGAGAACTGCAGCACGCTAAGGGTTGTCAGCAAAAATCACAGGGAAACAAATACTCCTCTTAAGAAGCTTCAATCTTCTGTGAACCACACACACTAAAAATTAGTTGATTATAACTCTCAAATAGGAAACATTTTTATACCCTGTTTGGGAGAGAGGGAGGGAGACAGGCAACTACACATTGGCCTCTTGATGGAAGTCTATTCTTTGTTGTGTCTTCACTGTGTATTTAGTCATTCTAAAGAATCAAACATATCAAAGAGTTTGGCAAGAAATCTTTCCTTCTCGTTCCAATTTCCCACAGATTTTCCAAACTCTGGCCCTTGAACACACAAAACCATGCAAGTCTATTACTATAAACTTACTCTGCCTGAAAACTAATAGACAGAACAACTTTGTATTCCAGTCACAGTCTGAAATTGCAGTTCTTAAGATTTGGAACCAAGATGAAAATTCTAAGTCAGAACAAAGGATAGTTCAGTCCCATATGTCTGGAAGAAAATTAGCATTAATACCTGTAGTCTGCAACTCCATATGGACTAAGTGGAGGTAGAAGTATGTAATTTCAGTTGCTTCCTTTTCTCTTTTATTCCCCCCCCATGTCCGTCTTATATTCATACTGTTTATATAAGCACATTTCCATTTCCAGAACTCTATCATGTACTAACCTTGGAACTCAATAATGTATTTTAATCCGCCGGGCTTTCTTTTTGAAAACCAACATTCAATGGCATTATAATAGTTATAATAATAGTGTAAAGTTTACCAGAAGGCTCCAGAGTCAACCCATCCAAGTTCTAATCCCAGTGCTACCACTCCTTACTATTAAATTGAAACACATGAAGTTGCCCTTTTTGTAGACAGGGAGAAAAAAAAAAAAACAACTAATACTTACCATTCTACATGATTCAATTATTTAATAGAAGTTTCTTAAAACCCATCTGAAAAAATAGGAATAACAGTTGCTTTCAGTAATTCATGAGATTATAGAGGGTTTTGGTTACATGATTAATTATAGAAGTGGCAAGTAAACAGTATGGTAAGACAGGGCTTCTCAAACTTTAACCTGCATAGGAATCACCTGGAGATCCAATTAAAATACAGATCGTGATTCAGAGATTTGGATTGGACGCCAAGATTCTGCATTTCGCACAAGCACCAGATGATACTGACACTGCTACCCAAAAACCACAGTTTGAGTGGCAAGTATTCTAAGACAGCTCCCTTCTCTGATGCGAAGAATCACCTGGAGCATTTGTTAAACACCCCCTAGAGGCTTTCATTCAATAGGTCTGAGACAGGGCCCAGGTTTCTTATTTTTAACATGTACCTGCAGGTGAGTCTCGTTGTAAGAAAAGGATGAGAATCACTAGTGTAAATGATAGAGGCAGTAACAAAAGTCTATGTGAATTAAGAGGGGGAAGAGATCATTGCTAGCAAAGTGGTCAAAAAAAGCTTCCCAGAGGAGGCAACCTGTAAAACAGCCCTGAAAAGATGAGCGGGATCTGCTCTAGCAAGATGTAGAGGGGAGCACTGCAGAGCAAAACTAGGAGGAGGATATGGTGGTACAGAGGGGCCAATGCAAGTAGTTCTATTTACTTGGAGGATAGGATTCGTGAAGGGGAAGATCTCAAATACCAAATAAAGATATTAGGGATTTATTTTGAAAAACTGGAAAGATAGTGACCATTCCTGAGCAGCGACATGATCAGAACTGGGCTTTCAGAACCATGGCTGCTCATGACTGAAGCTGGGCCAAGACTGGACATAGAAGAATCATGGTAGACTCAGGAGCAGAGCCTGTGACTGGGAACCGAGGGCTTCATGTGATGGGCTTGGGGTGAGTCTTTCTTTGTCTCAGCTTCATCAGGGCAAAATGTCCATTTAAGCATCTAGGTGTTGGTGTGACGTGATGTTTACAAGGTATGTTTTTTATGTCCTCCTTTCAGAGAGACCCGCCTGTGAATGGTTCTGTGGAGCCTCACAGCGATGTAATGAAGGGACAGTCCTTTCCAATCACAAGCAAGATTAGTTCTCATCATCCACACAAACCTCAAGAAACTTAAGATGATGTCCTGAGGATTCCTTAGAGCTCACCCCAAACCTAATTTCTCTAAGAATTTCCCTCTCTTCCTAAGATGGTATTTTCTCAGGTCCAGCCCATGCACTCCAGAAGTCAGTGACAAAACAAGCGTGTCTTTAGGAGAGTACACCCTCTCCTCTTCAAGTACACCCTCCCTTTTATTTAAGACAATGTATTATTAATGTAGCGAGTGTCTTACCCTTCTCCAAAGAGAGGATTTGGATGGAGGGATGGAGGGATAGATGGATGGATGGAGAGAGAACATATACTTAGCTATCACCCCACGCTAAATTCTTCTTTCAAACTGCTTCAAACTCTAACCTGTAACTTTTCCTCCAACCACACTAGTAGCCCTGCCAGCACTCTTGCTGCACCAGCTCCCTTAGTCCAGAATTATTCCCACCTAAGGGCCACCAGGGCCTCCTGAGGCCCTTGTCAGCAAACTGCCTCCCCGCACTTTGGGGTCTGCCACCCTCCACACATTTGCGGCCTAAGTGCTCACATTTCATCCAACACGACTCTGAGTCAGTGCTGTTCCAGTTACAAAGAGTTTTTTGTTCTCCGTGGTTCAGGGTACCAGACAGTCAGCCAAGGCAGACTTCTCAAACATTGAAGTCATACCACCTCACACAGCTAATTTAAACCTTTTCTCTTTAAATGGCAAATGAAATGCAAGAGCTTTCTGAGAGGAGCTGGACGGGTCTGGATACAGTGACTTGATTAAGGTTTATGTATGTCCTGCAAGTGTGCTCAAGATAATAACAAAGGAAAACCCCTGTTTTGTATACCAGGAACCCAGAAGAATTATAAAGGGAGTGGGAAAGAGGAAAACAAACAAACAAAAAACACTTGAGTAAGGCACTTAGGGGACAAACAAAGGAATAATAGTTTCTCTCTTAAATTCTAAATCAGCAGTATTAAAGATGCCTCCACAAGACTCAAATATACATAAAATATTTTTTAAAAAACTGTAATTCACGTGCACTTAGACATTTCTGCCTCAGAAAGAGCCGGCACAGCCGCCTCTCAGATCCCACACACTCTGCTCTGTACAGTACTGCTGTCACAGCTGAAAGGCGGTAAGTAGTCCTGAAATAGTACTTCTTGTTAAAGCTTTTATTCCCTTTAATACAGCACATTCTCTTTTATTCTCTTTATCACAGCCCACTGCCACCCAGGATGTTTAAGGCATTCTCAGCAATACCGCAGATTCACCGCAGACCACCTAACTTTTCCTTCTTACTTAATGGTTCTGTAAAAGGGAGGCAATACCCACTTGCCCATCAGATAATAGCCACCATTTATTAAGTACCTACTGTACACTGGGCCCTTTGTATAAAGTACTCCTCATCCTTACACTAGCCTGCCAGCATCGTTTTATTATTCTACCCATTTTACAGATGAAGAAACTAAAACTTAGGGGCTAAAGCACTTGCCCAAAACCACTAGTAAGTTCAAAACCAAGAACTGAACGCAGGCCGATCTAGTCCCAGGGTTTACACCACCATGCTCCCCCAAATGTCATAAACATGAACCTATTTCTGGGCAGTTAACTGCAGTCCCAGGATAAAAAAAATATGGGGGGGGGGCAGAGCCTACATACATACTTAAGTGTTTGGTCCTCATCAGTAATCGCCAGCCCTTCTCCTGAGATCTCCCTCTTCCGAACTTCACCACAGCAAACCACAACTTCTCTCAGCTCACTCCACTTTCACGCTAGCACAGTTGTCCCTCTGGGGCCACCGTACAAATCCCGGACAGCTAAGGGGGCTGGTAGAAAGAAGGTGGGCACGGACCACCTCCCTCCATCACAGCTGAATACGAGAAGGACTAAATTCAGCAGACAGCAATGATGTCGAATCTGAGAACGCTGTTAGCGCCCCTAACGAGGACACATCTGCCACCCTGAGCATAACTATTACGAAGCCAGTTTTGTGATTGTCCAGGCACTTTAGTTTACATCAACAAGTAACGAGTATTCTTTTAATCACTTTGAGACATGTTTTGTCCCATCAACTTAATAAAATCACATGGCTTTGTTCACACGCATAAACTACAGATTTGAGAAAACATCATTGTGTTTAATTCCTGGCTAACACTTGGATTCTCCCTTAGCTACATGCTATCAGGAGGTTCAGCAGCAGTAACTCCTCTTTAACCAAATTCACTCCACATTATAAAAGCCCTCTGAGTGTGGCGGTTTACTGCTTACACCAGAGTTCGGGGGAGTTAGCCTCAGAGCTAGAGGGCAAGCTGGATCACATTTACTTAACTGCATGTTTGGGTTACCCAAAAGCCAGCTGATCAGAACCACAGGGTATTTAAGTGAACTCCTTTGCATCTATCAAATAGATTCCTGAAGACCAAATAAAACTTGCTTGACCAAGTTAAACGTGCTTCTCTCATTAACTCATTACCCTTGATATTTGTTCATGAAAGCTGATTTTGGTCAGACTAGGGGTCATTTAGGGCACGATCCATACCCGGACAAATCTCATGATGACCAAATAGCATTCACATGAAAGAGGTGGCTCTGCGTCAAGACTGGGGTCAAAAGTGGGATGCTGGGGTCTTACTGCTTTCCAGGGGCCCCTCACCTAACCACAGGAGCTGCACCAGCAAATCAACGTTGTAATTTTGCCAGGTTAGGAGTTGAGACAGGGAAAAGCAGAGCCCACTTGTCTGTTTTCCACTGAGGGTTAGGACAATCTTTGGGGCCAGGGAAGGAAATACAAGTAGAACAGAATGTGCTTGTATCTACGCTTGTCTTCTTTTGAACACGGTGCATCTCTTTTGCAGCTTCCTTGGTGATAGAATACCCTTTCCTTCTTTCTAGCCTTTCTTCCTTCCTTTCTTTCTCCCTTCTTTCCTTCCATATCCACTCTGTACCTAAGCACTTTACTATCTGTTGATATGCTAAGGGAAGGAGGAAAGCAGGGTGAGGGAGGAAGTGCAGCCTTGGAATTAAGCTCTGGGAAACAAAATACGCAGCCCACAGATGATTCACGTAGGGAGTTTTGACTTCAGTGTGCAGATCTATAGAGAGATGTGGATTTGAATCCCACCCAGAAGCTGTAGATCAAGGAAAAGCTGTGTCTTTCTTCCATCCCTCCTACCTCATTCCTAACCTAATTGAGACCATACCCACCCTCCGAGACACTAAAGAACTAGATGTGAACTCAAACGGTTGTGGCTTAACCATGATGTAGTCATTAGCTGCCTCACGTTTCCTTTACTTTCCATGGCAACCCCAGTATAGAATAAGCACAGAGCTGGAGATGTTAGGCTACCAGATAGAAAGACACAGCAGGGAGCACGCTGGGAAGCCCACAGAGCACAGCCACGTGTGGAAGGAAATGTGACACTCTCCGGAAGCACACGCTGATCACTACCCAAAGGCAGGGCAGACAGCTTGGCTTTTGCTCCTGTTAGTTTATTCACTGTTCGGAGGTGACTTAACAGCATTTGTATGGGTCAGAAAAGCCTGATGGTTGAGAATGAACTGGACTTTGAGTCACAAAAAATCTTCCTGATGTGTTTGTTCAACTGTGATTCCAAAAGAGCTTTGTTTCCCCTGGAAAGAGACTTGGTCCCTTCCAGCAGTTAGGAAGACTGAGATAATGAGCTCTTATAGCTCCCACCAATGCATGCTCCCTTAGACCCCACTAATCCATGGGGTTTGCCTCTAGTAACCATAGTGGGAGTAGGAGTTGGCGCACATATCAATCTATCCAGCAAAGAATAAAACCAATTTTGTTGCATTCTCTCCATTCCCACTGAAGCCTCATCACCTCACCTGTGGAATACTATCCCTGCTGGTCTCTCTTACCTTAGGATACACAGCAACCCGATGAAGAAGCCTAAGCACCTCTTCCATCAGATGGTCTCCCTGTTCAGAAACCTAAATTCCTGCTTGCTGAAGCAAATCTAAAGTCCATTACCCACAGGGTCCCTAATTCCACCCTCCAACATGCCTTCCCAACCTTATTTCCCAGGAACTTGCAAGATTAATTCATTCCTTGAGCCCCCTGACCTCTCCTCTATTGTGTGCTACACACATTAGGCTCATTTCTACTCCTGTCACTTTGCTTCTAATAACCTCCTCAGATCCCCTCCCTGTGTTAACCCTACTCCAGCAGTGAAGTGCCACTACCCAACAACTTCCTCCCACACCACAGACTCCTTCCTCTGAACTCCTGCAGAATGTATGGCCTGTCCCTGGTAGATTACAACTAATTATTGCAGCAGCGAGTAATGTTTCCCCAAGTTTCTCATCATTCTCTTCTTCCTTTAATTAACAGCATCCTCTTTTTTATCTAAGCATATGAGTCCCATCTAGGGGCTGCAATTCCTAACTTCTGTCTGAACATATAACTTAATATGAACTGAAATCAATTATATAACTTTTCCACCTCTTGTAAAAAAGACATTATCTTAAATTTTTTGAAGATTTCAATTCTAAGTAATTAATAGAACTATCAGAGAGAAAATCAATAAGGATAAAGAACATTTTTTAAAATATTGTAAGCCAGTTCAACCTAATTGATATTTATTAAAGCACTAGACCAAATAATGGCCAAAAATACATTTATTTCAGGTGCTTGTGAACATTCACCACTGTAGACCACTTACAGCTTGGCTATAAAAAGTTTCAATAAATTGAAAGGATTGATATTATATATAATATGTTCTCAGACCACAAGAGAATAATAAATCAATAAAAAACAAATATCTGGCAAATCTCCAAATATTTGGAAATTAAGCAACACATTTCTAAATAACCCATAGGTCAAAGAATAAATCAAAAAGGAGATTAGGGCTTCCTAGGTGGCGCAGTGGTTAAGCATCTGCCTGCCAATGCAGGGACACGGGTTTGGTCCCTGCTCCAGGAAGATCCCACATGCTGCGGAGCAACTAAGCCCGTGCGCCACAACTATTGAGCCTGCGCTTTAGAGCCCGTGAGCCACAACCACTGAGCCCATGTGCTGCAGCTACTGAAGCCCACGCGCCTAAAGCCTGTGCTCCACAACAAGAGAAGCCACGGCAATGAGGAGCCTGCGCACCACAAGGAAGAGTAGCCCCCGCTCGCCACAACTAAAGAAAGCCTGTGCACAGCAAAAGGAGACCCAACAAAGCCAATAAAATAAATAAATAAATAAATTTATTAAAAAAATGGAGATTAGAAAGTATGTTTAACTGAATAAAAATAAAACATAACATATCATAGTTTGTGAGATCCAGCTAACATAGTGCCTATAGGAAAATATATAGATTTAAATGCATTTTTAGAGAAGAAAAGACTAAAATCTATAACCTAAGCTATCACTCTAAGAAGCTAGAAAAGGAAGATCAGATTAAACCTAAATTATATAAAAGGGAGTAAATAATAAAGAGTAGAAATAAATGTATCATACAATAAGCAAACAATAGAGAAGATCAATAAAACCAAAAGCTGGTTCTTTGAAAATGTCAGTAAAATTTGTAAACATCTAGTTAGATTTATTTTAAAAAAGAGAGAGAGAAAACAAAATTACAACATCAGGAATGAAACAGGGGATATGTCTACAGATTCTAAGATACTAAAAGGGACACATAAGAGAATATTATTAACAACTTTATGACAATAAATCCAACTTGCATGAAATGGACAAATTCTTCAAAAGAAATAAATTACCAAAACAAACACAAAAAGTGAAAGAACATCTGAATAATCCTACTCTATACTAGAAAATAAATTTGTAATAAAAAAAATTTCCAAAAATCTTTCCAGGCCCGTATAGCTTCACAGGTAAATTCTATAAAATATTTAAGGAAGGAATAATACCATCTTTCGAAAGCACCTCAAAAAATTTGAGGAAGAAACATGTCACAATTCACCTTATGAGGCCAGCATGATCCTGATACCAAAAAGACATCACAAGAAGAAAAAAAAAAAAAGACCAATACCCCTTATGATCATAAACACAAAAAGTCTTTACAAAATAATAGTAAATTGAATCTCACAATATACAAAACTGGTACAGATCTTCCTCAGCTTACAATAGGGTTACATCCCAATAAACCCATCATACCTTGAATATATCATTAGTCAAAATGCATTTAACACACCTAACCTTCCAAATATCACAGCTTAGCACAGCCTACCTTAAACATGTTCAGAACACTTACAGTAGCCTACAATCAGCAAAATCATCTAACACAAAGCCTATTTCATAGTAAAGTGTTGAACATGTCATATAATTTATTGAATACTGTTCTGAAAGTGAACAACAGAATGGCTGTATGGGTACAGAACGGTTGTAAGTGTATCGGCTGTTTACCCTCCTGACTGTGTGGCTGACTGGGAGTCGAGGCTCGCTGGCACGGCCCAGCACCGTGAGAGAGTATGGTACTGCACATCACTAGCTCAGGAAAAGATCAGAATTCAAAGTACAGTTTCTACTGAATGCATATCACTTTTGTAAGTCAAACCACAGTAAGTCAGGGACCATGTGCACTATATCTCGATCAAGTTGGGGAAAGGGAGATGGGGCAAGGAATATCCCAGGAATACAATGTGGTTTAATACTTGAATATAAATCAGTGTAATTCAACACATTAACAGCATTAATAGAGGAAATCCACATGATCATCTTAATGGTTGCAGAAAAGACATCTGAAACACTCAATAACCATTTGTGATAAACACTCAGCAAACTAAGAAGTGAAGGAACCGTTTTCAACTTTATCAAGTAAATCTGTAAAAGACCTAACAACTTACATCACACATAAGAGTGAAAAGCTGAATGCTTTCTCCCTGCGACTGGGAATCAGCAGGATGTTGCTTTCACCACTTCTGTTCAACATGAGGCTGGGGATCCTAACCAGTGTAATTAAAGCAATAAAAATAAATAAAAGGTATCCATGCACACCTTGGAGATATTGCAGGTTCAGTTCCAGACCACCACAATAAAGGAAATAGCTCAGTAAAGTGAGTCACAGGAATGTTTGGGTTTCCCAGTGTATATAAAAGTTATATTCACATGACATTGTAGTCTATTAAGTGTGCAATAGCATTACGTCTTAAAAATCCACATACCTTAATTTAAAATACTTTATTGCTAAAAAATGTTAACCATCATCTGATAATGCAGTGTTGCCACAAAACTTCAACTTGTAAAAATGCAACATCTGCAAAGCACAATAAAGCAAAGCACAATAAAACTAGGGAATTTTTTAAAAAGGGATAAATTGGAAGATTGGGATTGACATTTACACACCATGATACATAAAATAGATAACTGATAAGGACCTACTGTATAGCACAGGGAACTCTACTCAATACTCTGCAATGACTTACACAGGAAAAGAAGAGTGGATAGATGTATATGTATAACTGATTCACTTTGCTGTACACCTGAAACTAACACAACATTGTAAATCAACTATAATAAAAATTTTTTTTTAAAATTCAGTAACTGTAAAGAAAACATACAAAAAATAAGGACAATAAAGTTAAAAAAATACTAGGTGTACCTGTATAGTTTGAAAAGGAAGAAGTAAACTCTCTTTATTCACATAAGACACAATCATTTTTATGAAAGACTCTAAAAGTTTTATTTTAATAGCTGTAAAACTTAATAAGTAAAGTTAGCAAGTCCGCAGTATACAAAGCCAATACACAAATACTGTCTTCGTATCAAAGTGGATCAGAGTATGCCATCCCAAACGTGCTACTTTGACATAAGGATTATTTTGAGATGAAAGCAACTGAGAAAAAGCAAGCACAGGAAGAGCTCTCTGCCCTCCCCCACCTGCAGGGCATAAATTCCCTTTGGGAGGATGTCCCCCGCCTCTCCCATACCAGGAAGATGGCACCAATGTGAGTCTGCAGAAACAAACCTTACTAACTAACCCTTATCTTGCATTTGTTTCCTGATATACTTACTTCCTACATTTACTGCCTCTAGAAGCCCAAACCCTTTTTCCTTTGTCAAGTCACTCTCCACAATTTATCACCCTTTGCTAAAAGGAAATATAAGCCCCCAACTCTAACTGCTTATTTGAGTTTCATTTATTTTCTGTAAACTCCTGCAAACAAAAACATTAATAAGTTTGTATTCCTTTTCTCCCATTATTCTGTCTTTTATCGGTTTAATTCACAGGCCTCAGTCACAAATACAGAGGGTAAATAAAAGTTTTTCTTCACCTACACTATATACGAGAAAAAAGTTTTTTGAAAAATATATAACACGTTTAAAATAACAACAAAAACATGAAATATTGTGTTGGCCAAAAATTTCATTCAGGTTTCTCATAATATTTCATGGAAAAACTCTAATGAACTTTTTGGCCAACCCAATACATAGAGATAAATTTGACAAAGATGTGAAATTACACTGAAAACTACAAAAATTTTATACTAAAAGCTACAAAACATTGCTGAGGGAAATTACAGATCTTAAGATATCAGGTCTCCCCACAATTGATTCATATATTTAAATCAGAATAAAAACCCTAGCACCATCTTTTGTGAAAATTGAGAAGGCAATCCTAAAAATTGTGTGGAAATACAGTGGACCTAGAATAGCCAAAACAATTCTGAAACGGAAGAAACAAAGTTGGACGAAAACACTATTTGATTTCAAAAATTACTATAAAGCTACATATTCAAGATAGTATAGTATTTGTATAAGGTTAAGCATAGAGATCATTGAAATAGACTAGACCACACAAATATGGACAGTTTACTTTTCAAAAGGGGCCAGGGTAATTCAATGAGGAAAGAATAATCTTTTCAACAAATGGTGCTAGAACTGGATACCTATATGGGGAAAAAATTACCCTTAACCCTTAGCTCTCAAAATGGATTGTAGACCTAAATGTTAAAGCTACAATTACAGTATTTTTAGAAGAAAACATAGCAAACTATCTTTTGACACCTTGGGTTGCATAAAGATTTCTTGGGCAGGCCACATAAAGCAAGAACCATGAAAAAATTTAAAAATTGGAATTCTTCAACATTAAAAACTCCAGTTCTTTGAAAGATCCCATTAAGTAAATGAAAAGACAAGCTACCTTGGAGAAGATATTTACAGTACCTATATCTGACATGGATCTTCTATCCAGAATATAAAAATCAATATTAGGAAGAGAACCCAAGTTTTTTAATGGGCAAAAGATTCCAACAGATATTTCACACACAAAAACACATGAATGGCCTACAGCACATAAATGATGTTCAATATTATTAATCATTGGGGGATGCAAATTAAAACTGCAATGGATATCAGTACCCAGCTACTAGAATAGCTAGTTAAATAAAGGTTGATAATAAGAAGTGTTGGTGAGGCTGCGAAATACCTGGGATTCTTACATTGCTGGCAAGAGTGTAAGGTACTATAACCACTTCTGAAAATAGTTCAGCAGTCTTGTGAAGTCCAGTATATACTTCCCATATCATCCAGCAATTCCACTTCTAAGTATTTTCCCAAGAGAAATGAAAATATATGTCCAAACTGGAAACAACCCAAATGTCCATCAATAGAAGAATGGATAAACAAGTTATAGTATATTTATTTTTTATTAATTTTTATTGTAGTATAGTTACTTTCCAATATTGTGTTAGTTTTGGCTGTACAGCAAAGTAAATCAGCTATACATATACATATATCCCCTCTCTTTTTAGATTTCCTTCCCATTTAGATCACCAAAGAACACTGAGTAGAGCTCCCTGTGCTATACAGTGGGTTCTTGTTAGTTATCTATTTTATCCATGCTAGTGTATATCTGTCAATCCCAATATCCCACTTCATCCCACCCCCCTTCCCCCCTCAGTATCCATAAGTTTGTTCTCTACATCTGTGTCTCTATTTCTGCTTTGTAAATAATTTCATCTGTACCATTTTTCTAGATTGCACATATAAGTGATATTATAAGATATTTGCTTTTCTCTTTCTGACTTACTTCACTCTGTATGACAGTCTCTAGGCCTATCCACATTTCTGCAAGAGGCACTATTTCATTCCTTTTTATAGCTGAGTAATATTCCACTGTATACATGTACCACATCTTCTTTATCCATTCCTCTGTTGATGGACATTTAGGTTGCTTCCATGTCCTGGCTATTGTAAATAGTGCTGCAATAAACTTTGGGGTGCGCGTATCTTTTTGAATTATGGTTTTCTCCAAATATATGCCCAGGAGTGGGATTGCTGGGTCATATGGTAGTTCTATTTTTAGTTTTTTGAGGAACCTCCATGTAGTTCTCACCCATAGCGACTGCACCAATTTACATTCCAACCAACAATGTAGGAGGGTTCCCTTTTCTCCACATCCTCTCCAGCATTTATTATTTGTAGATTTTTAATGAGTGGTGCTAGGAAAACTGGATAGCTACATGTAAAAGAATGAAAGTAGACCACTCTCTAACACCATACACAAAAATAAACTCAAAATGGATTAAAGACCTAAGTGTAAGGGCAGACACTATAAAACTCTTAGAGGAAAACACAGGCAGAACACACTTTGACACAAATCATAGCAAGATCTTTTTTGACCCACCTCCTAGAGTGATGAAAATTAAAACAAAAATAAACAAATGGGATCTTAAAAGCTTTTGCACAGCAAAGGATATCACGAACAAAATGAGAAGACAACCCTCAAAATGGGAGAAAATATTCGCAAACGAAGCAACCAACAAGGGATTAATCTCTAAAATATACAAACAGCTCATGTAGCTCAATATCAAAAAACCAAACAACCCAGTGAAAAAATGGGCAGAAGACCTAGACATTTCTCCAAAGAAGACATACAGATGGCCAACAAACACATGAAAAGATGCTATAGTATATTTAATAGAATACTACCCAGAAATAAAAATGAACAAACTACTAATATACACAACAAAATGAATGAATCTCAAAAACAGTATGCCGAGCAAAAGAAACAGATACAAAAGAGTATGGTACAGGGTGCATTGTTGGGTCGTCACTGTCATGAAACTTGAATTTGCATCTGAGGCCCCTTATTTGCATCACCCTAGTCCCAGCCTGAAAGTACTCACTGTATAGTCTCATTTATATGAAACTCTAGGACAGGCAAAACTAATCCATGATGACAGAAAGCAGATCTGTGGCTGCCTCAGGCCAAGAGTAGATGGTCTTTACTGCAAAGGGCTCAAGGGGACTTTTGGGAGTGATGGAAGTGTTCAGTATCTTGACTGGGATGATGGTTAAATGTGTGTAAACATTTGTCAAAATCCATTAAACTGTATACTTAAAATAGGTACATTTTACTTACTGTAAATTATACCTCGATAAAGCGGATTTTTTTTAAAAGGCATTGCTCACACTCTACTTTGTCTCTCTGGCCTTGCTGTGAGCTGGAGTGCAGAGGAGGCAGGGATAAGCCAGCTTCACCCACAGCAGAACAACAAGGAAAAGGAACCTGGGCTTTAGAAGCCCAGATCACCTTGAGGGCTGGACAATTGATTCCTGGAGAAGAATAAGCTCCTTTCTTGTTTGAGTCACTGCGCTTTTGAGACACTAGATAAAACAACTTAGGCTGAGCCCCAACTAACACAATTACATATAACTGAGTATTCTTATCAAGTATTTTCCAGTGTATTAGCCTTATCTGTTCCAAATAGACAATAAATTCTTCATAAGGCAGGCCTAGAGGAAATGAGTCTTATTCCCCAAACTGCTCAGGACATACAGGCTCATCAATCACAGACACACCCCATGCTTTGCTCTATTGCCCACAGTGCCTCATCGAATTGAACCCTGCAGAGGTGGCCGGTACAGAGCCAGCCAAAAATGTATGACTAGTTCCTTCTCTGTCCCGGGAATGTTCAACAATTAAGCAAATATTGGAGTCATTTCATGGTTCTCCTGCTTAAAAGAAAAAGAGAGAGAACTTTTTTAAAGAACTAATAGTACATGTAGATAATTAAGAACACAATAAGAATATTACAAATTCTTTTTTTTAATTTTCTTTTTTTTTAATACATAATTTCTAGGAATTTAAAATATATTCTGAATGTGAGTCTTTTTTCAGTAATACGTACCACAAATATCTTCTTCCATTCTGCAGCTTATCTTTTCAATCTTTCTGTTGTTGTTTGTTTTTATTTTTAACCACTTTTTTTTAAGCTCTTTATTGGAAAATAATTGCTTTATACTCTTGTCCCAGTTTTTGAGGTACACCAAAGTGAATCAGCTGTATTTATACACATAATCCCATATCCCTTCCCTCCCACGACTCCCCCCCACCCTCCCCATCCCGGCCTTCCAAAGCATCACCCATCATCGAGTTGATCTCCCTTTGTTATACAGCAACTTCCCTCTAGCTATCTGTTTTACAGTTGGTAGTGTATATATGTCTATACTACTCTCTCACTTCATCCCAGCTTCCCCTTCGCCCCCCCCAACCCTGTGTCCTCAAGTCCATTCTCTGCATCTGCATCTTTAAAGAATATTACAAATTCTTAAAGATAGTTAATGATACTATTGAGATGTTCACAGAGTCCATATGACACCAAAATAGTTCAAGAGAAGAATGTAATTAGATTATCAAAACACTACCTCTACACACACATACACACAAACATACACATACACACACACACACAGATTAAATTCAACTTTTAATTCATTTTGTTGATACTGCATAAACATATCAGTATATCATACTTCACACTAGTTTACTAGAATCTAAATTCACTTATACACTGGGAGGTTGGAAAAAATAAAGATGATAAAGATTCTTCCAAATGGCTAGGTGGTAGCAGTAGTTTTTTAGTGTAATTTATTCCTCTAAAAAAGTACGAGATGAAGAAAGGAGGGGTGAAAAATTAGTATCATAAATTGATGACTGGCTCCTTCTCTTCATGGAGCAACTACTACGTGCAGAGCCTCATCCAAACTTCTAAACAAATGAAGATATAGGGGCTGAAGCCACTCTCTATAGCAGTCGTTAGTCCTATACTCAATTTACAGCAGGAGCTGTCTGTTAACTTTGTTACTTTTTTTAAATTGGTGAATTAAAACTTCCAGGCTGGGGGACCCATATTTTTCTCCAAAGATGCTGGTCTAAATCCCTCTGTGGACCCACCATCATTTTCAGGGGGTTAAATTTTTATGTATAACCTACTAAATGAGTAAAGGGGTAGAATTAGTTGAAAAGGCATGAACCCCCACAGGACATTTGGAATCAACAGTGTAAAATCATTAGATGTTGTCTCATCAGAAGCTCTTTCAGTAGCTTTTTCACTTAACAGAATTCACTATAAAAAAAAGCAGAGTATCTCCTATTTTAGTCTCATCAAATTTTACTTTAAAAAATTCAAATTTCAGGCTTCCCAGGTGGCACAGGGGTTAAGAATCCGCCTGCCAATACAGGGGACACGGGTTCAAGCCCTGGTCCAGGAAGATCCCACATGCCACGAAGCAACCAAGCCCATGTGCCACAACTACTGAGCCTGTGCTCTAGAGCCTGTGAGCCACAACTATTGAGCCCATGTGCCACAACTACTGAAGCCCGTGTGCCTAGAGCCCGTGCTCCACAACAAGAGAAGTCACTGCAATGAGAAGGCTGCTCACCGCAACAGAGTAGCCCCTGCTCGCCGCAACTAGAGAAAGCCTGCGCACAGCAATGAACAGCCAATAAATAAATAAATTTATTTTTTTTAAAAATTCAAATTTTAACCAGGAGTTATTTAAACTTTTTATTTA
Source organism: Hippopotamus amphibius kiboko (assembly GCF_030028045.1). Classification (NCBI taxonomy): domain Eukaryota; kingdom Metazoa; phylum Chordata; class Mammalia; order Artiodactyla; family Hippopotamidae; genus Hippopotamus; species Hippopotamus amphibius. The sequence continues at coordinate 231,444,362 of NC_080186.1, forward strand.
AATGTTTATTTAAATGTTTAACTTTTAAAAAGTCAAAAATAAACAAAAATTAAGAATTCACTGATAGAAGACAGTCATTTCTATTCCTCCTTCTTACATGAATGAAACACCTACATCACCCATTACTAGCCACCTTCAAATGAAGGAACCAAAACTGATATATACAGCCTGTCAGTTCTTAAAATACCCTCTTGTCTTTAGTCTCATTTCTTCCTTTTATCTCTGAGAACATTTAAAAAAAGAAGAAGAAGGAAAATCCACATTGTGTTAAGCAATAGGTATTGAGAAAGACCTTTGCTTTCTTAGAAACGTCCCAACTGCGCTCCCAGGAGTAGTTTCCTACAATGCAGTCCATCTACTTATAAGATGGAAATGTAAGACATAATTGGCTGATAGTATAGCTCCCGGTCTGAGTCTGAAAGCCCTAGAACCAGGAGTGCCAGTGTCCAAGGGCAGGAGAAGCTGATGTCTCAACTCAAGCTGAGAAAGCAAACTTGCCCTTCCGCTGCCTTTCTGCTCTACCCAGGACCTCAACGGGTTGAACGATGCCCACCTGCACTGGTGAGGGCATCTTACTGAGTCTACTGATTCAAATGCTACTCCCTTCCAGAGACAGCCTCACAGACACACCCAGAAAGAATGTTTTACCAGCAAACTGCATCCCCTTAGCCCGGTCAAGTTAACACATAAAATTAACCATCAGCAGTGGTATATAGTTTCCCATTTGGCTTTGGTTTCCTCCTGTGTGCTCCCTCAGTAGGGATCCCCCAAATAACGAAGAGTAATGGTTGGGAATCCCAAATGCTGCCCTGAACCCCTGAGAGGGCATGAACTTCTCCTTCTTGTCATCCTGCGTTGACCAGGCTGCAATGCAGACTCAAAATCACCATGATATCTTTATGTGAGCAATGTAACTCTCAATTCTCACACACACTGTCTCACCTGAATCTCACACAACCCTGTGCATTTGGTACAACAGAGATTATCAACTCTGTTTAGAATAACAACACTAAAGCTAAGAATTATTGGCTCACACAGTGAGTTTACAGAAGGGCCAGGACCAAAAGCTGAGATCTATATCTGGTCAGGACATTTCCCTCCACGAACTACCATAGTCTCTCAGAATTCTAAAAGGGACAAATGAAACTGTATTCAGGAGACGTGTATAAGGGGGGATTTTGTGAATATCTGGATGTAGCGTGCAAGTATGTTTATGTGTGTACACCTATGTTGGCGAAGGACCAGAACACGGAAAGGATATACATTATTATTTGACCTGGAACAATTTTAGTGTCTTACTATTTTTGCAAATTACTCCAGAGCTAAACTTGTCCATTCCCTTGCCTTTTGGGAATTTGCACAATAGGGAGAGTCCTCATATCCTCTTTCTGTTGACAGTTCTCAGTTTAACACAAGGACTCCTACCAGATTGCCCCACCAATAGGAAGCAGTCACTAATACTACTATATACAGTCACATGATGTCACAGCCTTTTCTTACATAGACTAGGCAATGTACCTCTAAAACAAAAAGCTTTTGTTACTAGTAACATAAAAGTTCACTTGTTGATTTTTTTCTCTTTTTCAATACTTTGTATCTACCAAGTATTACTTTTAAACTACAACTGTACAATTAAACTAGAGCATGCCCAGTACCAATAAAAAAGTAAGAAGATAAAAAGGAGGTCATCTGACATCCTTACCAGTATAAATAGACAAGTCAGCCCTGGGATGGTTGGCGTAGAGATCTACCTAACATTTCAGAATGAGAGCAAATCCCCACTGTGATAAAATAAAAACAATTTTGGCTCAAAATGATAAACTCACTGTGGTTATTAATAGTCACCGTCTACACACAAAGTACAGCCAGACTGTGGGTATGAAGCAAAGGGACAACAGAAACCACATTAAACGGTCTTAGCAGGTAACAGAGCTTCGACCAGCTGGAGTGAAACCAAATTAACCTCCCCGTTTATCCCCATGGAGAGACTCTGCCAAGTTCCTGGCATGACAAAAGCTGCCAGGGATTTCCAAAACACACAGACCACTATAAGTGTTGACAGACTCATTAGGTCTGGGGCGGCCGTCAGATACTGCTCTAACGCACAGGGTATGTGTCCCATTTGTTCGTGGTTATCGTGTGGCTAAAGGATGTAACCAATCTGCATATGCTGGAGTCTTATGCAGTGTTCTCATCAAACATCTGGGTCTACGGTTAGAGCTGTAAAATGAATTCCATGGCATTTCCATGAATTATGTCTATCACTGCATCTTTTCATCAGTTGCAAAGCTTAGCTGCTTACAGGATGAAAAGGGGACTCTTGAGTCCTGAGACCTTTGCCAAATAGCTGAGGTAAATTGATTCCTCCATCTGTTAAATGGTGATAACAATATTACTTTACCCTGCTTGATTTTGTTTTGAGGCTTAACCAATTCATTTGCTGATTTTTTTCTCCATTAAATCCTTATGGAGTACCCACCATATGCTGGCCTCTGTTTCAGAGTATGGTGGGAGGCGAATGGGATTCAGCAGTGCATAAACAAATATTCCTGCCCTGTGGAGCTTACACCAAGGGGGGGGGGGGGGGGGGACAGAAGAACCAACAAAAAACACATAAACAAGCAAAATGTATACGATATTAAAATGTTAAAAATGCTATGAAAAAAATGTTGTGTGAAGGGAGATAGGGATTGCCAGGGTGATAGTGAGTTCCTGTTTTAAACAGAGGGATCAGGGAAGTCCTCGCTGCTAAGATGCCAAAAAAGTTAAAAACATGTCATTGTTTATATCTTCCCAAAAGATGGAAAATATTTGGATAAGTGAAGAGAGTACGTTTCAGGAAGAATGAGACAGTTCACTCTTCACTCTGACCACCCTGTTCTAATCCTCTTCTGAAATGAAGTCATAATGAATCATCTGAATGCTCACGAGTCAGTACTGTATGTTATTCAGGATTAATCAATATTTCATCCTCAGATGTTATTAGTTGTCCACTGGGGAGTAATGAATGGCACCATCATTTGAGGAGAAATCAGAGAATTGATATTTGGGGCTGTGAGGGTCTATTTACACTCTGCCTGTAAATATTTTTGTAACATTACAGAAGTCATTGTTTTATTTATTTATTTTAATGGACCTCAGAACATTTGGGAAGTGAGGTATATGAAATGAAAGCCACAAATTAAACTAGAAAGGAAAAAAAACTTTTCAGTATCACTAATAAAAAAAAAAAAACTCCCAAAAGAGATTTGGAGAATGCGAGTGAAATAATTTATAAAGTGAGGAACGAGAGAGCAAAACATTCAAAAGAGAGTGCACACTGGGCCAGCGTATGAGGAGTGAGTGAAGAAGAAAAAGAAAAATCATACCATTAATTGGAGCCAAAGTACTAAAGAAATTAGTCGTAGAGGATGAAAGAAAGTAACCCAGAGCCAACTAAAGGATCAACTTGAAAAATTCAAAACCAGTGAACAAACAAAACAAAAACAAACTCATAGATATAAAGAATAGATTAGTGGTTACCAGAGAGGAAGGCAGGGGGTGGGCAAAATGGGTGAAGGGGTTCAACTATATGGTGGTGGATGGTAACTAGACTTGTGGTGCAGATCACTCTGCTGTGTGTACAGATGTTGAATTATAAATGCTCTATACCTGAAACGTATACTTAAAAAAATAAAGAATAAAGAATCAACTTGAGGATAGAAGAAATTCATGTCTGATCGAAAATTTCAAGGAAAAAAATAAACTTCAGGGAAACAGGAGGCTCTGTTATTCTAATTACGTAGGGAAAATAACGTGGCTCGGGTGAAAGACAGGAAAGAGAATTTAAGAGGTAAACTCAGGGTGAAGAGCGAAGTTCTTCAAAGATAAAACCAAGAAGACTAAAGAAACAACATCAAGATAAATTTTACAGAAGAGCTATTATGCTTCTCCGAATTTTCCAACTTTCTCAGAAGTGGTATTTAGTACTTGTATAATCAGGAAAATATATGTAAGTAAACATAAATACAGTCTGAAGAACAGACTACAGTGCCAGAAGCGAACAGAAAGCTAAAACTGAGAACCCAAACTAAGCCACTGCCCCAAGGTTAGTGGTCTGATGACCATCTATTTCTATCAGAAGCATTTTTCAGAAGGATCGTGACTTTAGAAAACAGACAGAGTGCCCTCAGAGGGTTGCTTCATGTGTGACAGATGTTTCTGCGGTGTAAAGGACCTGTACAATTGCAACACAATAGAGAGGATCACGCAGAAAAGAATCAGAAGCAGCAGCAGGACTAGGGCCAAAGGAGAGCTGCTACCCTAATCCTTCCAACAAGAAAGCTTTCATCAATATCCTAGCTAGAAGAGATGGGCAGGTCACACCAGAATGACATTTTAAATCTGCAGTTTTTAAAATCTGAGCTAGGGAGCTCATCTCACAATCAAACCGCATCACAGCCCTTGTATAAACAGACAAAAAGAATCTACATCAGCTGTGGTAGAGGAGCCTGAAAGTTCACCTTCTCAGGGTCTCCCCCAGCCCATCAAGTGGCTCACCTGGTGCCCCTCTGTGGAGTCCCTAGACTCAATGAAACATGGCTTGAAAATGTTGGCGATAAATCATAATGACATATTAGGAGTTAAATTTGCTGTACGGAGGAATACTTGTAAATATATACATATTTCTATAAATATATTACATATCTACATAAATATATATTCATATATTTCATGTATGGAAATGAATTTATATTAACTGTTCAATAAAGCTGGTATCTCTCTGATATCCAGAGCTTATTGAGGGCTATCTGACCCTGGATGGAAGCATTCAACTTTGGGGTCACTGTCTTGATGAGAGCTATGGAGTCATTTTAAACTGGCTGCCTAACAGTCCAGCTGCAGGAGAGTCAACCGAATAACACCCATCCTCTATGTAAAGGTGTTTCTGGGAGCACATGTTCAAGGATGGTCTATGAAATCTGATGACCAGGTTACCTGAAACTCTGAGAACAGCTTTTGTAAAATGAACGCAGCAGAAGTTAGGCAAAACGACAATAACAAAAAGTCAAAGTAAATCTAAATCTAGAATACAGTTTTTTGCCCAAGTACACAGTACATCAATCATTTATTGTTCTTTAGGTTGTTGAGTTTGTTTTTTTTCTATTTACCTGGTTTGCTTTTGCTTTTCTGCCTGGATATTTGCTATTTAGACAGCTTTATCAAACAATGCACAAGAGGGCTTCCTAGGTGGCGCAGGGGTTGGGATACGTCTGCCAATGCAGGGGACATAAGTTCAATCCCTGCTCCAGGAAGATCTCACATGCCGCGGAGCAACTAAGCCCCTGCGCCCAAAAAAAAAAAAAAACAATGCACAATGACATTTACATATGTGACTTTCTCTGAGTCACTGAAGGACACAGCCCACTGTAATAGGCAGCGGTCTATTGAGATGACTATAAGAAGAGTAGTTGAGAGTGATAAATGATCTACACTGGACTCTAAAACAAATAAGCCCCAAGTTTCAACTCTAACTCAATAGTAATACATAATATAAATGAAATCATAGCCATTTATCCACTTTATTTGACATTTTTTATGGGTTCAGGAAAATAAGAAGAGCAGACTTAGATCAGGACTTTCCATGCAGACAAGTGCAAGGGTAAAAATGAACTGGTTGGCGGTACTTTATGAATCAATTCGTAGAACAAATGGAAAAATCCACTCCACGCGTTCACTCATTTGGGCTTATAAATAAAAACCAAGTAAGAAGCCAGACAAGTCTTCAGGAGGCTCTGCACAACCCTGGAGAAATGCCTCTCAAGCCCTCTGACCCTCAATTACTCAATAGCAAACAGGGCTGTCTTCTTTTACCACCAAGTTTCTGAGGTTTAGAAACAAAGGCACACAAGCCAGAGTTCTCTAAATTTTCAAGGAACAAGAAACTGAGCAGAGTGAGAGTGGAAGAAGCTGCTCTTTCTCTTTCTAATGAAAGTCCCTAGGAGGGAAATTCCCTTTCCATTCAAATTAAAACCAGCAATGGCAGAGATCACATTTTAATAATTGTCTCAGGCACTAGGCAATAGAAGATCATTTTCAAATTTTCTAGGAATAAGTTTCTCCAGCTGCATAAGCCCTTTGTAATTCAGAGGCTGTTCAGGCAATAGCTGGCTCCCACTCAAGCACAGAAATGACAAAAACGTACTTTTAATAAAGGCCATCGGGATGATGCCCTCTGGAAGACTAAAAGGAGAGAGTAAAAGCGGTGTCTGCAGGATTCCACAGAGCAGAGCTGGGCTTGGCTGGAACAATACATTTCAGAGTTTTATGACTGCAGTTACAAAAGGCACCACAGGAGGAGTTTTCTGTCTGGGTTCTGAATGAGCACTAAGAACACGCCTAGCTAGGGGCACCAGGGAAGGGGCCCCACCGTGGAGGAGTGTGGTGATAGGAAAGTTGAACTTAACATTTACCTAAACAAAATGTTACTGCACTTGTCACATTTTGCCTTTCCTGGGGCCCTTGAATAAGTCTCAGCAAGAGACAAAAGGGAAAACACTGTGTCTTTATTTCTCCAGAGGAAAGAAGTATCTGATTTCATCCTTTAAATAAAGCGTCCAAGTGAAAAATAGGAAAAATGAAATGGTAAGGCTAAGTTTTCCTCTAATGTCTGTTGTGTTGCCTTGAACCTTTGTAGTTCAGTTTAGACTTAATAGTCTAATTTTCCAAGTATTTCTCCTGAGCTTTCTTTCAAAGCAGCAGCACAAGCTGGGGGGGGGGGGGGGAGGGGGGAGAGATTTTTTTTTAAATCCTTATCATTTCATCTCATGAATATTGCATCAATTACAGAATCCTCTCTAGCCAGCTTATCTCCATGGTAGTCAGATTCCACAAGCCCTATACTGAATGAAATTAAAGGAAAAGGAAAAAGGAAAATTCATCAAAATTATTTTGAGACAAAGGGGTATTCATTCAGAGCTTGACAAGATGCCCTCCTTGACCAAATATCAGTCAAGTTCCTCTGAGCCTCCTTTTTCAACTAGGCCCTGTCCTTGGGCATATTCTCAGGAACCCAGTTTTAGCCAGAATCCTGCTAAACCAGTTTAGAGATCATCTCCACCCTCAATATCTAACCAAGTTCCTCATCCTCCACCCTTGGTATCTGATCACCCTAGTATGCCTTCAGTAAGAATCCTGTTCCCAGAGATAAACTATGGTCAACTAATCTATGACAAAGGAGGCAAGGATATACAATGGATAAAAGACAGCCTCTTCAATAAGTGGTGCTAGGAAAATCAGACAGCTACATATAAAAGAATGAAATTAGAACACTCCCTAACACCATACACAAAAATAAACTCAAAACGGATTAAAGACCTAAATGTAAGGCCAGACACTATAAAACTCCTAGAGGAAAACAGAGGAAGAACACTCTGACATAAATCACAGCAAGATCTTTTTGGATCCACCTCCTAGAGTAATGGAAATAAAAACAAAAATAAATAAGTGGGACCTAACGAAACTTCAAAGCTTCTGCACAGCAAAGCAAACTATAAGCAAGACGAAAAGACAACCCTCAGAATGGGAGAAAATATTTGCAAATGAATCAACAGACAAAGGATTAATCTCCAAAATATATAAACAGTTCAGGCAACTCAATGTCAAAAAAACAAACAATGCAATCAAAAAATGGGCAGGAGACCTAAATAGGCATTTCTCCAAAGAAGACATACAGATGGCCAAGAGGCACATGAAAAGCTGCTCAACATCACTAATTATTAAAGAAATGCAAATCAAAATGACAATGAGGTATCACCTTACACCAGTTAGAATGGACATCATCAGAACATCTACAAACAGTGAATGCTGGAGAGGGTGTGGAGAAAAGGGAACCCTCTTGTACTGCTGGTGGGAATGTAAATGGATACGGCCACTATGGAGAATAGTATGGAGGTTCCTTGAAAAACTAAAAATATAATTACCACGTGACCCAGCAATCCCACTACTGGGCATATACCCAGAGAACACCATAATCCAAAAAGACACACGCACTCCAATGTTCATTGCAGCACTATTTACAATAGCCAGGTCATGGAAGCAACCTAAATGCCCATCAACAGATGAATGGATAAAGAAGATGTGCTATATATATATACAATGGACTATTACACAGCCATAAAAAGGAATAAAATTGGGACATTTGTAGAGACATGGATGGACCTAGAGACTGTCATGCAGAGTGAAGTAAGTGAGAAAGAGAAAAACAAATATCGTATAGTAATGCATATATGCAGAATATAGAAAAATGGTACAGATCAACCAGTTTGCAAGGCAGACATAGAAACACAGATGTAGAGAACAAACATATGGACACCACGTCGGGAAAGCCGGGGGGTTGGGGTGGGATGAACTGAGAGATTGGGATTGCCATATATACATTACTAATAAGAAAAAAATATCAAATTGTACACTTTAAATATATGCAGTTTATTGAATGTCAATTATATCTCAATAAGAGTTCTTAAAAAAAAAAAAAAGAATCCTGTTAAGTCAACTTAACTAGAACCCCCTACCCCTGGTGCTTCCTCTTGGTAATTTTCCATCCACTAACCCCCTACCCTGCTCCTGGGCTATAAATCCCCACTTGCCCACGCTGTATTCAGAATTGAGCCCATATGAGGAGACCTATACTGAGATCTCTTTTCCCTTATTGCAACAGTCCTGAATAAAATCTGTTTTACCACTTTAAATACTGTCCAGTCTGGTTTATGTTTGGAAAACGTATCCGTTCCATGAGGCTCGTGCATAGGAATCTTGACTGTCTTATTCATGGATAAGGCCATTTATGTATTCACAGAATGGAAGGAATTTTGCTTCCAATAGATGATTTCAGAGCAATCTGATACAGAATCGTTTTGTATGTTGAGAATACACAGAAACTGATTCTGAGTTCCACGGAATCAGTTAATTGTTTCAGTTCAGCTTTTCTGTTTGTTTTTTTAAGATTTATTTTATTTATTTATTTATTTTGGCTGTGTTGGGTCTTCGTTGCTGTGGGCAGGCTTTCTCTAGCTGTGGCAAGCAGGGGCTACTCCTCGCTGCGGTGCGCGGGCTTCTCATTGTGGTGGCTTCTCTTGTTGCAGAGCATGGGTCTAGGCGCACAGGCTTCAGTAGCTGCAGCACGCAGGCTCAGTAGTTGTGGCTCACAGGCTTAGTTGCTCCAAGGCATGTGGGATCTTCCCGGACCAGGCATCGAGCCCATGTGCCCTGCATTGGCAGGCAGATTCTTAACAACTGCACCACTAAGGAAGTCCTTCAGTTCAGTTTTAAGAAGCAACCACAGGATCCCTGACACTGTACTGGATAGAGGTGCTGTGAGATGAGAGCAAATTGGTAAGAATCCCTTAATCCCAGATTCTGTGCGAGAACTTCCTGCTCCTCAAGCCCTGATGCTTTTCTCCCTAAGAAATCTAGGCTTAGTACCCTTGTGGCTAAACCTTTCCCTATATTTAGACCTTATAGTGGAATGCCAACCAAGCTAGAATCCCTACATACTAAAATCTTCCATGGCCCTTATTTTACAGATGTGGGAACTGACACTCCCAAACATTTATACACTGCTCTCCAACACTCAGTAATGTCTTTCAGAGGGATGATGCAGTGCATTTGCAAACAAGCAGTTCCCAATAGTCCAAAATGAAAGGGAAGAGTTTAATTCCAAAATACATTCAAGTAATAGGCCATTCTAATGAAATAAAAGAAGCAGTAAATTATTCCTCACCTTAGAAGCCAAAAGAAAACCAAGCTATTTGATTAAAATCTATCTCCCTTTAATTGGTTTAATACCACAGTTAAAACTTCATCTTCTTTAGAAAAAAAAAAGAACGGTCTTCAAACCCCCCCAAAAAAAAGAGAGAGAGAGAATAATCACAGTTAATGGGGAATTACAGAGAAGACAGGCTGAGGAAATAGTTAAGAAAGCAGGTGCCAGATCTGACCAAACGACATCTAAAGTAATAATAGAGCTAATGTACTGAGTGCCTACTACACAGCAGGTACTCAGTCCCTTATGTGGGTCACTTGTTTAATCTTACAACAACGTATTTGATAGGTACCATTATTAACTGTATTTCACAGACAAGGAGTCAGAGTTCAGAGGGATAAATAAGTTGCCAGAACTTTCACAGCCAGCATTCTTGCCCAGGCAGGGTAACTGCACTCTTAACCACTGTATTATACTAAGGCCCAAAGGAACCTGCAGATACGACAGCTAAGACACTAACCTCAGGGGTGGAGGAATACATGAGGCTAGGATAAAGGTCAAAAGGCTTGAAAAGGTCAAAAGGTCTTATTTTCAAAAACAGATAAAAGAAGATTATGAAAATGATATTCCCATAAGTCTGACATCAAGGAACTGCATAAGTAAGCAGAGAGCTTATGAGCTTAGCAGAGAAAGTGGTAAGTACTGAGAAGCAGCCCAGGCTCATGAAAGACAAGTCATACCTTCTGATAGGATCACTAAAATGGCAGGCCAGGGATACTCTGGAGACAAAGGGCATCTGAGTTCAACAACACATCAGCAATGTCTGCCTTTCTATTTTTAAATTCGTAGTGGGTAAATGTGGTTAGTTGAAAACACTGTTCCCAAAGAGAACTGATGAGTAGATACCTATCAAATAAAGAGGTCTTGACTGACACAAAGCTCTCAATTATTTCTGTTGTGTTCTATCAAATAGGATGGAACACACTTTTCAAATACAAAGAGATCACAAAGTTTGGAGGTATCACAAAGAGAAAGACTAAGAGAATCAACATTTGAAAATAATTTCTGACAAGCTAGAATAATGTACCCAAACTCAGAATATAAAATTCAATGGAACAAATGAAACATATTGCATCTAAATTAAAAAAAAAAAAAAAAACCAATTCCAGAATAAAGAACTGCCTTGAAAACAGCTCAAGCGAAAAAGACTTCAGGGCTTGAGTGGATGACAATCTCAAAATAAGTCCACAGTATAAGCCTGCTGCCGAAAACGCTAATGCAGGCCTAGGCTGCATTTAAAGAATGTAGCTGTCATTCCCTGAGCTCTGATCATACCCAGAACTGGAACTATTGGAATCTACGACACATTTAAGAGGTGCATTGGCGTGTACCCAAGAGGAGACCAACCAGTATCACAAAGGGTCTAGAAACCACACCAGGAAGCATAGTTGATAGAATCTGTAATTCCACACGTTCAGAAGCTTAACTTCATAGTCTCCCCTCACCCCACCAGTTTCTCTTCCAGTGCGTATCACATTGGCTAATGACATGATCTGCCCATCCTTCGTCCCAACCTAGGAACCTATATATCACCCCTAACCGCCCATCTCACTACCGACAGTTAATCCTGCAATCCTGACAATTTCTATAATAAATTCCCTCGTCTCTCCATTCACCCTGATGTTTCTGGCTTTCAACATCTATCGCTCTGACTATTGCAAAAGTCTCCAAACAGGTCTCCTCGTTTCACTCTTATGTCACTTTAATCCACCTTCTTCACTATAAGCAGTGTAATTTTATAAACATGCAAATATAAATGTGTTTCTCTGCTTTAAACCCCATTTGTCTACAAGATAAAGTCCAAACTCCCTAGCATGGCCTGCAAGGCCGCCCACTATCTGAACCTTTTTTCCACAACCAACCCCACCTCTTGTCACTCCTCTCTGTATACTTTAAACTCCAAACACACCAAAATCTGTGCACTTCCCATGAATATCATCAATGCTGTAAATCAGAGGAGTGAGTCTGGAATGTGAGATGCAGTCCCAATGGTAAGGCTTGAACCATGGCTCACAGGAGTTGACTGAGTCTCCTGCCATTGCTCTTCCAAATCTACAACCTCATTCATGCAGAGGCCACAGTCCCTGAGAGCTGTTGTCAGCCTGAGCAGGGTTAGCGGATCGAGGCATACACATGCCAAAGGGAGGCAACATCCGCTACAGGGCAACTTTAGCTGGAAGTCTCCCCATCAGCCTGCCTGAAACTCTCTTGAAACGGTGCCGCAGTACAAGACCTTTCCTCCTCAACATCCTACTCATTCTTCAACACCCAGCCCCAGATACATCTCCTTCGTAAAGATTTCTTTGATCTCACACAAATATGTGCTTACTCCCTGTAGTGGGACAATTCCCTATATCCTCTATCATGATGCCTTTCTTAGTCAACACTAAGCCTTATCCTACTGCTTGGCATACAGTAGGGGCTCAAAACTGTTAGCGGAGATAAACAAGAGTGGGACTTCCCTGGCGGTCCAGTGGTGAAGACTCTGCACTTCCACTGCAGGGGGTACAGCTTCAACCCCTGGCTGGGGAACTAAGATCCCACAAGCCACGTGGCATCACCATAAATAATAAATAAATAAATAAATAAATAAATTTTTTA